>NC_133622.1:209125781-209446614 GCF_048593235.1 Sminthopsis crassicaudata
ATTATTCTAAATAACAATTTAATATTGGAATTAGTTATCTCTAATGTTGAGCAAATCCATCTGATCCAGATGCTTTTTCGAGAGAAGCTTCTTGAAGGCCAGTTCAATTTCATTCTGTAAAAATAGATTTAATTGTATTTAACATTCTTTAACATATTTAATGTGTATTGGTCTACCTGCCATGTGGGGGAGGAGGTGGGGGAAAGGAGGGGAAAAATTGGAACAAAAAGTTTTGCAAGGGTCAATGATGAAAGATTACTTATGCACATATCCTGTAAATCAAGAAGTATAATAAAAAATCAAAAATAAAAATAGATTTATTTTATTTAAGAAATATTCTATATCGAAAAATATAGAAAATGTCTCATTTCCTCGTCTGTTAACCTAGGAAGTTTTGATCTTTGTGAATATTATTGCATTTCACTTAAGTTGTAAAATTCATTAGCATAAAATTAGGCAAAACAACTCCTCCAAATAGCTTTGATGTCATCTTTATTAATGATGTATTCTGCCTTTTCATTTTTGATGCCAGTAATTTGGTTCTTTCTTCTCTTTTTAAAATCATATCACCAAATATGCACTCTATTTTGTTTTTTTATTTAAAATCAATTTCTAGTTTTATTTACCAATTCAAAATTAATTCCTTTTATGGAATACATATAGAAAGAGGCTAACTTTTGTTAGTCAGATATGGTAATATCCAATGATAGCTCGTTTATTTCCCCTCCCACTGCTTGCAACTGAATCCCAAGAAATCTTGCTGAGATTTCTTTTAGAATTTGGAATAGGATACGGTTGTAAATTTGGAAATAATTTTGTCAATTCATGTGTTTCCTAGTTCAAATAGTTTTATTCAATTAATATCCCTCATTAATTCCTGACAATCATTCAAAGTAACCAGATCATCCCCTCCAATTTCCTTCTGCACGCAAAATCCTTCAACAGCCCCACTTTTTAAAAAATTTCATATGCATATTTAAAAATTGTTTTTTTTTGTATTTTTTCAATTTTTTTTTTTTTTTTGTGCAAGGCATTATTGCGCTATGTTTCTCCCGTTATGTCTGTCAGAAAAATTACCATGGTGAGAAGTGGTATAACACAGAATATATATTTTCTGAACAATTCAAAATAACCTTAAACTTTGGCAAGTCTTGTAAACTGCATCCTAAAAGAGGAAGGAGGTAGACTCCAATGGGTCTTTAGTGGGAAAATTATATTCCATGTTCATAACTTAAGTATCTAGAAGAAATTGAGGAAATGTTAATAGTAAGGTTTTCTGATTTTTAAGCAGTCCCTTGAAAGTTGGAAGTAAGTTATTTGGATTTTTCAGCACCTAATGCCCTCTTAAGTTGGCATTAGCATTTTCTAAAGGCAGGTTGTTTCCATGTAGTTTAAAATTGTCTCCCAAACAAAACAAAAACTGGCAAGTTTCTTTTAATTTCCGTTGGATTATTTAGGTCAGGACCTGGAAAGACTATTTGTATTTCAATAGCAATAGCCTTTTCTCTTTCTTTTAGGAATCTAAACATGTCTCTTGAATTAGTTCCCTAGGTGTAAGCATTTAACTTATTTTCCGGTGTGAGCAAAATGCAAACACTACTCTTTGGATTGAAAGCTAAACCTTGGGACTTAGGACAGGAAAGAATGTCCACAAGGAGACTAAAGGTATTTAGGAGAAAGATACGGGAGACAACATATAATAAACTACTCTGAGGCAGATCTCAACTACTTACCTCTCTAGCTATAGAAGCAAGTTCTGGGGCTTCAAAGGTTGAATCGTTGACATCATGGTAGATTTTGTTAGGCTACAGGAATTTTAAAAGAGTGTTCTCTGTATCAAAACTGAGCATTTGAGGTCTATCTATAGCTATATCGATATTTATATTTACATCTATCTATAGATATATGTATATATATATTTGTCTCTGATCAATAAACGTCCAGGCATCCATAAAGAGGACTTCTGCTGGGCCTGGTATTTTGTCACATCCTCCATCTCACTACAGATGCTGGACTGCAAGAGCCAATCATATCTCTCCTGTTAATAAGGTTAATAAGCTGGTGAAGCTAGTTGTGGTAAAATGAAAAACCTGGGGTGCATTCTTCCCTGCTGGCCCTCTACAGAGGAGGAGGCTGCAATGGCCCCATTTCTTGGAGGAACGTCTCCTTGTCCCACACAGGAACGTTGGAGGCCATGGCCTTCACGCGAAGGGTGCGGTCGTCTGTGAGCAGAGCCAGGTCACCCGGACGGAGCTGGATTGGCGGGTCGTCCCAGGAAGGCATGTTGTTGTGGGTCTGAGCTCTCTGGTAGTTGAGGCAGCAGGCGAGGATGTGGTCGTCGTAATTTCCTTGCAGCCAGAGGATGTCCTTCTGGTCACAGTCAATGGTTGGCAGCTCCTGTCCTTGGCTGCTGAGGATCTTGAGCCGAGGGTTAGAGAGTTGCAAGTGGCGCTCCAGCAAGTCAAGGGCCCTCTGGGCCCTGGGCCCAGGCCCAGAGGAAGCGGTCCTGGCCTCCGGGTTTCCCTGCTCGGCCTTGGCCAGGCTCTTGAGCTCCTGGATGACAACCAGGGGCACCAGCACTGCGAGGCTCGTCTCGTTCAACAGCTGGCTCACGTTGTCCAGCTGCAGAATGAAACTGTTGGTGTCCAGGACCAGGCAGCTGGGGCGGGGCTCATCCCCCAGCTGCCTCTGGTGGTTCGCGGCGTCCAGAATAGCCTGGATTCTGGCGCGCCGCCGCCGCTCTGCTGCTATCTCGTGGGCCAGGAGCAGCTTCTTCACCTTCAGCTCCTCGGGAGCGTGGTCAGGAGCTTCAGGGGCTTCGTCCAACGCGTCTCCCGCGAACCCTTTCCCGGAATCTTCCTGACTCGGTGGCCTTTGCTTCTCCTCGCCGGCTGAGTCTGCAGCGGCTGTGCGGCCGTTGTCTTGTCCATCCGGGGACTCCCAGAGGGGCTTCTCTGGGCCGCAAAGGCATTCCAGCAAGTCCTTCAGCACGTTCACTCGCCTGCAGTTCCCTGCCATGGCCTCGTCCGCCTTTGTCCTCGGGTAGTAGCAGGGCTCTCGGGGAGCAGCCAGCAACGGAGCGAAGCCTGAGAAGAGCTGATCCTCCTCCAGGACGAGGAGGGCCAGGTCGTCGCCAGGCTTCCCGTACAAAGGCACCTCGGAAGTGTCGACCATCAGCAGGCTTTGGCGGAAGCCACGGAGACTGCCCCAGACGTCCCTGGCAACGCGTCCGCCGGCCTCCAGGCTGCTGCTGGGCCGCTCCCAACGAGTTCTGCAGAGCAGCATCCATTCGGACCAAATCTTCACACTGGGGAGCAGGGCTCGGAGGGCCGCACTGAAGGAGGAAACCAGGATCGCCCGAGGGTGATCCTCCCCCTCCGCAGGGGCCACGCCAGCTCCGGGACATTGCTGAAGCCAGTAGGTGCAGCAGCTCAGCAGCAGCGCGAACATGGCCAGCGCCAGGCCTGTGGCTTCTCCCTGGACCAAAGGAGCCCGGGGCGCCCAGGGCCTCTCCTTCTCCTGGGAGTGGTGCACAGCGAACATGTTGATGGTCATGACGTGGAGGAGCAGCTGCTGCTTTGCCAGAGAAGCGGGACTCTTGCGGAGGAGCAGCTGGAAGTTCTCCAGCAGCTCCTCAGCCGCCGCCGCGAATGTCTCCATCCCCGTGCCCGTAAACAGTCGCGCGTGAGCTTGCAGAAAACTGCGGGTGAAAGCTTGCCGCGGATCGCCAGCACGCGCACCGCTGCCGCTGCTACCCCGACCTCTGTCTTCTGCCTGGCGTCCGAGGGCTGCAAAGAGTTTCCTGAGGTTCTTCTCGCTGCACATGCTCGGTCTGGCGCCAGCTAAGCTTCTCATCCAGTAGCAAGCGGCCTCCAGGTTCCTCTTGGTAGACGCTGCCAACAGGGCCAGCTGGTTGTAGGGCTGCGGCTCTGAGGGGTCAAGCTGCAGAGCTTGCAGGTACCAGCTCCGTGCTGGGCCAAAGTCCGCGGAGCCCTGGGCTTGCTCCCGGTGCCGGGCAAGATCTCCCAGGCAGAGGAGCAGCTTCTGGCCACAGGCCAAGGCAGACTTCAAGGGTTCCTGGAAGGGCTGCTGGCCAAGGGCCGAGGCCCGAGTGGTGTGCTCCCGCAGCTGGAAGCCGTATTGCTTCTGTAGCCTTTCCAGCAGACTCTGGAAGAACGGGGTGCCCTCGTCCAGGACGGCCCAGAGCCTGGGGGCGATGTGCTCTGGGGGCAGAGCCCTGGCATGCTGGAGGAGGTGCCTCAGCTTCTCGATCACCTGATGGAAGGCGTGCTTCCAGAGGAGCTGGCTCACGCGCTGCCCCTCCGAGAACACCACGTCGGCGACGATGACTCTTCGGTAGTGACCCAGCAGCTCGGCCCTTTGCCGAGCTGCCTCGTCCAGGTCGTCCCGACTGAGCGCGGGGCCAGACAGCAGGCCGGCCAGCTGGGCCTGGCGCTCGGCGGCCAAAGAAAGAATGTGACGGAGCACCTGCGTCTTGCAGTCGCTTCTACGCCCTTCTGGCTTCTGGGGGAAAGGAGGGCGGTGGCATCTAGGCTCTGGTGCTCCCGCGGGGCTCCAGGGAGCCCAGGGCGTCCATGCCGGGGAAGCTGCCGCGTTGGCTAACAGGGCTTGGCCCTGGCCTGCGTGGCCGCCTATTCCCAGGCCGAGCCCTTCAAACTGGCGCTGCCATGCCATTCTCTCCCTAGGCTCCGATGGCCCTGCCTCCATGTCTCCCGCCTCCCTGGCAGCCTTCCCTCGGGCCTTAGGTGCCCGCCTCACCCTCCCCCCCAGGCCAAGAAGCAACAGGCTAAGTGAGAGCGCCCGGGGACCGGGGCGCGGGAGTCTTCCTGCCGGGGTTAGGCAGAAGAGTGCTCCCCCAGGATGGGAAGAGCAGGCAGACAAGGCTCCCCAAGCGATCTGGCTACCAAGGGGGTGGGGGTGGGAGGTGGGGGGTCCCCGCAACTCACCCAGAGATTCGTCGAGGTCGCTTCTCCGCTGCGCTGGGCTCCAAACGCCGAAATACCGCAATGCCGACAGAGCGAGCTTGGGCACGTCCGCTCTAGGCGCTGTCTAGCTGGCTCTGGCAGGTAGCTGGCCCAGCAGCCCTACTCCTTTTATAGGCAGCCCAGGGGCGGGACCGCACCTGATTGGCCTCAGCCAGCTAGCTCATTCACCCCGCTGCTCCCAGGCAATTTCGTGGAATCTCTATTTCTTCCGGGTCAATATTATAGATCATTTTGCTATGTATGATTCTTTCCCGCCTCAGGCCTGTTCCTTTTGATTGTCAGGAGATATGATTCCATATCCAGATCAAAGACATCTGAGATTTTCAAAATTTGCTCACAATAATCCTATGGGTTTCCTTCCACAAAGGATGTCCTCGAGGTGGTGATGGGTGAATTTTTTCTCTTTCTGCTTTCTCCTCATGTTCTATTGCTCCAGGACCATTTTCTTGGATTCCCACCCCCTAAATCGACTCCACACTTCTCAGAGTCCCTTCCTTACCCTCTCCCTCCCTCTTTGGGTTGATCTGCCACACTTTTAAGAATCCTCCCATACCCAGTCTCCTCACCTTACAAGGTAAGAAGATTTGAATACTTTTCCAGATATATCTGTGATTTCCTCTTTAACCTAGTTCCGATGATAATAAGATTCTAGCATTACCAGCCCTCCTCCACCTCCTGCTTTCACTGTAGCAGCTCTTCCACTCAATTTCGTTTGAATGAGGTGCTTGTTTGATTTAACCTGTTTCCCAATTTTAATTTTTGGACCATTTCATCATCCTCTACTCAATCCCAAACCTTCTATCTATGTATGTTCTTTCATACTCCCTAAGTAATGATAATATTCTTAAGAGTTACACTATGTTTTTTCATGGAATTTTAACTAATCAAATTGTTTGTGTGTGTGTGTGTGTGTGTGTGTGTGTGTGTGTGTGTGTGTGTGTGTATATATATATATATATATATATATATATATATATATATATATATTCTTTTGTAATCGGTATTTATATTTACCTTCTTACTGTTCACTAGAGGCATTTAATTGGTCTTCCTTTCTTGTCTTTCCCAATATAATGTATTGTCCATTGTGTTGACCAAAATACTCAAAACATTTTTTAAGTTCAAAACGCATGCATAGTGTTCGACGTTCTCCCTGACAGAATCTTGTGTTGCACATTTTTTCACTCTGCCTTCCCCAACCTTCTCCCCAGATGACAAGTCATCCAATATATGTTAAACATGAGTAATTCTTCTATACATATTTCCACACTAATCATGCCGCACAAGAAGAATCAGATTCCTTTTGTATAATCTCTTGGGGATACAGTTCCAGTAGAGACACTGTTGGATTAAAGGGTATGCAACGTTTGATAGTCTTTTGGCCATAGTTGCATATTGGTCTTTTGAAGGATGGGTTAAGTTCACAACTCCATTCATAATGAATTAGTGCCCCCTGCCTTCATCATTATTTTTTCCTGTCATCTTAGCCAATCTGAGAGGCGTGGGGTGGCACCTCAAAGTTGTCTTAATTTACCTTTCTCTAATCCCTGGTGATTTAGAGCAGGCAACATTATTTTCTTAAAGTGCAGGAGAGACTGCA
This sequence comes from Sminthopsis crassicaudata, assembly GCF_048593235.1. Lineage (NCBI taxonomy): Eukaryota > Metazoa > Chordata > Mammalia > Dasyuromorphia > Dasyuridae > Sminthopsis > Sminthopsis crassicaudata. Next base: position 209,132,388 of record NC_133622.1, read on the forward strand.
CAACCCTACTCAGAGCTCCACAAGCTCTATATTGTCTCCATGATTAAATACCAACTTGTGTTTGGAATTCCAAGCTCTTCATGGCTTTCCCCTTCCTACCTTTCCAGTCTTTGCTTACTTTCCTAGATGGAATTGGGAATTTCCCCCTTCTTTAGCTTCTATTGCTTGGTTTCCCAGGCTTTCTTCTATGCAGTTGGAATCTCAGCTTCTGCAGATCTTTTCAGTCTTCCCCTTCTCCACCCCAATAGGGCTTTCCCTCTGAGATTAGCTTCAATTTACACTGCATTTACTTTTTATGCACAAAGTTATTTGCATGTTAAATCCCCCTTTAGAACAGGAGCTCCTTGTTCAGGGGAATGGTGCTTTTGTTTCCCTTCCCCCCCCCCCCAAAAAAAAAATGCCTACCTTATAGTAAGCATTTAAGACTTACTGACCAGGTTGTACTATGTTGACAGTTTAAAAAGACACTTTCTTCTTTAATTTTATAATTTTTATCATTATAGTCTAGCACATCATGCACATATGTATATACACATTTTACACAAATGTGTGTTTCTTATGTTTTGTGCCTACATTGTGGTAATGTGTGTACATCTTGGTTTTTTGTCATTAAAAATACCTGGTTTCATATTTATTTTTATCTACCAGGGAGAATGGCCTCTGCCTTTATAGAGGAAGTGTCAGAGAAAAAGTTGTCAATGGAGTTGATGCTCAGTAAGGAAAGATATAGACAAAGAACTTTTTGGCTTCAATTAAGAAATTAAAATCAGTGGCTCACAGCAAATATTTCATGAGGGCTTTGAACTTAGGTCTTTCAGATTCCAGGTATGGCACTCTATACTTGACATCACACACGCAAAGAGCGCCATGAGAAAGGCTGTGAAGGGCACCATGAGAAGTGACACAAGAAGTGCTGTGAAGAGTGCCATGAGAAATGCCTTGAAGAGCGCCACAAGAAGTGCCGGGAAGAACGTCATGAGAAGTGACACGAGAAGTGCCACAAAGAGTGCTGCAAAGAGCGCCATGAAAAGTGCCACAAGAATTGCCAGAAGAAGTGCCGCAAAGAGTGCCACTAGAAGTGTCACGAGAAATGATATGAAGGCCACCATGAGAAGTTCCACAGAAGTGCCACGAGGAGCAGCATGAGAATTGCTACTAGAAGTGCCACAAAGAGTGCCACAAGAGGTGCCACGAGAAGTGCCACAAAGAGTGTGGCGAGAAGTGCAGGAGAATTGCTACTAGAAGTGCTGTGAAGAGCAATTTTTATGCCCTAATATATGGTTAATTTTTATATAGGTTCCATGAACCACTGAGAAGAAAGTAAATCTTTTTCTGCCTCCATTCAATTTTTTTTTCAAAGATCTATCATATCTAAATTTTCTAACATTCTGTTTACCTCCTTAACTTCTTTCTTATTTATTTTGTGGTTTGATTTCTCTAGTTCTGAGAGAGCAAGGTTGAGATGCCCCAGTAGTATAGTTTTGCTGTCTATTTTTTCTTGCATCTCTGTTAACTTCTCATCTAGGAATTTGGATGCTATATCTCTTGGTATATATAGGTTTAGTATTTATATTGCTTCATTACCTATAACACCCTTTAAGAAGATATATTATTCTTCCTTATCTCTTTTCATTAGATCTATCTTTGCCTTTACTTCATCGGAGATCAGGATTGCCTCCTCTGTTTTTTTTGTTTTTGTTTTTGTTTTTTGTTTTTTTTTGTTTTGTTTTGTTTTTCTTCTCTGTGAAATCTTTTATGTCTGAAGTTTCTCTGTGAAATCTTTTATGTCTGATATTCTCTCTTTGAGCCAATGGTGGTGAGAGTAAGATTCATAAGATGCTCATCCCCCTTCCTTCCTTCTCTCATTTATAAGTCTTAGTTGCCTCTTTGTGCAATTTAATTTCCCTTATGTTATCTCCTTTTTCCTTCCTTTTCAGTTCCCCTTTCCACTTCTAGTTTCTTATTCATATTATCATAAGTAAATCAAAATATATGTAGACTTTTAAGTATACCCATAATAGAAATAAAGTTCTGAAGAATTCTTTCTTTTTTCTTTTTGTAGCCTTCCCTTGAGTTCTGTATGTGGAGATCAAAATTTTTTCAATCAGCTCTGGTCTTTTCCTCAGAAATAGATGAAATTCACCTCTATCATTGAACGTTTATTTTTCTTCCCCGAAAGATAATGCTTCCTTTAGCTGAAGAACTTATTCTGTATTTCAAATTCCTTTGCCTTTTGGAATATCAGATTCCAGGCCCTCTGATCCCTTAAGGTGGAAGCCAGGGTACTTGTGCCAGGGTACTTAAAAATAAGTACATACTTAGGCTAGGGTACTTAAAAGTAAGTGCACACTTTTTCCTATTTCTGGTCAGAGCTTTCAGGTAATTCCATTATTCTTAAATTTTTTTTCTGTCTTGATCTGTTCTCCACACCTGTCCTTTTTCTTATAAATTCCTTTCACATTCACATTCTGGTTTATTTTTTCATTCTTTAAAATCTGTTTGGTTATTTCTTGGTCTCTTGTAGCTTCACTGCCTTCCTTCTGTCCAGTTCTAATTTTCAGAGAGTTATTTTCACCTTTGAGACCATGTATTTCCTTTCATAGTTCCTTTCACAACTTTAAAAAACGATCTTCCCATTTTTCTTCAATGGTTTTTATTTTATTTTTTAATTTCCTTCAATGTTTCTGATTTGATTTTTGAATTCTTTTCTAAGTACTTTATCTCTCTCTCTAATATGTATATATATATATATATATATATATATATATATACAAGCACATATATATATTAATAGATATATATATAGATATATACTTATGCCTACAAATATTTTAAAAGGAATGAGTGCTATATTTTGCCAAAAGTCTTTTCCCCATCTGTTGATACAATCAAATGATTTTTATTATTTTATTGCTGTTATAATCAATTATGTTAAACTGTACTTATATTAAATCATCCCTGTAATCCTTATTTAAATTCCATTTAAACACAACATATAATCTTTATTATATGCTGCAGTCTCCTGACTAGTATTTTATTTAGAACTTTCCCAATCATAATCATGAGTGAAATTTGTCTGTAATTTTCTTTCTCCTTTTTATTCTTCCTGATTGGGTATCACCATCCTAGTTGTTTCATTAGGAAAGTTTTTTTTATAAGATCCCTTTTTTGCTACTAGTATAAATAACCATTTAATATTGGAATTAGTTATCTCTAATGTTTAGCAAATCCATCTGATCCTGATGCTTTTTCTGGAGAAGCTTCTTTAAAGCCAGTTCAATTTCATCTTCTAAAAATAGCTTTAATTGTATTTAACATATACTTTTCTACCTGCCATGTGTGGGAGGGGGTGGGGAGAAGGAGGGGAAAGATTGGAAAAAAAGATTTTGCCAGTATCAATGCTGAAAAATTACCTATGCATATATCTAGCAAATAAAGAGCTATAATAAAAAATAAAAAGTCAAAATAGATTTATTCTATTTAACAAATAGTCTATATTGAAATATAGAAAATATCTCATTTCCTCTTCTATTAACATAGGAAGTTTTGATCTTTGTGAATATTGTTCCATTTCACTTAAGTTGTAAAATTCATTAGCGTAAAATTAGGCAAAATAGCTCCCCATAACAGCTCTGATTTCATCTTCATTAGTTAGTATGTAAGTACATACTTAGGCCAGGACACTTAAATGCAAGTACACACTTATGCCAGGATACTCAGAACTAAGTAGATACTTTTTCCTTTTTCTGGTCAGAGCTTTTAGGCATTTTGGTTATTCTTCTATTTTTTTCTTTCTTGATCTGTTCTCCAGATCTGTCTTTTTTCTTATAAATTCCTTTCAAAATGTGAATACATTCTGTTTATTTTTTCATTCTTTAAAATCTGTTTTGTTGTTTCTTGGTCTCTTGTAGCTTCACTGCCTTCCTTCTGCCCAGTTCTAATTTAAAGATGAATTATTTTCCTCTTTGAGACCATGTACCTCCTTTCATAGTTTCATAACTTAAAAAAATATGATCTTCCCATTTTTTTAATGGTTTTTATTTTATTTTTAAATTTTCCTTCAATGTTTCTGATTTCATTTTTAAATTCTTTTCTAAGTACTTTATCTCTCTCTCTCTCCTTTCTCTCTATACACACACACATATATATTATATAGATAGATAGATAGATAGATAGATAGATAGATAGATATAGATATATACTTATGCCTACAAATATTTTTAAAGGAATGAGTGCTATATTTTGCCAAAAGTTTTTTCCCCATCTATTGATACAATCAAATGATTTTTATTATTTTATTGCTGTTATAATCAATTATGTTAAACTGTTCTTATATTAAGCCATCCCTGTAATCCTTATTTCAATTCCATTTAAACACCACATATAATTTTTATTATATGCTGCAGTCTCTTGACTAGTATTTTATTTAGAATTTTCCCATCCATGTTCATGAGTGAAATTTGTCTGTAATTTTCTTTCTCCTTTTTATTTTTCCTGATTGGGTATCAATATCCCAGTTGTTTCATAAAGAACTTTTTTTGGTAGGATCCTTTTTTTGGCTATTATTCTAAATAACCATTTAATATTGGAATTAGTTATCTCTAATGTTGAGCAAATCCATCTGATCCAGATGCTTTTTCGAGAGAAGCTTCTTGAAGGCCAGTTCAATTTCATTCTGTAAAAATAGATTTAATTGTATTTAACATTCTTTAACATATTTAATGTGTATTGGTCTACCTGCCATGTGGGGGAGGAGGTGGGGGAAAGGAGGGGAAAAATTGGAACAAAAAGTTTTGCAAGGGTCAATGCTGAAAGATTACTTATGCACATATCCTGTAAATCAAGAAGTATAATAAAAAATCAAAAATAAAAATAGATTTATTTTATTTAAGAAATATTCTATATCGAAAAATATAGAAAATGTCTCATTTCCTCGTCTGTTAACCTAGGAAGTTTTGATCTTTGTGAATATTATTGCATTTCACTTAAGTTGTAAAATTCATTAGCATAAAATTAGGCAAAACAACTCCTCCAAATAGCTTTGATGTCATCTTTATTAATGATGTATTCTGCCTTTTCATTTTTGATGCCAGTAATTTGGTTCTTTCTTCTCTTTTTAAAATCATATCACCAAATATGCACTCTATTTTGTTTTTTTATTTAAAATCAATTTCTAGTTTTATTTACCAATTCAAAATTAATTCCTTTTATGGAATACATATAGAAAGAGGCTAACTTTTGTTAGTCAGATATGGTAATATCCAATGATAGCTCGTTTATTTCCCCTCCCACTGCTTGCAACTGAATCCCAAGAAATCTTGCTGAGATTTCTTTTAGAATTTGGAATAGGATACGGTTGTAAATTTGGAAATAATTTTGTCAATTCATGTGTTTCCTAGTTCAAATAGTTTTATTCAATTAATATCCCTCATTAATTCCTGACAATCATTCAAAGTAACCAGATCATCCCCTCCAATTTCCTTCTGCACGCAAAATCCTTCAACAGCCCCACTTTTTAAAAAATTTCATATGCATATTTAAAAATTGTTTTTTTTTGTATTTTTTCAATTTTTTTTTTTTTTTTGTGCAAGGCATTATTGCGCTATGTTTCTCCCGTTATGTCTGTCAGAAAAATTACCATGGTGAGAAGTGGTATAACACAGAATATATATTTTCTGAACAATTCAAAATAACCTTAAACTTTGGCAAGTCTTGTAAACTGCATCCTAAAAGAGGAAGGAGGTAGACTCCAATGGGTCTTTAGTGGGAAAATTATATTCCATGTTCATAACTTAAGTATCTAGAAGAAATTGAGGAAATGTTAATAGTAAGGTTTTCTGATTTTTAAGCAGTCCCTTGAAAGTTGGAAGTAAGTTATTTGGATTTTTCAGCACCTAATGCCCTCTTAAGTTGGCATTAGCATTTTCTAAAGGCAGGTTGTTTCCATGTAGTTTAAAATTGTCTCCCAAACAAAACAAAAACTGGCAAGTTTCTTTTAATTTCCGTTGGATTATTTAGGTCAGGACCTGGAAAGACTATTTGTATTTCAATAGCAATAGCCTTTTCTCTTTCTTTTAGGAATCTAAACATGTCTCTTGAATTAGTTCCCTAGGTGTAAGCATTTAACTTATTTTCCGGTGTGAGCAAAATGCAAACACTACTCTTTGGATTGAAAGCTAAACCTTGGGACTTAGGACAGGAAAGAATGTCCACAAGGAGACTAAAGGTATTTAGGAGAAAGATACGGGAGACAACATATAATAAACTACTCTGAGGCAGATCTCAACTACTTACCTCTCTAGCTATAGAAGCAAGTTCTGGGGCTTCAAAGGTTGAATCGTTGACATCATGGTAGATTTTGTTAGGCTACAGGAATTTTAAAAGAGTGTTCTCTGTATCAAAACTGAGCATTTGAGGTCTATCTATAGCTATATCGATATTTATATTTACATCTATCTATAGATATATGTATATATATATTTGTCTCTGATCAATAAACGTCCAGGCATCCATAAAGAGGACTTCTGCTGGGCCTGGTATTTTGTCACATCCTCCATCTCACTACAGATGCTGGACTGCAAGAGCCAATCATATCTCTCCTGTTAATAAGGTTAATAAGCTGGTGAAGCTAGTTGTGGTAAAATGAAAAACCTGGGGTGCATTCTTCCCTGCTGGCCCTCTACAGAGGAGGAGGCTGCAATGGCCCCATTTCTTGGAGGAACGTCTCCTTGTCCCACACAGGAACGTTGGAGGCCATGGCCTTCACGCGAAGGGTGCGGTCGTCTGTGAGCAGAGCCAGGTCACCCGGACGGAGCTGGATTGGCGGGTCGTCCCAGGAAGGCATGTTGTTGTGGGTCTGAGCTCTCTGGTAGTTGAGGCAGCAGGCGAGGATGTGGTCGTCGTAATTTCCTTGCAGCCAGAGGATGTCCTTCTGGTCACAGTCAATGGTTGGCAGCTCCTGTCCTTGGCTGCTGAGGATCTTGAGCCGAGGGTTAGAGAGTTGCAAGTGGCGCTCCAGCAAGTCAAGGGCCCTCTGGGCCCTGGGCCCAGGCCCAGAGGAAGCGGTCCTGGCCTCCGGGTTTCCCTGCTCGGCCTTGGCCAGGCTCTTGAGCTCCTGGATGACAACCAGGGGCACCAGCACTGCGAGGCTCGTCTCGTTCAACAGCTGGCTCACGTTGTCCAGCTGCAGAATGAAACTGTTGGTGTCCAGGACCAGGCAGCTGGGGCGGGGCTCATCCCCCAGCTGCCTCTGGTGGTTCGCGGCGTCCAGAATAGCCTGGATTCTGGCGCGCCGCCGCCGCTCTGCTGCTATCTCGTGGGCCAGGAGCAGCTTCTTCACCTTCAGCTCCTCGGGAGCGTGGTCAGGAGCTTCAGGGGCTTCGTCCAACGCGTCTCCCGCGAACCCTTTCCCGGAATCTTCCTGACTCGGTGGCCTTTGCTTCTCCTCGCCGGCTGAGTCTGCAGCGGCTGTGCGGCCGTTGTCTTGTCCATCCGGGGACTCCCAGAGGGGCTTCTCTGGGCCGCAAAGGCATTCCAGCAAGTCCTTCAGCACGTTCACTCGCCTGCAGTTCCCTGCCATGGCCTCGTCCGCCTTTGTCCTCGGGTAGTAGCAGGGCTCTCGGGGAGCAGCCAGCAACGGAGCGAAGCCTGAGAAGAGCTGATCCTCCTCCAGGACGAGGAGGGCCAGGTCGTCGCCAGGCTTCCCGTACAAAGGCACCTCGGAAGTGTCGACCATCAGCAGGCTTTGGCGGAAGCCACGGAGACTGCCCCAGACGTCCCTGGCAACGCGTCCGCCGGCCTCCAGGCTGCTGCTGGGCCGCTCCCAACGAGTTCTGCAGAGCAGCATCCATTCGGACCAAATCTTCACACTGGGGAGCAGGGCTCGGAGGGCCGCACTGAAGGAGGAAACCAGGATCGCCCGAGGGTGATCCTCCCCCTCCGCAGGGGCCACGCCAGCTCCGGGACATTGCTGAAGCCAGTAGGTGCAGCAGCTCAGCAGCAGCGCGAACATGGCCAGCGCCAGGCCTGTGGCTTCTCCCTGGACCAAAGGAGCCCGGGGCGCCCAGGGCCTCTCCTTCTCCTGGGAGTGGTGCACAGCGAACATGTTGATGGTCATGACGTGGAGGAGCAGCTGCTGCTTTGCCAGAGAAGCGGGACTCTTGCGGAGGAGCAGCTGGAAGTTCTCCAGCAGCTCCTCAGCCGCCGCCGCGAATGTCTCCATCCCCGTGCCCGTAAACAGTCGCGCGTGAGCTTGCAGAAAACTGCGGGTGAAAGCTTGCCGCGGATCGCCAGCACGCGCACCGCTGCCGCTGCTACCCCGACCTCTGTCTTCTGCCTGGCGTCCGAGGGCTGCAAAGAGTTTCCTGAGGTTCTTCTCGCTGCACATGCTCGGTCTGGCGCCAGCTAAGCTTCTCATCCAGTAGCAAGCGGCCTCCAGGTTCCTCTTGGTAGACGCTGCCAACAGGGCCAGCTGGTTGTAGGGCTGCGGCTCTGAGGGGTCAAGCTGCAGAGCTTGCAGGTACCAGCTCCGTGCTGGGCCAAAGTCCGCGGAGCCCTGGGCTTGCTCCCGGTGCCGGGCAAGATCTCCCAGGCAGAGGAGCAGCTTCTGGCCACAGGCCAAGGCAGACTTCAAGGGTTCCTGGAAGGGCTGCTGGCCAAGGGCCGAGGCCCGAGTGGTGTGCTCCCGCAGCTGGAAGCCGTATTGCTTCTGTAGCCTTTCCAGCAGACTCTGGAAGAACGGGGTGCCCTCGTCCAGGACGGCCCAGAGCCTGGGGGCGATGTGCTCTGGGGGCAGAGCCCTGGCATGCTGGAGGAGGTGCCTCAGCTTCTCGATCACCTGATGGAAGGCGTGCTTCCAGAGGAGCTGGCTCACGCGCTGCCCCTCCGAGAACACCACGTCGGCGACGATGACTCTTCGGTAGTGACCCAGCAGCTCGGCCCTTTGCCGAGCTGCCTCGTCCAGGTCGTCCCGACTGAGCGCGGGGCCAGACAGCAGGCCGGCCAGCTGGGCCTGGCGCTCGGCGGCCAAAGAAAGAATGTGACGGAGCACCTGCGTCTTGCAGTCGCTTCTACGCCCTTCTGGCTTCTGGGGGAAAGGAGGGCGGTGGCATCTAGGCTCTGGTGCTCCCGCGGGGCTCCAGGGAGCCCAGGGCGTCCATGCCGGGGAAGCTGCCGCGTTGGCTAACAGGGCTTGGCCCTGGCCTGCATGGCCGCCTATTCCCAGGCCGAGCCCTTCAAACTGGCGCTGCCATGCCATTCTCTCCCTAGGCTCCGATGGCCCTGCCTCCATGTCTCCCGCCTCCCTGGCAGCCTTCCCTCGGGCCTTAGGTGCCCGCCTCACCCTCCCCCCCAGGCCAAGAAGCAACAGGCTAAGTGAGAGCGCCCGGGGACCGGGGCGCGGGAGTCTTCCTGCCGGGGTTAGGCAGAAGAGTGCTCCCCCAGGATGGGAAGAGCAGGCAGACAAGGCTCCCCAAGCGATCTGGCTACCAAGGGGGTGGGGGTGGGAGGTGGGGGGTCCCCGCAACTCACCCAGAGATTCGTCGAGGTCGCTTCTCCGCTGCGCTGGGCTCCAAACGCCGAAATACCGCAATGCCGACAGAGCGAGCTTGGGCACGTCCGCTCTAGGCGCTGTCTAGCTGGCTCTGGCAGGTAGCTGGCCCAGCAGCCCTACTCCTTTTATAGGCAGCCCAGGGGCGGGACCGCACCTGATTGGCCTCAGCCAGCTAGCTCATTCACCCCGCTGCTCCCAGGCAATTTCGTGGAATCTCTATTTCTTCCGGGTCAATATTATAGATCATTTTGCTATGTATGATTCTTTCCCGCCTCAGGCCTGTTCCTTTTGATTGTCAGGAGATATGATTCCATATCCAGATCAAAGGCATCTGAGATTTTCAAAATTTGCTCACAATAATCCTATGGGTTTCCTTCCACAAAGGATGTCCTCGAGGTGGTGATGGGTGAATTTTTTCTCTTTCTGCTTTCTCCTCATGTTCTATTGCTCCAGGACCATTTTCTTGGATTCCCACCCCCTAAATCGACTCCACACTTCTCAGAGTCCCTTCCTTACCCTCTCCCTCCCTCTTTGGGTTGATCTGCCACACTTTTAAGAATCCTCCCATACCCAGTCTCCTCACCTTACAAGGTAAGAAGATTTGAATACTTTTCCAGATATATCTGTGATTTCCTCTTTAACCTAGTTCCGATGATAATAAGATTCTAGCATTACCAGCCCTCCTCCACCTCCTGCTTTCACTGTAGCAGCTCTTCCACTCAATTTCGTTTGAATGAGGTGCTTGTTTGATTTAACCTGTTTCCCAATTTTAATTTTTGGACCATTTCATCATCCTCTACTCAATCCCAAACCTTCTATCTATGTATGTTCTTTCATACTCCCTAAGTAATGATAATATTCTTAAGAGTTACACTATGTTTTTTCATGGAATTTTAACTAATCAAATTGTTTGTGTGTGTGTGTGTGTGTGTGTGTGTGTGTGTGTGTGTGTGTGTGTGTGTGTGTATATATATATATATATATATATATATATATATATATATATGTATTCTTTTGTAATCGGTATTTATATTTACCTTCTTACTGTTCACTAGAGGCATTTAATTGGTCTTCCTTTCTTGTCTTTCCCAATATAATGTATTGTCCATTGTGTTGACCAAAATACTCAAAACATTTTTTAAGTTCAAAACGCATGCATAGTGTTCGACGTTCTCCCTGACAGAATCTTGTGTTGCACATTTTTTCACTCTGCCTTCCCCAACCTTCTCCCCAGATGACAAGTCATCCAATATATGTTAAACATGAGTAATTCTTCTATACATATTTCCACACTAATCATGCCGCACAAGAAGAATCAGATTCCTTTTGTATAATCTCTTGGGGATACAGTTCCAGTAGAGACACTGTTGGATTAAAGGGTATGCAACGTTTGATAGTCTTTTGGCCATAGTTGCATATTGGTCTTTTGAAGGATGGGTTAAGTTCACAACTCCATTCATAATGAATTAGTGCCCCCTGCCTTCGTCATTATTTTTTCCTGTCATCTTAGCCAATCTGAGAGGCGTGGGGTGGCACCTCAAAGTTGTCTTAATTTACCTTTCTCTAATCCCTGGTGATTTAGAGCAGGCAACATTATTTTCTTAAAGTGCAGGAGAGACTGCACAATCCTACTCAGAGCTCCACAAGCTCTATATTGTCTCCATGATTAAATACCAACTTGTGTTTGGAATTCCAAGCTCTTCATGGCTTTCCCCTTCCTACCTTTCCAGTCTTTGCTTACTTTCCTAGATGGAATTGGGAATTTCCCCCTTCTTTAGCTTCTATTGCTTGGTTTCCCAGGCTTTCTTCTATGCAGTTGGAATCTCAGCTTCTGCAGATCTTTTCAGTCTTCCCCTTCTCCACCCCAATAGGGCTTTCCCTCTGAGATTAGCTTCAATTTACACTGCATTTACTTTTTATGCACAAAGTTATTTGCATGTTAAATCCCCCTTTAGAACAGGAGCTCCTTGATCAGGGGAATGGTGCTTTTGTTTCCCTTCCCCCCCCCCCAAAAAAAAAATGCCTACCTTATAGTAAGCATTTAAGACTTACTGACCAGGTTGTACTATGTTGACAGTTTAAAAAGACACTTTCTTCTTTAATTTTATAATTTTTATCATTATAGTCTAGCACATCATGCACATATGTATATACACATTTTACACAAATGTGTGTTTCTTATGTTTTGTGCCTACATTGTGGTAATGTGTGTACATCTTGGTTTTTTGTCATTAAAAATACCTGGTTTCATATTTATTTTTATCTACCAGGGAGAATGGCCTCTGCCTTTATAGAGGAAGTGTCAGAGAAAAAGTTGTCAATGGAGTTGATGCTCAGTAAGGAAAGATATAGACAAAGAACTTTTTGGCTGCAATTAAGAAATTAAAATCAGTGGCTCACAGCAAATATTTCATGAGGGCTTTGAACTTAGGTCTTTCAGATTCCAGGTATGGCACTCTATACTTGACATCACACTTTTTTCTTGTGTCAATTATATCCCATGAAAAGCTTTAGAGTTGTTCTTATGGAAAATATCAAATGCAGATTTCAAATGGAAAGGAGATTTCTTACACTGGTACACATAATTCAAACAATACTATCTCTACCAATAACAAAAAGCAGAAATCAATGAAAAAAAAATCAAAACAAAACTAAAGGCAAAATTATCCTTGCATGAGAATTTACTTTGGGTTCCAAAGTACACAAAGTTCCAAAGGGTCCCTACAGCACCTCCAAATGAGTAAGTAAGTTAAATAAGTCTATACAAAAAATTATGCAAAAACACTTGCAACATTTCCAAACACTACTAACAAAATCCAGAAGGAATTTAATTGAATGAGAAATTATATTTCAAATGATTACCAAAAGACATAATCTATGTAGACTTTAAAGTATCAAGTCAGAAAAAAATTATAAAGGAAAATTTAACAATCTCAGAGAAATGAAAGGAAAACCTCTATATCTGGGGACATATTTATTGTTCAAGATTGACTTGCAAATATAAAAAAAATGAAGTCTTAGTGGCTATTAAGAAGATGTAATTATCAAATGCAGTTCCCAGTGAGGGAAGTCATTTATCAGTGAATATCAGTGACTGTTTTGCAATTTATATTTCTAGATAGTTGTTTAGGAGTATGGAGAGGTTAAATGACTTGTTTAACGTAATTGACAGAGACTGGGTCTTCATTGATTTCTTCACATTATCTTAAAATGATGAGACTCTCCAAATTGATTTGAAACTTCATACTTATTACAATCAAAGTATTGGGAGTTAACTTTATAGAAATATACAAAATAACATTTTCCATAACAAATTAAGATTTGAAATTTCATGTCACAATTAATTTTAAGAAAGTCTATAACCCCAAGAAAAATTTAACATAAAAAAAAACAATGACCAGATTTCAAACTTTATCACAATGCATTAGTTATCAAAAACTATTTTATATTGGTGTTGATAGGGTAAAGAAAGTGGAATTGTTTAAATAGACTAGCAAAATCAGATACAGAGTCAATAGAATATATTAGCCCAGTGTTCAATAAGTAAAGAACACAACTCACTGGGAAAGGTAGAAAAAAGTTGTATGGAAAATTTAGATTTAAATTATAATTTTTCACTTTAGACCATGTTATGCTTTTAAAGGATACACCTTCTAAATAAAAAATGCAACATCATTTTTTTTAAAAAGTAAAAGGATGGAAGAAGATGTCTTTTAAGTCCACAGCTAAGATAACAATTGCCAATATAATAAAAGAATGAGTGTCATAAAAGATAAAGTGAAAAATTTTCCAATGTAAAGTTAAACATTTGCATCAATAAACTCAGTGTGGCTAAGAAGAGGGGGGAGGGGATAATTGGCAGAGACTAAGGGACATTCCATAATGTAGAAGTGTTGAAATAGCATAAACCAAATCCTTTTTATTTTAAACAACAAAGACAGATGATCAATAATGGGCTGAAAACAGAAATGCAAATTATCATACTGTTTAACATAGCAGAAAAGGAAAATGATAACTGTGGAGAAATGGAAAAATACACTAATGACTCTTGGTGGAGTTGTGAACTGGTCCAATCATTTGGAGACCAATTTGGAACTGTGGCCAACTTTGGAATTATAAAACTATGCATGTTCTTAATGCAGAGATCTTATTACTAAGTCTGTATCCTAAAGAGATCAAAGAAAAAGTAAAAGGATCCACATATACAAAAATATTTACAGCAGCTCTTTTGTGGTGGAAATTAAGGGTATGCCTATCAGTTGAGGAATAGTTGAAAAGCTGTGGTATGTGATTTTTTTTTTATTTAATTTTTATTTTATTTTATAATTATAACTTTTTTTTGACAGTACATATGCATGGGTAATTTTTTACAACATTATCCCTTGCACTTTCTTCTGTTCAGATTTTTTCCCTTCCTCCCCCAACCCCCTCCCCCAGATGGCAGGCAGTCTTATACATGTTATATATATTACAATATATTCTAGATACAATATATGTGTGTGTAGAACCAAATTTCTTGTTGCACAGGAAGACTTGGATTCAGAAGGTAAAAATAACAGTTTACATTCATTTCCCAGTGTTCCTTTTCTGGATGTACCTGATTCTGTCCATCATTAATCAATTGGAATTGGATTAGCTCTTCTCTATATTGAAGATATCCACTTCCATCAGAATACATCCTCGTACAGTATTATTGTTGAAGTGTATAATGATCTTCTGGTTCTGCTTGTTTCACTTAGCATCAGTTGATGTAAGTCCCTCCAAGCCTCTCTGTATTTCTCCTTTTGGTCATTTCTTACCGAACAATAATATTCCATAACATTCATATACCATAATTTACCCAACCATTCTCCAATTGATGGACATCCATTCATCTTCCAGCTTCTAGCCACTATGAAAAGGGCTGCCACAAACATTTTGGCACATACAGGTCCCTTTCCCTTCTTTAGTATTTCCTTGGGATATAAGCCCAGTAGTAGTAGGGCTGGGTCAAAGGGTAGTGTGGTTTGCGATTTTAATAAAATACTACAGTGCTGTAAGAAAAGATGAAAGAGATGGTTTGGGAAGGGCAACTAGGTGGCTCAGTGGATAAAGTGCCAGACTTTGAACCAAGAAGAATCATCTTCCTGAGTTTGGCTCTGGACTTAGACACTTACAAGCTTTGTGACACTGAACAATTCCCTTTACCTTTTTCTTCCTCAGTTTCTTTATCTATAAGATGAGGAAGAGAAGGAAATGGCAAACCCTTCCAGTTTCTTTGCCAAGAAAACCCCAAATAAGGTAACAATGAGGTGCACATGACTGAAACATGACTGCACCATAGTTTCAGAAAAATCTGGAAATGTTTTTTCACAAAAATGTTTCGTTATCATTTGGTATTGGCTAGTAAATAGACTAGTTGATCAGTGGAATAGGTTAGGTCCAAAAGACAAAATAATTAATAACATTAATAATCTGGTGTTTGACAAATCCAAGGACCCCAGCTATTGGGATAAGAACTTAGTGTTTGACAAAAATTGCTGGGGAAACTGGAAATTAATATGGCAGAAACTAGGCAGTGATCGACACTTAACACCATACACCAAGGTCAGGTCAAAATGGGTTCATGACCTAGACATAAAAAATGAGATTATAAATAAATTAGAGGAACATAGGATAGTTTCCCTCTCAGACCTGTGGAAGAGGTCCAAAGAAGAACTAGAGATCATTCTTGAGCACAAAGTAGAAAACTTTGATTTTATCAAATTGCAAAGTTTTTGTACAAACAAAACTAATGCAGATATGATTAGAAGGGAAACAATAAACTGGGAAAACATTTTTACAATCAAAGGTTTCAATAAAGGCCTCATTTTCAACATATAGAGAGAGAATTGACTCTAATTGATAAGAAATCAAGCCATTCTCCAATTGATAAAGGATATGAAATTGATCAAAGGATATGAATAGACAATTCTCAGATGAAGAAATTGAAACTATTTCTAGCCCCATGAAAAGATGCTCCAAGTCAGTATTAATCAGAGAAATGCAAATTAAGACCACTCTGAGATACTACTACACACCTGCCAGGTTGGCTAGAAGGACAGGGAAAGATAATGCAGAATGTTGGAGGGGATGCAGGAAAACAGGGACACTGATACATTGTTGGTGGCATTGTGAATACATCCAGTCATTCTGGAGAGCAATTTGGAACTATGCTCAAAAAAGTATCAAACTGTGCATATCCTTTGACTCAGCAGTGGTATTACTGGGCTTATATCCCAAAGAGATCCTAAAGGAAGGAAGGAGACCTGAATGTGCATGAATGTTTGTGGCTGCCCTCTTTGTAGTGACCAGAAACTGGAAACTACGTGGATGCCCATCAATAGGAGAATGGTTGGGTTAATTGTGGTATATGAATGTGATGGAATATTATTGTTCTATATGAAATGACCAGCGGGATGAATACGGAAACGCTTGGAGAGACTTCCATGAACTGATGCTGAGTGAAATGAGTAGGACCAGGAGACCGTTGTATACTTCAAAAAGAATACTATGTGATGATCAATTCTGAGGGATGTGGCCATCTTCAACAATGAGATGAACCAAATCAATTCCAATAGAGCAGTAGTGAACTGAACCAGCTACACCCAGCAAAAGAACTCTAAAGATAACTGTGAACCACTACATTGAATTCCCAATCCCTCTATTTTGGTCTGCGGGCATTTTGGATTTCGTTCAAAGACTATTTCAAAGTCCGATTCTTTTCGTACACCAAAACAACTGTTTGGACATGTATACATATATTGTAGTTGATTTAGACTTTAACATATTTAACATGTATTGGAGAACCTGCCATCTTGGGAGCGGGTGAAGGAGGAGAAATATTAGAATAAAAGGTCTGGCAATTGTCAATGTTGTACAATTACCCATGCATATATCTGCTAAGTAAAAACTATTATTATTTTAAAAATACTCAGTTATAACTTCAAACAGAAAATACTATAAATTACAATAGGTGCACAATAAGAAGCAATAGAATTCTAGATAAATTATGATGGTAATGTTTGGGAGAAAGCAGTCATCTGGTAAAATGGGGATATAAGTATGGTAGATGGACAATATAGGATTTTTGTGTCACAAATCAAAAGATAATTCGTTTGTGTCTACCCAGGCAAAAGAGAGATGTGGAAATTTTAATGTAATCAAGTAAAAATTAGTTGGGATCAAGATTCGTTTTAAGTACTGATTATGTTTAATGATTTCCAAGTCTTCATTTCACCTTTTCCCTGGACACAAGCCCTGTGCATGATAAGAAGAAATGGGAATTTTGTGAATATTATAATTTTATACATCCACTCTTGACTAGCAAGTCTCAAAGTGTAGTCTAGAGAGCCTCTAGACTCTTTCAAGGTTGCCATGTTGTGAAAATTATTGTCATAACAATGCCTAGATACTATTTGACTATTAAATTATTCCTCCATTTTCCAACCTACCAAACTATATGAAGCTGAAATTTCTTCATTTACTTCAAATAAAGCAACACACCACAACAAAATAAATGCAGAAGCTGATATGAGAATCTTTTTGTCTTCTATTAACCAAGACCTTTCTTTTCATTTCTTTTCTGTTTAAATTTTTTCAACCAAGACATTTAAAAGGTTTTCAAAAGTTTCTAACCAAATGCCATTTATTTGATTCGTTTTGCTCTGGAAAATGTAATTGTTGCTGTTGTTTTCATTCAAAAGGCTATATTAACATGTAAAAAGAGTTTGTTGTTTTTTAAAGGGAATAATGAATATTTTAAAATTTTGGTTTTTATTCTTGATGTGGCAAATAATGATGTAACTGACATCCATAAAGAAACGGACATCCACAAAAGATCTGTAACATGTTTGAAGATATCTAAAAGTTTAACGTTTGAAAATCATTGTTGTAGAGAAAGTGGGACAATTCCTTTGAAGCTTTCTAATGTTATTAATTGCCACTGGATGGCGTTAATGCCATTAGGGTAGCTGAGTCCTTAATCACAATGCTCAATCAGCAACTGTCAGTGTAGAGGGCTGGAGCTCTGAAAAGGTGTGCTTGAGTCTTAGACAGCAGAGCACTTAAGGCTAATTGCCTACTCATTGTGAGATAATGGTTGTATAGGCATATACTTAGATATGTGATGCCTCTCCTCACCACTGGTCTTGCTGAATGCATGGTGGTGAGATAATCGTGGACAAAGATTGGAGGTCTGGGAGGGAGAGATCATCTCTCTGAGAGCACACTGAGTAAAGGAGACTTCAGGCTCCAGACTCCAGAGTCCAAGATTCATCTTTGATGAGTCCTTTAGTAGCTTACCTGCCTCCTTCACTTCTCCATCTAAAGACCAAGAACTTTGGCTGACCCTGACCCTGACTCATCCTGAGGACCTCCAGAGAACTAGCCCAGATAATATATAATGGCATCACCATGGACCAAGGACCAGTACACAGCTCAGTGGTAATTTCAGTGAAGAAGTCCCTGGGACTTGTGACCTGGAAACAGGGTTACTGTTAAAATGGACAAGCAGGAAACTTTGTTGAGGGCTAAAGGAGTAACTTTCCATTTCTGGTTGAAATAGGGTAGATACTAGGAAAAGAGCCTCCTCCACATCCCCTTCCCCACATCCACTCCCACTCCCACCCCAAGGGATGTTTATACAAAGCATACGTAGATAAATAAAGAGGCAAGATTTGCTTGTAGCTTGCAGATTGGTGGACTCTTGGATACATTAGAATGCAAGTCCCCTTGGTTCTCCAAGGAAGATGAATTAGAGGCAGATCAGTGGAAACTAGTAGAACAACTAATTGAATATTACAATGATAATGGGTCTGATTCAATGTCTAAGGAAATAGTCTATATATACAACATAATACAATTGGCCTTAAAAAATCCCATAAATTCAAAAGAGAAAGAAAAGTTTTCATGATAACAGCCAGACAAGGAAATATGAAGAGAAAGAAGAGGAGAAGGGGGATGATACTGACAAAAACGATGAAAGGGATGGAGAGTTGAGTATACTTAAAGAATGTGGTGATTGTCACTCTCACAGCTCAGCCTACACCCAAGCAGGCTTTTGACCTCTCTCCATCAATGTCACTTTTCTGGGAGGAAGGAAGAAGAGGAGTGGGAAAGGCAGTGACATCACCAACAATGTCCTCCAGCAACCATCCCTACCCTCCATGACTTGTTACAAAAGGCACTACTTAAAGCCCAAGAAAAAGGGTAGAATCTAGCTGATGTGAGAATAGAAACTTATCCTATGATTGAAGAGCTTAATTCTTCAGATGAATTAAAAAAGAGATACAGTCCTTTTAACCTAGAAATTATCAAAGATCTACAAAAGGCTTGCACTCTTTATGGCTCTACATCACATTAGAGGACTTGGCTTATGAAATTTTAACCCCTAGTGACTTGAAATCTATAGCAAGGACAAGTTTAGAGCCTGGGCAAAACTTGGTGTGGCTTTCTGAGTATAGTGAACTCTAGGATAAAAACCCAACAAAATAGGCAACATGGAGTTGATATACCAATGACCTGTGCACAATTAACACATGTAGGTCGTTATGCCAACCTTTTGGCACAGATTAATTGCCCCATAACAGCATTTGTGCAAATTGCTGCTGCTGCTGCTCTTGCTGCTGCTGCTGCTGTCAAAGCATGGGGCACCCTCCCAGGAAGGCAAGATAGAGAGAGGGGAAACCTTCAGAAAGTTGCACATACTCCAAATGAACCCTTTAATGATTTATTGATGTCATACAAACTATTGTTGAAAATGCAACAACAGAAGTTATGATAAGATAACTTGCAAAAGAAAATGCTATAGAGATTAATAGAAGAAGTATACTAGGAGTACACTAGGATACTCCTTTAGAGGAGATCATAAGAGGATGTGCCACAGTAGGCACAAATACCTTTTATACCCAGGCTGTGATGCAGATTTCCCAAGATCTGAACATGGGAAAACAGTGCCTCTTTTGGCAAGAGACTTCCAGAGAGACTCGTCAATGCTTTCAATGTGGTAAAGTAGGGCAACTGATAGCTCAATGTTGGCATAAAGATAGAGTGAGAAAACATGGTAGGAGAACAAGACCCAGAACCCCACATCCAAAATGCAACAGAGGCTTTGTTTTGCAATAGAATGTAGATTGATTCAGGCAAACAGGATGCCAGGCCATTCCTTAGAGCCCCAGGGTGGAAAAATATTTGGGGCATGATGGCATCCGATGCTACATCCAAAGAGTCATTAGAATATCAGTACTCAGATATGACCAATCAGCCAAGAAGCAATATGATGGGAGAAAGGAAGTACATAATCAATCAATCTGATTTACAAGAGCGCCATGAAGAGGGCCACGAGAATTGCCACAAGAAGTGCCACAAGGAGCACCATGAGAAGTGCCACAAGAAATGACATGAAGGACACCATGAGAAGTGACAAGAGAAGCGCCACAAAGAGTGCCACAAGAAGAGTATCACGAGAAGTGCTGAGAGAAATTTCACTACAAATGCTATGAGATGTACCACAAGAAGTGCCATGAGAGGTTCCACAAGAAGTCCCATGAAGAGTG
The DNA here is from genome assembly GCF_048593235.1 of Sminthopsis crassicaudata. NCBI lineage: Eukaryota > Metazoa > Chordata > Mammalia > Dasyuromorphia > Dasyuridae > Sminthopsis > Sminthopsis crassicaudata. Next base: position 209,152,512 of record NC_133622.1, read on the forward strand.
CCACAAGAAGTGCCCCGAAGAGCACCATGAGAAGTGCTACAAAGAGTGCTATCAGATGTGCCACAAGAAGACCCATGAAGAGCGCCACAAGAAGTGCCGTGAAGATCGCCAGGAGAAATGACCTGAGAAGTGCCACAAAGAGCACCATGAGAAGTGCATGAGAAGTGCCACAAAGAGCACCACGAGAAGCGCCATGAGAAGAACGTCATGAGAAGTATTGCGAGAAATTCTATAGGAAGTGCCATAAGAAGTGCCATGAGAAGTGCCTTGAAGAGCGCCACAAGAAGTGCCATGAAGATTTCCACGAGAAGTGCCGCAAAGAGCGCCATGAGAAAGGCTGTGAAGGGCACCATGAGGAGTGACACAAGAAGTGCTGTGAAGGGTGCCATGAGAAATGCCTTGAAGAGCGCCACAAGAAGTGCCGGGAAGAACGTCATGAGAAGTGACACGAGAAGTGCCACAAAGAGTGCTGCAAAGAGCGCCATGAAAAGTGCCACAAGAATTGCCAGAAGAAGTGCCGCAAAGAGTGCCACTAGAAGTGTCACGAGAAATGATATGAAGGCCACCATGAGAAGTGCCACAGAAGTGCCACGAGGAGCAGCATGAGAATTGCTACTAGAAGTGCCACAAGAGGTGCCACGAGAAGTGCCACAAAGAGTGTGGCGAGAAGTGCATGAGAATTGCTACTAGAAGTGCTGTGAAGAGCAATTTTTATGCCCTAATATATGGTTAATTTTTGTATAGGTTCCATGAACCACTGAGAAGAAAGTAAATCTTTTTCTGCCTCCATTCAATTTTTTTTTCAAAGATCTATCATATCTAAAATTTCTAACATTCTGTGACCTCCTTAACTTCTTTCTTATTTATTTTGTGGTTTGATTTCTCTAGTTCTGAGAGAGCAAGGTTGAGATGCCCCACTAGTATAGTTTTGCTGTCTATTTTTTCTTGCATCTCTGTTAACTTCTCATCTAGGAATTTGGATGCTATATCTCTTGGTATATATAGGTTTAGTATTTATATTGCTTCATTACCTATAACACCCTTTAAGAAGATATATTATTCTTCCTTATCTCTTTTCATTAGATCTATCTTTGCCTTGACTTCATCTGAGATCAGGATTGCCTCCCCTGTTTTTTTTGTTTTTGTTTTTGTTTTGTTTTATTTTGTTTTTTTTTTCTTCTCTGTGAAATCTTTTATGTCTGAAGTTTCTCTGTGAAATCTTGTATGTCTGATATTCTCTCTTTGAGCCAATGGTGGTGAGAGTAAGATTCATAAGATGCTCATCCCCCTTCCTTCCTTCTCTCATTTATAATAAGTCTTATTTGCCTCTTTGTGCAATTTAATTTCCCTTATGTTATCTCCTTTTTCCTTCCTTTTCAGTTCCCCTTTCCACTTCTAGTTTCTTATTCATATTGTCATAAGTAAATCAAAATATATGCAGACTTTTAAGTACACCCATAATAGAAACACAGTTCTGAAGAATTCTTTCTTTTTTCTTTTTGTAGCCTTCCCTTGAGTTCTGTATGTGGAGATCAAAATTTTTTCATTCAGCTCTGGTCTTTTCTCTGAAATAGATGAAATTCACCTCTATCATTGAATGTTTATTTTCTTCCCTGAAAGATAATGCTTCCTTTAGCTGAAGAACTTATTCTGTATTCCAAATTCCTTTGCCTTTTGGAATATCAGATTCCAGGCCCTCTGATCCCTTAAGGTGGAAGCCAGGGTACTTGTGCCAGGGTACTTAAAAATAAGTACATACTTAGGCTAGGGTACTTAAAAGTAAGTGCATACTTTTTCCTATTTCTGGTCAGAGCTTTCAGGTAATTCCATTATTCTTAAATTTTTTTTCTGTCTTGATCTGTTCTCCACACCTGTCCTTTTTCTTATAAATTCCTTTCACATTCACATTCTGGTTTATTTTTTCATTCTTTAAAATCTGTTTGGTTATTTCTTGGTCTCTTGTAGCTTCACTGCCTTCCTTCTGTCCAGTACTAATTTTCAGAGAGTTATTTTCACCTTTGAGACCATGTATTTCCTTTCATAGTTCCTTTCACAACTTTAAAAAATGATCTTCCCATTTTTCTTCAATGGTTTTTATTTTATTTTTTAATTTCCTTCAATGTTTCTGATTTGATTTTTAAATTCTTTTCTAAGTACTTTATCTCTCTCTCTAATATGTATATATATATATATATATACAAGCACATATATATATATTAATATATATATATATATATATAGATATATACTTATGCCTACAAATATTTTAAAAGGAATGAGTGCTATATTTTGCCAAAAGTCTTTTCCCCATCTGTTGATACAATCAAATGATTTTTATTATTTTATTGCTGTTATAATCAATTATGTTAAACTGTACTTATATTAAATCATCCCTGTAATCCTTACTTAAATTCCATTTAAACACAACATATAATCTTTATTATATGCTGCAGTCTCCTGACTAGTATTTTATTTAGAATTTTCCCAATCATAATCATGAGTGAAATTTGTCTGTAATTTTCTTTCTCCTTTTTATTCTTCCTGATTGGGTATCACCATCCTAGTTGTTTCATTAGGAAAGTTTTTTTTATAAGATCCCTTTTTTGCTACTAGTATAAATAACCATTTAATATTGGAATTAGTTATCTCTAATGTTTAGTAAATCCATCTGATCCTGATGCTTTTTCTGGAGAAGCTTCTTTAAAGCCAGTTCAATTTCATCTTCTAAAAATAGCTTTAATTGTATTTAACATATACTTTTCTACCTGCCATGTGTGGGATGGGGTGGGGAGAAGGAGGGGAAAAAATGGGAAAAAAGATTTTGCCAGTATCAATGCTGAAAAATTACCTATGCATATATCTAGCAAATAAAGAGCTATAATAAAAAATAAAAAGTAAAAATAGATTTATTCTATTTAACAAATAGTCTATATTGAAATATAGAAAATATCTCATTTCCTCTTCTATTAACATAGGAAGTTTTGATCTTTGTGAATATTGTTCCATTTCACTTAAGTTGTAAAATTCATTAGCATAAAACTAGGCAAAATAGCTCCCCATAATAGCTCTGATTTCATCTTCATTAGTTAGTATGTAAGTACATACTTAGTCCAGGACACTTAAATGCAAGTACACACTTATGCCAGTATACTCAGAACTAAGTAGATACTTTTTCCTTTTTCTGGTCAGAGCTTTTAGCCATTTTGGTTATTCTTCTATTTTTTCTTTCTTGATCTGTTCTCCAGATCTGTCTTTTTTCTTATAAATTCCTTTCAAAATGTGAATACATTCTGTTTATTTTTTCATTCTTTAAAATCTGTTTTGTTGTTTCTTGGTCTCTTGTAGCTTCACTGCCTTCCTTCTGCCCAGTTCTAATTTTCAGAGATTTATTTTCCTCTTTGAGACCATGTACCTCCTTTCATAGTTTCATAACTTAAAAAAATATGATCTTCCCATTTTTTCAATGGTTTTTATTTTATTTTTAAATTTTCCTTCAATGTTTCTGATTTGATTTTTAAATTCTTTTCTAAGTACTTTATCTCTCTCTCTCTCCTTTCTCTCTCTCTCTCTATACACACACACACACATATATATTATATAGATAGATAGATAGCTAGATAGATAGATAGATAGATATAGATATAGATATATACTTATGGCTACAAATATTTTAAAAGGAATGAGTGCTGTATTTTGCCAAAAGTTTTTTCCCCATCTATTGATACAATCAAATGATTTTTATTATTTTATTGCTGTTATAATCAATTATGTTAAACTGTTCTTATATTAAGCCATCCCTGTAATCCTTATTTCAATTCCATTTAAACACAACATATAATTTTTATTATATGCTGCAGTCTCTTGACTAGTATTTTATTTAGAATTTTCCCATCCATGTTCATGAGTGAAATTTGTCTGTAATTTTCTTTCTCCTTTTTATTTTTCCTGATTGGGTATCAATATCCCAGTTGTTTCATAAAGAACGTTTTTTTGGTAGGATCCTTTTTTTTGGCTATTATTCTAAATAACAATTTAATATTGGAATTAGTTATCTCTAATGTTGAGCAAATCCATCTGATCCAGATGCTTTTTCGAGAGAAGCTTCTTGAAGGCCAGTTCAATTTCATTCTGTAAAAATAGATTTAATTGTATTTAACATTCTTTAACATATTTAATGTGTATTGGTCTACCTGCCATGTGGGGGAGGAGGTGGGGGAAAGGAGGGGAAAAATTGGAACAAAAAGTTTTGCAAGGGTCAATGATGAAAGATTACTTATGCACATATCCTGTAAATCAAGAAGTATAATAAAAAATCAAAAATAAAAATAGATTTATTTTATTTAAGAAATATTCTATATCGAAAAATATAGAAAATGTCTCATTTCCTCGTCTGTTAACCTAGGAAGTTTTGATCTTTGTGAATATTATTGCATTTCACTTAAGTTGTAAAATTCATTAGCATAAAATTAGGCAAAACAACTCCTCCAAATAGCTTTGATGTCATCTTTATTAATGATGTATTCTGCCTTTTCATTTTTGATGCCAGTAATTTGGTTCTTTCTTCTCTTTTTAAAATCATATCACCAAATATGCACTCTATTTTGTTTTTTTATTTAAAATCAATTTCTAGTTTTATTTACCAATTCAAAATTAATTCCTTTTATGGAATACATATAGAAAGAGGCTAACTTTTGTTAGTCAGATATGGTAATATCCAATGATAGCTCGTTTATTTCCCCTCCCACTGCTTGCAACTGAATCCCAAGAAATCTTGCTGAGATTTCTTTTAGAATTTGGAATAGGATACGGTTGTAAATTTGGAAATAATTTTGTCAATTCATGTGTTTCCTAGTTCAAATAGTTTTATTCAATTAATATCCCTCATTAATTCCTGACAATCATTCAAAGTAACAGATCATCCCCTCCAATTTCCTTCTGCACGCAAAATCCTTCAACAGCCCCACTTTTTAAAAAATTTCATATGCATATTTAAAAATTGTTTTTTTTGTATTTTTTCAATTTTTTTTTTTTTTTTTTTTTTTTTGTGCAAGGCATTATTGCGCTATGTTTCTCCCGTTATGTCTGTCAGAAAAATTACCATGGTGAGAAGTGGTATAACACAGAATATTATTTTCTGAACAATTCAAAATAACCTTAAACTTTGGCAAGTCTTGTAAACTGCATCCTAAAAGAGGAAGGAGGTAGACTCCAATGGGTCTCTAGTGGGAAAATTATATTCCATGTTCATAACTTAAGTATCTAGAAGAAATTGAGGAAATGTTAATAGTAAGGTTTTCTGATTTTTAAGCAGTCCCTTGAAAGTTGGAAGTAAGTTATTTGGATTTTTCAGCACCTAATGCCCTCTTAAGTTGGCATTAGCATTTTCTAAAGGCAGGTTGTTTCATGTAGTTTAAAATTGTCTCCCAAACAAAACAAAAACTGGCAAGTTTCTTTTAATTTCCGTTGGATTATTTAGGTCAGGACTGGAAAGACTATTTGTATTTCAATAGCAATAGCCTTTTCTCTTTCTTTTAGGAATCTAAACATGTCTCTTGAATTAGTTCCCTAGGTGTAAGCATTTAACTTATTTTCCGGTGTGAGCAAAATGCAAACACTACTCTTTGGATTGAAAGCTAAACCTTGGGACTTAGGACAGGAAAGAATGTCCACAAGGAGACTAAAGGTATTTAGGAGAAAGATACGGGAGACAACATATAATAAACTACTCTGAGGCAGATCTCAACTACTTACCTCTCTAGCTATAGAAGCAAGTTCTGGGGCTTCAAAGGTTGAATCGTTGACATCATGTAGATTTTGTTAGGCTACAGGAATTTTAAAAGAGTGTTCTCTGTATCAAAACTGAGCATTTGAGGTCTATCTATAGCTATATCGATATTTATATTTACATCTATCTATAGATATATGTATATATATATTTGTCTCTGATCAATAAACGTCCAGGCATCCATAAAGAGGACTTCTGCTGGGCCTGGGATTTTGTCACATCCTCCATCTCACTACAGATGCTGGACTGCAAGAGCCAATCATATCTCTCCTGTTAATAAGGTTAATAAGCTGGTGAAGCTAGTTGTGGTAAAATGAAAAACCTGGGGTGCATTCTTCCCTGCTGGCCCTCTACAGAGGAGGAGGCTGCAATGGCCCCATTTCTTGGAGGAACGTCTCCTTGTCCCACACAGGAACGTTGGAGGCCATGGCCTTCACGCGAAGGGTGCGGTCGTCTGTGAGCAGAGCCAGGTCACCCGGACGGAGCTGGATTGGCGGGTCGTCCCAGGAAGGCATGTTGTTGTGGGTCTGAGCTCTCTGGTAGTTGAGGCAGCAGGCGAGGATGTGGTCGTCGTAATTTCCTTGCAGCCAGAGGATGTCCTTCTGGTCACAGTCAATGGTTGGCAGCTCCTGTCCTTGGCTGCTGAGGATCTTGAGCCGAGGGTTAGAGAGTTGCAAGTGGCGCTCCAGCAAGTCAAGGGCCCTCTGGGCCCTGGGCCCAGGCCCAGAGGAAGCGGTCCTGGCCTCCGGGTTTCCCTGCTCGGCCTTGGCCAGGCTCTTGAGCTCCTGGATGACAACCAGGGGCACCAGCACTGCGAGGCTCGTCTCGTTCAACAGCTGGCTCACGTTGTCCAGCTGCAGAATGAAACTGTTGGTGTCCAGGACCAGGCAGCTGGGGCGGGGCTCATCCCCCAGCTGCCTCTGGTGGTTCGCGGCGTCCAGAATAGCCTGGATTCTGGCGCGCCGCCGCCGCTCTGCTGCTATCTCGTGGGCCAGGAGCAGCTTCTTCACCTTCAGCTCCTCGGGAGCGTGGTCAGGAGCTTCAGGGGCTTCGTCCAACGCGTCTCCCGCGAACCCTTTCCCGGAATCTTCCTGACTCGGTGGCCTTTGCTTCTCCTCGCCGGCTGAGTCTGCAGCGGCTGTGCGGCCGTTGTCTTGTCCATCCGGGGACTCCCAGAGGGGCTTCTCTGGGCCGCAAAGGCATTCCAGCAAGTCCTTCAGCACGTTCACTCGCCTGCAGTTCCCTGCCATGGCCTCGTCCGCCTTTGTCCTCGGGTAGTAGCAGGGCTCTCGGGGAGCAGCCAGCAACGGAGCGAAGCCTGAGAAGAGCTGATCCTCCTCCAGGACGAGGAGGGCCAGGTCGTCGCCAGGCTTCCCGTACAAAGGCACCTCGGAAGTGTCGACCATCAGCAGGCTTTGGCGGAAGCCACGGAGACTGCCCCAGACGTCCCTGGCAACGCGTCCGCCGGCCTCCAGGCTGCTGCTGGGCCGCTCCCAACGAGTTCTGCAGAGCAGCATCCATTCGGACCAAATCTTCACACTGGGGAGCAGGGCTCGGAGGGCCGCACTGAAGGAGGAAACCAGGATCGCCCGAGGGTGATCCTCCCCCTCCGCAGGGGCCACGCCAGCTCCGGGACATTGCTGAAGCCAGTAGGTGCAGCAGCTCAGCAGCAGCGCGAACATGGCCAGCGCCAGGCCTGTGGCTTCTCCCTGGACCAAAGGAGCCCGGGGCGCCCAGGGCCTCTCCTTCTCCTGGGAGTGGTGCACAGCGAACATGTTGATGGTCATGACGTGGAGGAGCAGCTGCTGCTTTGCCAGAGAAGCGGGACTCTTGCGGAGGAGCAGCTGGAAGTTCTCCAGCAGCTCCTCAGCCGCCGCCGCGAATGTCTCCATCCCCGTGCCCGTAAACAGTCGCGCGTGAGCTTGCAGAAAACTGCGGGTGAAAGCTTGCCGCGGATCGCCAGCACGCGCACCGCTGCCGCTGCTACCCCGACCTCTGTCTTCTGCCTGGCGTCCGAGGGCTGCAAAGAGTTTCCTGAGGTTCTTCTCGCTGCACATGCTCGGTCTGGCGCCAGCTAAGCTTCTCATCCAGTAGCAAGCGGCCTCCAGGTTCCTCTTGGTAGACGCTGCCAACAGGGCCAGCTGGTTGTAGGGCTGCGGCTCTGAGGGGTCAAGCTGCAGAGCTTGCAGGTACCAGCTCCGTGCTGGGCCAAAGTCCGCGGAGCCCTGGGCTTGCTCCCGGTGCCGGGCAAGATCTCCCAGGCAGAGGAGCAGCTTCTGGCCACAGGCCAAGGCAGACTTCAAGGGTTCCTGGAAGGGCTGCTGGCCAAGGGCCGAGGCCCGAGTGGTGTGCTCCCGCAGCTGGAAGCCGTATTGCTTCTGTAGCCTTTCCAGCAGACTCTGGAAGAACGGGGTGCCCTCGTCCAGGACGGCCCAGAGCCTGGGGGCGATGTGCTCTGGGGGCAGAGCCCTGGCATGCTGGAGGAGGTGCCTCAGCTTCTCGATCACCTGATGGAAGGCGTGCTTCCAGAGGAGCTGGCTCACGCGCTGCCCCTCCGAGAACACCACGTCGGCGACGATGACTCTTCGGTAGTGACCCAGCAGCTCGGCCCTTTGCCGAGCTGCCTCGTCCAGGTCGTCCCGACTGAGCGCGGGGCCAGACAGCAGGCCGGCCAGCTGGGCCTGGCGCTCGGCGGCCAAAGAAAGAATGTGACGGAGCACCTGCGTCTTGCAGTCGCTTCTACGCCCTTCTGGCTTCTGGGGGAAAGGAGGGCGGTGGCATCTAGGCTCTGGTGCTCCCGCGGGGCTCCAGGGAGCCCAGGGCGTCCATGCCGGGGAAGCTGCCGCGTTGGCTAACAGGGCTTGGCCCTGGCCTGCGTGGCCGCCTATTCCCAGGCCGAGCCCTTCAAACTGGCGCTGCCATGCCATTCTCTCCCTAGGCTCCGATGGCCCTGCCTCCATGTCTCCCGCCTCCCTGGCAGCCTTCCCTCGGGCCTTAGGTGCCCGCCTCACCCTCCCCCCCAGGCCAAGAAGCAACAGGCTAAGTGAGAGCGCCCGGGGACCGGGGCGCGGGAGTCTTCCTGCCGGGGTTAGGCAGAAGAGTGCTCCCCCAGGATGGGAAGAGCAGGCAGACAAGGCTCCCCAAGCGATCTGGCTACCAAGGGGGTGGGGGTGGGAGGTGGGGGGTCCCCGCAACTCACCCAGAGATTCGTCGAGGTCGCTTCTCCGCTGCGCTGGGCTCCAAACGCCGAAATACCGCAATGCCGACAGAGCGAGCTTGGGCACGTCCGCTCTAGGCGCTGTCTAGCTGGCTCTGGCAGGTAGCTGGCCCAGCAGCCCTACTCCTTTTATAGGCAGCCCAGGGGCGGGACCGCACCTGATTGGCCTCAGCCAGCTAGCTCATTCACCCCGCTGCTCCCAGGCAATTTCGTGGAATCTCTATTTCTTCCGGGTCAATATTATAGATCATTTTGCTATGTATGATTCTTTCCCGCCTCAGGCCTGTTCCTTTTGATTGTCAGGAGATATGATTCCATATCCAGATCAAAGACATCTGAGATTTTCAAAATTTGCTCACAATAATCCTATGGGTTTCCTTCCACAAAGGATGTCCTCGAGGTGGTGATGGGTGAATTTTTTCTCTTTCTGCTTTCTCCTCATGTTCTATTGCTCCAGGACCATTTTCTTGGATTCCCACCCCCTAAATCGACTCCACACTTCTCAGAGTCCCTTCCTTACCCTCTCCCTCCCTCTTTGGGTTGATCTGCCACACTTTTAAGAATCCTCCCATACCCAGTCTCCTCACCTTACAAGGTAAGAAGATTTGAATACTTTTCCAGATATATCTGTGATTTCCTCTTTAACCTAGTTCCGATGATAATAAGATTCTAGCATTACCAGCCCTCCTCCACCTCCTGCTTTCACTGTAGCAGCTCTTCCACTCAATTTCGTTTGAATGAGGTGCTTGTTTGATTTAACCTGTTTCCCAATTTTAATTTTTGGACCATTTCATCATCCTCTACTCAATCCCAAACCTTCTATCTATGTATGTTCTTTCATACTCCCTAAGTAATGATAATATTCTTAAGAGTTACACTATGTTTTTTCATGGAATTTTAACTAATCAAATTGTTTGTGTGTGTGTGTGTGTGTGTGTGTGTGTGTGTGTGTGTGTGTATATATATATATATATATATATATTCTTTTGTAATCGGCATTTATATTTACCTTCTTACTGTTCACTAGAGGCATTTAATTGGTCTTCCTTTCTTGTCTTTCCCAATATAATGTATTGTCCATTGTGTTGACCAAAATACTCAAAACATTTTTTAAGTTCAAAACGCATGCATAGTGTTCGACGTTCTCCCTGACAGAACCTTGTGTTGCACATTTTTTCACTCTGCCTTCCCCAACCTTCTCCCCAGATGACAAGTCATCCAATATATGTTAAACATGAGTAATTCTTCTATACATATTTCCACACTAATCATGCCGCACAAGAAGAATCAGATTCCTTTTGTATAATCTCTTGGGGATACAGTTCCAGTAGAGACACTGTTGGATTAAAGGGTATGCAACGTTTGATAGTCTTTTGGCCATAGTTGCATATTGGTCTTTTGAAGGATGGGTTAAGTTCACAACTCCATTCATAATGAATTAGTGCCCCCTGCCTTCATCATTATTTTTTCCTGTCATCTTAGCCAATCTGAGAGGCGTGGGGTGGCACCTCAAAGTTGTCTTAATTTACCTTTCTCTAATCCCTGGTGATTTAGAGCAGGCAACATTATTTTCTTAAAGTGCAGGAGAGACTGCACAACCCTACTCAGAGCTCCACAAGCTCTATATTGTCTCCATGATTAAATACCAACTTGTGTTTGGAATTCCAAGCTCTTCATGGCTTTCCCCTTCCTACCTTTCCAGTCTTTGCTTACTTTCCTAGATGGAATTGGGAATTTCCCCCTTCTTTAGCTTCTATTGCTTGGTTTCCCAGGCTTTCTTCTATGCAGTTGGAATCTCAGCTTCTGCAGATCTTTTCAGTCTTCCCCTTCTCCACCCCAATAGGGCTTTCCCTCTGAGATTAGCTTCAATTTACACTGCATTTACTTTTTATGCACAAAGTTATTTGCATGTTAAATCCCCCTTTAGAACAGGAGCTCCTTGATCAGGGGAATGGTGCTTTTGTTTCCCTTCCCCCCCCCCCAAAAAAATGCCTACCTTATAGTAAGCATTTAAGACTTACTGACCAGGTTGTACTATGTTGACAGTTTAAAAAGACACTTTCTTCTTTAATTTTATAATTTTTATCATTATACTCTAGCACATCATGCACATATGTATATACACATTTTACACAAATGTGTGTTTCTTATGTTTTGTGCCTACATTGTGGTAATGTGTGTACATCTTGGTTTTTTGTCATTAAAAATACCTGGTTTCATATTTATTTTTATCTACCAGGGAGAATGGCCTCTGCCTTTATAGAGGAAGTGTCAGAGAAAAAGTTGTCAATGGAGTTGATGCTCAGTAAGGAAAGATATAGACAAAGAACTTTTTGGCTGCAATTAAGAAATTAAAATCAGTGGCTCACAGTAAATATTTCATGAGGGCTTTGAACTTAGGTCTTTCAGATTCCAGGTATGGCACTCTATACTTGACATCACACTTTTTTCTTGTGTCAATTATATCCCATGAAAAGCTTTAGAGTTGTTCTTATGGAAAATATCAAATGCAGATTACAAATGGAAAGGAGATTTCTTACACTGGTACACATAATTCAAACAATACTATCTCTACCAATAACAAAAAGCAGAAATCAATGAAAAAAAATCAAAACAAAACTAAAGGCAAAATTATCCTTGCATGAGAATTTACTTTGGGTTCCAAAGTACACAAAGTTCCAAAGGGTCCCTACAGCACCTCCAAATGAGTAAGTAAGTTAAATAAGTCTATACAAAAAATTATGCAAAAACACTTGCAACATTTCCAAACACTACTAACAAAATCCAGAAGGAATTTAATTGAATGAGAAATTATATTTCAAATGATTACCAAAAGACATAATCTATGTAGACTTTAAAGTATCAAGTCAGAAAAAAATTATAAAGGAAAATTTAACAATCTCAGAGAAATGAAAGGAAAACCTCTATATCTGGGGACATATTTATTGTTCAAGATTGACTTGCAAATATAAAAAAAATGAAGTCTTAGTGGCTATTAAGAAGATGTAATTATCAAATGCAGTTCCCAGTGAGGGAAGTCATTTATCAGTGAATATCAGTGACTGTTTTGCAATTTATATTTCTAGATAGTTGTTTAGGAGTATGGAGAGATTAAATGACTTGTTTAACGTAATTGACAGAGACTGGGTCTTCATTGATTTCTTCACATTATCTTAAAATGATGAGACTCTCCAAATTGATTTGAAACTTCATACTTATTACAATCAAAGTATTGGGAGTTAACTTTATAGAAATATACAAAATAACATTTTCCATAACAAATTAAGATTTGAAATTTCATGTCACAATTAATTTTAAGAAAGTCTATAACCCCAAGAAAAATTTAACATAAAAAAAACAATGACCAGATTTCAAACTTTATCACAATGCATTAGTTATCAAAAACTATTTTATATTGGTGTTGATAGGGTAAAGAAAGTGGAATTGTTTAAATAGACTAGCAAAATCAGATACAGAGTCAATAGAATATATTAGCCCAGTGTTCATTAAGTAAAGAACACAACTCACTGGGAAAGGTAGAAAAAAGTTGTATGGAAAATTTAGATTTAAATTATAATTTTTCACTTTAGACCATGTTATGCTTTTAAAGGATACACCTTCTAAATAAAAAATGCAACATCATTTTTTTTAAAAAGTAAAAGGATGGAAGAAGATGTCTTTTAAGTCCACAGCTAAGATAACAATTGCCAATATAATAAAAGAATGAGTGTCATAAAAGATAAAGTGAAAAATTTTCCAATGTAAAGTTAAACATTTGCATCAATAAACTCAGTGTGGCTAAGAAGAGGGGGGAGGGGATAATTGGCAGAGACTAAGGGACATTCCATAATGTAGAAGTGTTGAAATAGCATAAACCAAATCCTTTTTATTTTAAACAACAAAGACAGATGATCAATAATGGGCTGAAAACAGAAATGCAAATTATCATACTGTTTAACATAGCAGAAAAGGAAAATGATAACTGTGGAGAAATGGAAAAATACACTAATGACTCTTGGTGGAGTTGTGAACTGGTCCAATCATTTGGAGACCAATTTGGAACTGTGGCCAACTTTGGAATTATAAAACTATGCATGTTCTTAATGCAGAGATATTATTACTAAGTCTGTATCCTAAAGAGATCAAAGAAAAAGTAAAAGGATCCACATATACAAAAATATTTACAGCAGCTCTTTTGTGGTGGAAATTAAGGGTATGCCTATCAGTTGAGGAATAGTTGAAAAGCTGTGGTATGTGATTTTTTTTTTAATTTAATTTTTATTTTATTTTATAATTATAACTTTTCTTTGACAGTACATATGCATGGGTAATTTTTTACAACATTATCCCTTGCACTTACTTCTGTTCAGATTTTTTCCCTTCCTCCCCCAACCCCCTCCCCCAGATGGCAGGCAGTCTTATACATGTTATATATATTACAATATATTCTAGATACAATATATGTGTGTGTAGAACCAAATTTCTTGTTGCACAGGAAGACTTGGATTCAGAAGGTAAAAATAACAGTTTACATTCATTTCCCAGTGTTCCTTTTCTGGATGTACCTGATTCTGTCCATCATTAATCAATTGGAATTGGATTAGCTCTTCTCTATATTGAAGATATCCACTTCCATCAGAATACATCCTCGTACAGTATCATTGTTGAAGTGTATAATGATCTTCTGGTTCTGCTTGTTTCACTTAGCATCAGTTGATGTAAGTCCCTCCAAGCCTCTCTGTATTTCTCCTTTTGGTCATTTCTTACCGAACAATAATATTCCATAACATTCATATACCATAATTTACCCAACCATTCTCCAATTGATGGACATCCATTCATCTTCCAGCTTCTAGCCACTATGAAAAGGGCTGCCACAAACATTTTGGCACATACAGGTCCCTTTCCCTTCTTTAGTATTTCCTTGGGATATAAGCCCAGTAGTAGTAGGGCTGGGTCAAAGGGTAGTGTGGTTTGCGATTTTAATAAAATACTACAGTGCTGTAAGAAAAGATGAAAGAGATGGTTTGGGAAGGGCAACTAGGTGGCTCAGTGGATAAAGTGCCAGACTTTGAACCAAGAAGAATCATCTTCCTGAGTTTGGCTCTGGACTTAGACACTTACAAGCTTTGTGACACTGAACAATTCCCTTTACCTTTTTCTTCCTCAGTTTCTTTATCTATAAGATGAGGAGGAGAAGGAAATGGCAAACCCTTCCAGTTTCTTTGCCAAGAAAACCCCAAATAAGGTAACAATGAGGTGCACATGACTGAAACATGACTGCACCATAGTTTCAGAAAAATCTGGAAATGTTTTTTCACAAAAATGTTTCGTTATCATTTGGTATTGGCTAGTAAATAGACTAGTTGATCAGTGGAATAGGTTAGGACCAAAAGACAAAATAATTAATAACATTAATAATCTGGTGTTTGACAAATCCAAGGACCCCAGCTATTGGGATAAGAACTTAGTGTTTGACAAAAATTGCTGGGGAAACTGGAAATTAATATGGCAGAAACTAGGCAGTGATCGACACTTAACACCATACACCAAGGTCAGGTCAAAATGGGTTCATGACCTAGACATAAAAAATGAGATTATAAATAAATTAGAGGAACATAGGATAGTTTCCCTCTCAGACCTGTGGAAGAGGTCCAAAGAAGAACTAGAGATCATTCTTGAGCACAAAGTAGAAAACTTTGATTTTATCAAATTGCAAAGTTTTTGTACAAACAAAACTAATGCAGATATGATTAGAAGGGAAACAATAAACTGGAAAAACATTTTTACAATCAAAGGTTTCAATAAAGGCCTCATTTTCAACATATAGAGAGAGAATTGACTCTAATTGATAAGAAATCAAGCCATTCTCCAATTGATAAAGGATATGAAATTGATCAAAGGATATGAATAGACAATTCTCAGATGAAGAAATTGAAACTATTTCTAGCCCCATGAAAAGATGCTCCAAGTCAGTATTAATCAGAGAAATGCAAATTAAGACCACTCTGAGATACTACTACACACCTGCCAGGTTGGCTAGAAGGACAGGGAAAGATAATGCAGAATGTTGGAGGGGATGCAGGAAAACAGGGACACTGATACATTGTTGGTGGCATTGTGAATACATCCAGTCATTCTGGAGAGCAATTTGGAACTATGCTCAAAAAAGTATCAAACTGTGCATATCCTTTGACTCAGCAGTGGTATTACTGGGCTTATATCCCAAAGAGATCCTAAAGGAAGGAAGGAGACCTGAATGTGCATGAATGTTTGTGGCTGCCCTCTTTGTAGTGACCAGAAACTGGAAACTACGTGGATGCCCATCAATAGGAGAATGGTTGGGTTAATTGTGGTATATGAATGTGATGGAATATTATTGTTCTGTATGAAATGACCAGCGGGATGAATACGGAAACGCTTGGAGAGACTTCCATGAACTGATGCTGAGTGAAATGAGTAGGACCAGGAGACCGTTGTATACTTCAAAAAGAATACTATGTGATGATCAATTCTGAGGGATGTGGCCATCTTCAACAATGAGATGAACCAAATCAATTCCAATAGAGCAGTAGTGAACTGAACCAGCTACACCCAGCAAAAGAACTCTAAAGATAACTGTGAACCACTACATTGAATTCCCAATCCCTCTATTTTGGTCTGCGGGCATTTTGGATTTCGTTCAAAGACTATTTCAAAGTCCGATTCTTTTCGTACACCAAAACAACTGTTTGGACATGTATACATATATTGTAGTTGATTTAGACTTTAACATATTTAACATGTATTGGAGAACCTGCCATCTTGGGAGCGGGTGAAGGAGGAGAAATATTAGAATAAAAGGTCTGGCAATTGTCAATGTTGTACAATTACCCATGCATATATCTGCTAAGTAAAAACTATTATTATTTTAAAAATACTCAGTTATAACTTCAAACAGAAAATACTATAAATTACAATAGGTGCACAATAAGAAGCAATAGAATTCTAGATAAATTATGATGGTAATGTTTGGGAGAAAGCAGTCATCTGGTAAAATGGGGATATAAGTATGGTAGATGGACAATATAGGATTTTTGTGTCACAAATCAAAAGATAATTCGTTTGTGTCTACCCAGGCAAAAGAGAGATGTGGAAATTTTAATGTAATCAAGTAAAAATTAGTTGGGATCAAGATTCGTTTTAAGTACTGATTATGTTTAATGATTTCCAAGTCTTCATTTCACCTTTTCCCTGGACACAAGCCCTGTGCATGATAAGAAGAAATGGGAATTTTGTGAATATTATAATTTTATACATCCACTCTTGACTAGCAAGTCTCAAAGTGTAGTCTAGAGAGCCTCTAGACTCTTTCAAGGTTGCCATGTTGTGAAAATTATTGTCATAACAATGCCTAGATACTATTTGACTATTAAATTATTCCTCCATTTTCCAACCTACCAAACTATATGAAGCTGAAATTTCTTCATTTACTTCAAATAAAGCAACACACCACAACAAAATAAATGCAGAAGCTGATATGAGAATCTTTTTGTCTTCTATTAACCAAGACCTTTCTTTTCATTTCTTTTCTGTTTAAATTTTTTCAACCAAGACATTTAAAAGGTTTTCAAAAGTTTCTAACCAAATGCCATTTATTTGATTCGTTTTGCTCTGGAAAATGTAATTGTTGATGTTGTTTTCATTCAAAAGGCTATATTAACATGTAAAAAGAGTTTGTTGTTTTTTAAAGGGAATAATGAATATTTTAAAATTTTGGTTTTTATTCTTGATGTGGCAAATAATGATGTAACTGACATCCATAAAAAAACGGACATCCACAAAAGATCTGTAACATGTTTGAAGATATCTAAAAGTTTAACGTTTGAAAATCATTGTTGTAGAGAAAGTGGGACAATTCCTTTGAAGCTTTCTAATGTTATTAATTGCCACTGGATGGCGTTAATGCCATTAGGGTAGCTGAGTCCTTAATCACAATGCTCAATCAGCAACTGTCAGTGTAGAGGGCTGGAGCTCTGAAAAGGTGTGCTTGAGTCTTAGACAGCAGAGCACTTAAGGCTAATTGCCTACTCATTGTGAGATAATGGTTGTATAGGCATATACTTAGATATGTGATGCCTCTCCTCACCACTGGTTTTGCTGAATGCATGGTGGTGAGATAATCGTGGACAAAGATTGGAGGTCTGGGAGGGAGAGATCATCTCTCTGAGAGCACACTGAGTAAAGGAGACTTCAGGCTCCAGACTCCAGAGTCCAAGATTCATCTTTGATGAGTCCTTTAGTAGCTTACCTGCCTCCTTCACTTCTCCATCTAAAGACCAAGAACTTTGGCTGACCCTGACCCTGACTCATCCTGAGGACCTCCAGAGAACTAGCCCAGATAATATATAATGGCATCACCATGGACCAAGGACCAGCACACAGCTCAGTGGTAATTTCAGTGAAGAAGTCCCTGGGACTTGTGACCTGGAAACAGGGTTACTGTTAAAATGGACAAGCAGGAAACTTTGTTGAGGGCTAAAGGAGTAACTTTCCATTTCTGGTTGAAATAGGGTAGATACTAGGAAAAGAGCCTCCTCCACACCCCCTTCCCCACATCCACTCCCACTCCCACCCCAAGGGATGTTTATACAAAGCATACGTAGGTAAATAAAGAGGCAAGATTTGCTTGTAGCTTGCAGATTGGTGGACTCTTGGATACATTAGAATGCAAGTCCCCTTGGTTCTCCAAGGAAGATGAATTAGAGGCAGATCAGTGGAAACTAGTAGAACAACTAATTGAATATTACAATGATAATGGGTCTGATTCAATGTCTAAGGAAATAGTCTATATATACAACATAATACAATTGGCCTTAAAAAATCCCATAAATTCAAAAGAGAAAGAAAAGTTTTCATGATAACAGCCAGACAAGGAAATATGAAGAGAAAGAAGAGGAGAAGGGGGATGATACTGACAAAAACGATGAAAGGGATGGAGAGTTGAGTATACTTAAAGAATGTGGTGATTGTCACTCTCACAGCTCAGCCTACACCCAAGCAGGCTTTTGACCTCTCTCCATCAATGTCACTTTTCTGGGAGGAAGGAAGAAGAGGAGTGGGAAAGGCAGTGACATCACCAACAATGTCCTCCAGCAACCATCCCTACCCTCCATGACTTGTTACAAAAGGCACTATTTAAAGCCCAAGAAAAAGGGTAGAATCTAGCTGATGTGAGAATAGAAACTTATCCTATGATTGAAGAGCTTAATTCTTCAGATGAATTAAAAAAGAGATACAGTCCTTTTAACCTAGAAATTATCAAAGATCTACAAAAGGCTTGCACTCTTTATGGCTCTACATCACATTAGAGGACTTGGCTTATGAAATTTTAACCCCTAGTGACTTGAAATCTATAGCAAGGACAAGTTTAGAGCCTGGGCAAAACTTGGTGTGGCTTTCTGAGTATAGTGAACTCTAGGATAAAAACCCAACAAAATAGGCAACATGGAGTTGATATACCAATGACCTGTGCACAATTAACACATGTAGGTCGTTATGCCAACCTTTTGGCACAGATTAATTGCCCCATAACAGCATGTGTGCAAATTGCTGCTGCTCTTGCTGCTGCTGCTGCTGTCAAAGCATGGGGCACCCTCCCAGGAAGGCAAGATAGAGAGAGGGGAAACCTTCAGAAAGTTGCACATACTCCAAATGAACCCTTTAATGATTTATTGATGTCATACAAACTATTGTTGAAAATGCAACAACAGAAGTTATGATAAGATAACTTGCAAAAGAAAATGCTATAGAGATTAATAGAAGAAGTATACTAGGAGTACACTAGGATACTCCTTTAGAGGAGATCATAAGAGGATGTGCCACAGTAGGCACAAATACCTTTTATACCCAGGCTGTGATGCAGATTTCCCAAGATCTGAACATGGGAAAACAGTGCCTCTTTTGGCAAGAGACTTCCAGAGAGACTCGTCAATGCTTTCAATGTGGTAAAGTAGGGCAACTGATAGCTCAATGTTGGCATAAAGATAGAGTGAGAAAACATGGTAGGAGAACAAGACCCAGAACCCCACATCCAAAATGCAACAGAGGCTTTGTTTTGCAATAGAATGTAGATTGATTCAGGCAAACAGGATGCCAGGCCATTCCTTAGAGCCCCAGGGTGGAAAAATATTTGGGGCATGATGGCATCCGATGCTACATCCAAAGAGTCATTAGAATATCAGTACTCAGATATGACCAATCAGCCAAGAAGCAATATGATGGGAGAAAGGAAGTACATAATCAATCAATCTGATTTACAAGAGCGCCATGAAGAGGGCCACGAGAATTGCCACAAGAAGTGCCACAAGGAGCACCATGAGAAGTGCCACAAGAAATGACATGAAGGACACCATGAGAAGTGACAAGAGAAGCGCCACAAAGAGTGCCACAAGAAGAGTATCACGAGAAGTGCTGAGAGAAATTTCACTACAAATGCTATGAGATGTACCACAAGAAGTGCCATGAGAGGTTCCACAAGAAGTCCCATGAAGAGTGCCACAAGAAGTGCCCCGAAGAGCACCATGAGAAGTGCTACAAAGAGTGCTATCAGATGTGCCACAAGAAGACCCATGAAGAGCGCCACAAGAAGTGCCGTGAAGATCGCCAGGAGAAATGACCTGAGAAGTGCCACAAAGAGCACCATGAGAAGTGCATGAGAAGTGCCACAAAGAGCACCACGAGAAGCGCCATGAGAAGAACGTCATGAGAAGTATTGCGAGAAATTCTATAGGAAGTGCCATAAGAAGTGCCATGAGAAGTGCCTTGAAGAGCGCCACAAGAAGTGCCATGAAGATTTCCACGAGAAGTGCCGCAAAGAGCGCCATGAGAAAGGCTGTGAAGGGCACCATGAGGAGTGACACAAGAAGTGCTGTGAAGGGTGCCATGAGAAATGCCTTGAAGAGCGCCACAAGAAGTGCCGGGAAGAACGTCATGAGAAGTGACACGAGAAGTGCCACAAAGAGTGCTGCAAAGAGCGCCATGAAAAGTGCCACAAGAATTGCCAGAAGAAGTGCCGCAAAGAGTGCCACTAGAAGTGTCACGAGAAATGATATGAAGGCCACCATGAGAAGTGCCACAGAAGTGCCACGAGGAGCAGCATGAGAATTGCTACTAGAAGTGCCACAAGAGGTGCCACGAGAAGTGCCACAAAGAGTGTGGCGAGAAGTGCATGAGAATTGCTACTAGAAGTGCTGTGAAGAGCAATTTTTATGCCCTAATATATGGTTAATTTTTGTATAGGTTCCATGAACCACTGAGAAGAAAGTAAATCTTTTTCTGCCTCCATTCAATTTTTTTTTTCAAAGATCTATCATATCTAAAATTTCTAACATTCTGTGACCTCCTTAACTTCTTTCTTATTTATTTTGTGGTTTGATTTCTCTAGTTCTGAGAGAGCAAGGTTGAGATGCCCCACTAGTATAGTTTTGCTGTCTATTTTTTCTTGCATCTCTGTTAACTTCTCATCTAGGAATTTGGATGCTATATCTCTTGGTATATATAGGTTTAGTATTTATATTGCTTCATTACCTATAACACCCTTTAAGAAGATATATTATTCTTCCTTATCTCTTTTCATTAGATCTATCTTTGCCTTGACTTCATCTGAGATCAGGATTGCCTCCCCTGTTTTTTTTGTTTTTGTTTTTGTTTTGTTTTATTTTGTTTTTTTTTTCTTCTCTGTGAAATCTTTTATGTCTGAAGTTTCTCTGTGAAATCTTGTATGTCTGATATTCTCTCTTTGAGCCAATGGTGGTGAGAGTAAGATTCATAAGATGCTCATCCCCCTTCCTTCCTTCTCTCATTTATAATAAGTCTTATTTGCCTCTTTGTGCAATTTAATTTCCCTTATGTTATCTCCTTTTTCCTTCCTTTTCAGTTCCCCTTTCCACTTCTAGTTTCTTATTCATATTATCATAAGAAAATCAAAATATATGCAGACTTTTAAGTATACCCATAATAGAAACACAGTTCTGAAGAATTCTTTCTTTTTTCTTTTTGTAGCCTTCCCTTGAGTTCTGTATGTGGAGATCAAAATTTTTTCATTCAGCTCTGGTCTTTTCTCTGAAATAGATGAAATTCACCTCTATCATTGAATGTTTATTTTCTTCCCTGAAAGATAATGCTTCCTTTAGCTGAAGAACTTATTCTGTATTCCAAATTCCTTTGCCTTTTGGAATATCAGATTCCAGGCCCTCTGATCCCTTAAGGTGGAAGCCAGGGTACTTGTGCCAGGGTACTTAAAAATAAGTACATACTTAGGCTAGGGTACTTAAAATTAAGTGCATACTTTTTCC
Organism: Sminthopsis crassicaudata; assembly: GCF_048593235.1. Classification (NCBI taxonomy): domain Eukaryota; kingdom Metazoa; phylum Chordata; class Mammalia; order Dasyuromorphia; family Dasyuridae; genus Sminthopsis; species Sminthopsis crassicaudata. Next base: position 209,173,849 of record NC_133622.1, read on the forward strand.
TATTTCTGGTCAGAGCTTTCAGGTAATTCCATTATTCTTAAATTTTTTTCTGTCTTGATCTGTTCTCCACACCTGTCCTTTTTCTTATAAATTCCTTTCACATTCACATTCTGGTTTATTTTTTCATTCTTTAAAATCTGTTTGGTTATTTCTTGGTCTCTTGTAGCTTCACTGCCTTCCTTCTGTCCAGTACTAATTTTCAGAGAGTTATTTTCACCTTTGAGACCATGTATTTCCTTTCATAGTTACTTTCACAACTTTAAAAAATGATCTTCCCATTTTTCTTCAATGGTTTTTATTTTATTTTTTTAATTTCCTTCAATGTTTCTGATTTGATTTTTAAATTCTTTTCTAAGTACTTTATCTCTCTCTCTAATATGTATATATATATATATATATACAAGCACATATATATATATTAATAGATATATATAGATAGATAGATAGATAGATAGATAGATAGATAGATAGATATTTATGCCTACAAATATTTTAAAAGGAATGAGTGCTATATTTTGCCAAAAGTCTTTTTCCCAGCTGTTGATACAATCAAATGATTTTTATTATTTTATTGCTGTTATAATCAATTATGTTAAACTGTACTTATATTAAATCATCCCTGTAATCCTTATTTAAATTCCATTTAAACACAACATATAATCTTTATTATATGCTGCAGTCTCCTGACTAGTATTTTATTTAGAACTTTCCCAATCATAATCATGAGTAAAATTTGTCTGTAATTTTCTTTCTCCTTTTTATTCTTCCTGATTGGGTATCACCATCCTAGTTGTTTCATTAGGAAAGTTTTTGTATAAGATCCCTTTTTTGCTAGTAGTATAATTAACCATTTAATATTGGAATTAGTTATCTCTAATGTTTAGCAAATCCATCTGATCCTGATGCTTTTTCTGGAGAAGCTTCTTTAAAGCCAGTTCAATTTCATCTTCTAAAAATAGCTTTAATTGTATTTAACATATACTTTTCTACCTGCCATGTGTGGGAGGGGGTTGGGAGAAGGAGGGGAAAGATTGGAAAAAAAGATTTTGCCAGTATCAATGCTGAAAAATTACCTATGCATATATCTAGCAAATAAAGAGCTATAATAAAAAATAAAAAGTCAAAATAGATTTATTCTATTTAACAAATAGTCTATATTGAAATATAGAAAATATCTCATTTCCTCTTCTATTAACATAGGAAGTTTTGATCTTTGTGAATATTGTTCCCTTTCACTTAAGTTGTAAAATTCATTAGCGTAAAATTAGGCAAAATAGCTCCCCATAATAGCTCTGATTTCATCTTCATTAGTTAGTATGTAAGTACATACTTAGGCCAGGACACTTAAATGCAAGTACACACTTATGCCAGGATACTCAGAACTAAGTAGATACTTTTTCCTTTTTCTGGTCAGAGCTTTTAGGCATTTTGGTTATTCTTCTATTTTTTTCTTTCTTGATCTGTTCTCCAGATCTGTCTTTTTTCTTATAAATTCCTTTCAAAATGTGAATACATTCTGTTTATTTTTTCATTCTTTAAAATCTGTTTTGTTGTTTCTTGGTCTCTTGTAGCTTCACTGCCTTTCTTCTGCCCAGTTCTAATTTTCAGAGAATTATTTTCCTCATTGAGACCATGTACCTCCTTTCATAGTTTCATAACTTAAAAAAAATATGATCTTCCCATTTTTTTAAGGGTTTTTATTTTATTTTTAAATTTTCCTTCAATGTTTCTGATTTGATTTTTAAATTCTTTTATAAGTACTTTATCTCTCTCTCTCTCCTTTCTCGCGCTCTCTCTATACACACACACACACATATATATTAGATAGATAGATAGATAGATAGATAGATAGATAGATAGATAGATATAGATATATACTTATGCCTACAAATATTTTTAAAGGAATGAGTGCTATATTTTGCCAAAAGTTTTTTCCCCATCTATTGATATAATCAAATGATTTTTATTATTTTATTGCTGTTATAATCAATTATGTTAAACTGTTCTTATATTAAGCCATCCCTGTAATCTTTATTTCAATTCCATTTAAACACAACATATAATTTTTATTATATGCTGCAGTCTCTTGACTACTATTTTATTTAGAATTTTCCCATCCATGTTCATGAGTGAAATTTGTCTGTTATTTTCTTTCTCCTTTTTATTTTTCCTGATTGGGTATCAATATCCCAGTTGTTTCATAAAGAACGTTTTTTTGGTAGGATCCTTTTTTTGGCTATTATTCTAAATAACAATTTAATATTGGAATTAGTTATCTCTAATGTTGAGCAAATCCATCTGATCCAGATGCTTTTTCGAGAGAAGCTTCTTGAAGGCCAGTTCAATTTCATTCTGTAAAAATAGATTTAATTGTATTTAACATTCTTTAACATATTTAATGTGTATTGGTCTACCTGCCATGTGGGGGAGGAGGTGGGGGAAAGGAGGGGAAAAATTGGAACAAAAAGTTTTGCAAGGGTCAATGCTGAAAGATTACTTATGCACATATCCTGTAAATCAAGAAGTATAATAAAAAATCAAAAGTAAAAATAGATTTATTTTATTTAAGTAATATTCTATATCGAAAAATATAGAAAATGTCTCATTTCCTCGTCTGTTAACCTAGGAAGTTTTGATCTTTGTGAATATTATTGCATTTGACTTAAGTTGTAAAATTCATTAGCATAAAATTAGGCAAAACAACTCCTCCAAATAGCTTTGATGTCATCTTTATTAATGATGTATTCTGCCTTTTCATTTTTGATGCCAGTAATTTGGTTCTTTCTTCTCTTTTTAAAATCATATCACCAAATATGCACTCTATTTTGTTTTTTTATTTAAAATCAATTTCTAGTTTTATTTACCAATTCAAAATTAATTCCTTTTATGGAATACATATAGAAAGAGGCTAACTTTTGTTAGTCAGATATGGTAATATCCAATGATAGCTCGTTTATTTCCCCTCCCACTGCTTGCAACTGAATCCCAAGAAATCTTGCTGAGATTTCTTTTAGAATTTGGAATAGGATACGGTTGTAAATTTGGAAATAATTTTGTCAATTCATGTGTTTCCTAGTTCAAATAGTTTTATTCAATTAATATCCCTCATTAATTCCTGACAATCATTCAAAGTAACCAGATCATCCCCTCCAATTTCCTTCTGCACGCAAAATCCTTCAACAGCCCCACTTTTTAAAAAATTTCATATGCATATTTAAAAATTGTTTTTTTTTGTATTTTTTCAATTTTTTTTTTTTTTGTGCAAGGCATTATTGCGCTATGTTTCTCCCGTTATGTCTGTCAGAAAAATTACCATGGTGAGAAGTGGTATAACACAGAATATATATTTTCTGAACAATTCAAAATAACCTTAAACTTTGGCAAGTCTTGTAAACTGCATCCTAAAAGAGGAAGGAGGTAGACTCCAATGGGTCTCTAGTGGGAAAATTATATTCCATGTTCATAACTTAAGTATCTAGAAGAAATTGAGGAAATGTTAATAGTAAGGTTTTCTGATTTTTAAGCAGTCCCTTGAAAGTTGGAAGTAAGTTATTTGGATTTTTCAGCACCTAATGCCCTCTTAAGTTGGCATTAGCATTTTCTAAAGGCAGGTTGTTTCCATGTAGTTTAAAATTGTCTCCCAAACAAAACAAAAACTGGCAAGTTTCTTTTAATTTCCGTTGGATTATTTAGGTCAGGACCTGGAAAGACTATTTGTATTTCAATAGCAATAGCCTTTTCTCTTTCTTTTAGGAATCTAAACATGTCTCTTGAAAAATGCAAACACTACTCTTTGGATTGAAAGCTAAACCTTGGGACTTAGGACAGGAAAGAATGTCCACAAGGAGACTAAAGGTATTTAGGAGAAAGATACGGGAGACAACATATAATAAACTACTCTGAGGCAGATCTCAACTACTTACCTCTCTAGCTATAGAAGCAAGTTCTGGGGCTTCAAAGGTTGAATCGTTGACATCATGGTAGATTTTGTTAGGCTACAGGAATTTTAAAAGAGTGTTCTCTGTATCAAAACTGAGCATTTGAGGTCTATCTATAGCTATATCGATATTTATATTTACATCTATCTATAGATATATGTATATATATATTTGTCTCTGATCAATAAACGTCCAGGCATCCATAAAGAGGACTTCTGCTGGGCCTGGTATTTTGTCACATCCTCCATCTCACTACAGATGCTGGACTGCAAGAGCCAATCATATCTCTCCTGTTAATAAGGTTAATAAGCTGGTGAAGCTAGTTGTGGTAAAATGAAAAACCTGGGGTGCATTCTTCCCTGCTGGCCCTCTACAGAGGAGGAGGCTGCAATGGCCCCATTTCTTGGAGGAACGTCTCCTTGTCCCACACAGGAACGTTGGAGGCCATGGCCTTCACGCGAAGGGTGCGGTCGTCTGTGAGCAGAGCCAGGTCACCCGGACGGAGCTGGATTGGCGGGTCGTCCCAGGAAGGCATGTTGTTGTGGGTCTGAGCTCTCTGGTAGTTGAGGCAGCAGGCGAGGATGTGGTCGTCGTAATTTCCTTGCAGCCAGAGGATGTCCTTCTGGTCACAGTCAATGGTTGGCAGCTCCTGTCCTTGGCTGCTGAGGATCTTGAGCCGAGGGTTAGAGAGTTGCAAGTGGCGCTCCAGCAAGTCAAGGGCCCTCTGGGCCCTGGGCCCAGGCCCAGAGGAAGCGGTCCTGGCCTCCGGGTTTCCCTGCTCGGCCTTGGCCAGGCTCTTGAGCTCCTGGATGACAACCAGGGGCACCAGCACTGCGAGGCTCGTCTCGTTCAACAGCTGGCTCACGTTGTCCAGCTGCAGAATGAAACTGTTGGTGTCCAGGACCAGGCAGCTGGGGCGGGGCTCATCCCCCAGCTGCCTCTGGTGGTTCGCGGCGTCCAGAATAGCCTGGATTCTGGCGCGCCGCCGCCGCTCTGCTGCTATCTCGTGGGCCAGGAGCAGCTTCTTCACCTTCAGCTCCTCGGGAGCGTGGTCAGGAGCTTCAGGGGCTTCGTCCAACGCGTCTCCCGCGAACCCTTTCCCGGAATCTTCCTGACTCGGTGGCCTTTGCTTCTCCTCGCCGGCTGAGTCTGCAACGGCTGTGCGGCCGTTGTCTTGTCCATCCGGGGACTCCCAGAGGGGCTTCTCTGGGCCGCAAAGGCATTCCAGCAAGTCCTTCAGCACGTTCACTCGCCTGCAGTTCCCTGCCATGGCCTCGTCCGCCTTTGTCCTCGGGTAGTAGCAGGGCTCTCGGGGAGCAGCCAGCAACGGAGCGAAGCCTGAGAAGAGCTGATCCTCCTCCAGGACGAGGAGGGCCAGGTCGTCGCCAGGCTTCCCGTACAAAGGCACCTCGGAAGTGTCGACCATCAGCAGGCTTTGGCGGAAGCCACGGAGACTGCCCCAGACGTCCCTGGCAACGCGTCCGCCGGCCTCCAGGCTGCTGCTGGGCCGCTCCCAACGAGTTCTGCAGAGCAGCATCCATTCGGACCAAATCTTCACACTGGGGAGCAGGGCTCGGAGGGCCGCACTGAAGGAGGAAACCAGGATCGCCCGAGGGTGATCCTCCCCCTCCGCAGGGGCCACGCCAGCTCCGGGACATTGCTGAAGCCAGTAGGTGCAGCAGCTCAGCAGCAGCGCGAACATGGCCAGCGCCAGGCCTGTGGCTTCTCCCTGGACCAAAGGAGCCCGGGGCGCCCAGGGCCTCTCCTTCTCCTGGGAGTGGTGCACAGCGAACATGTTGATGGTCATGACGTGGAGGAGCAGCTGCTGCTTTGCCAGAGAAGCGGGACTCTTGCGGAGGAGCAGCTGGAAGTTCTCCAGCAGCTCCTCAGCCGCCGCCGCGAATGTCTCCATCCCCGTGCCCGTAAACAGTCGCGCGTGAGCTTGCAGAAAACTGCGGGTGAAAGCTTGCCGCGGATCGCCAGCACGCGCACCGCTGCCGCTGCTACCCCGACCTCTGTCTTCTGCCTGGCGTCCGAGGGCTGCAAAGAGTTTCCTGAGGTTCTTCTCGCTGCACATGCTCGGTCTGGCGCCAGCTAAGCTTCTCATCCAGTAGCAAGCGGCCTCCAGGTTCCTCTTGGTAGACGCTGCCAACAGGGCCAGCTGGTTGTAGGGCTGCGGCTCTGAGGGGTCAAGCTGCAGAGCTTGCAGGTACCAGCTCCGTGCTGGGCCAAAGTCCGCGGAGCCCTGGGCTTGCTCCCGGTGCCGGGCAAGATCTCCCAGGCAGAGGAGCAGCTTCTGGCCACAGGCCAAGGCAGACTTCAAGGGTTCCTGGAAGGGCTGCTGGCCAAGGGCCGAGGCCCGAGTGGTGTGCTCCCGCAGCTGGAAGCCGTATTGCTTCTGTAGCCTTTCCAGCAGACTCTGGAAGAACGGGGTGCCCTCGCCCAGGACGGCCCAGAGCCTGGGGGCGATGTGCTCTGGGGGCAGAGCCCTGGCATGCTGGAGGAGGTGCCTCAGCTTCTCGATCACCTGATGGAAGGCGTGCTTCCAGAGGAGCTGGCTCACGCGCTGCCCCTCCGAGAACACCACGTCGGCGACGATGACTCTTCGGTAGTGACCCAGCAGCTCGGCCCTTTGCCGAGCTGCCTCGTCCAGGTCGTCCCGACTGAGCGCGGGGCCAGACAGCAGGCCGGCCAGCTGGGCCTGGCGCTCGGCGGCCAAAGAAAGAATGTGACGGAGCACCTGCGTCTTGCAGTCGCTTCTACGCCCTTCTGGCTTCTGGGGGAAAGGAGGGCGGTGGCATCTAGGCTCTGGTGCTCCCGCGGGGCTCCAGGGAGCCCAGGGCGTCCATGCCGGGGAAGCTGCCGCGTTGGCTAACAGGGCTTGGCCCTGGCCTGCGTGGCCGCCTATTCCCAGGCCGAGCCCTTCAAACTGGCGCTGCCATGCCATTCTCTCCCTAGGCTCCGATGGCCCTGCCTCCATGTCTCCCGCCTCCCTGGCAGCCTTCCCTCGGGCCTTAGGTGCCCGCCTCACCCTCCCCCCCAGGCCAAGAAGCAACAGGCTAAGTGAGAGCGCCCGGGGACCGGGGCGCGGGAGTCTTCCTGCCGGGGTTAGGCAGAAGAGTGCTCCCCCAGGATGGGAAGAGCAGGCAGACAAGGCTCCCCAAGCGATCTGGCTACCAAGGGGGTGGGGGTGGGAGGTGGGGGGTCCCCGCAACTCACCCAGAGATTCGTCGAGGTCGCTTCTCCGCTGCGCTGGGCTCCAAACGCCGAAATACCGCAATGCCGACAGAGCGAGCTTGGGCACGTCCGCTCTAGGCGCTGTCTAGCTGGCTCTGGCAGGTAGCTGGCCCAGCAGCCCTACTCCTTTTATAGGCAGCCCAGGGGCGGGACCGCACCTGATTGGCCTCAGCCAGCTAGCTCATTCACCCCGCTGCTCCCAGGCAATTTCGTGGAATCTCTATTTCTTCCGGGTCAATATTATAGATCATTTTGCTATGTATGATTCTTTCCCGCCTCAGGCCTGTTCCTTTTGATTGTCAGGAGATATGATTCCATATCCAGATCAAAGACATCTGAGATTTTCAAAATTTGCTCACAATAATCCTATGGGTTTCCTTCCACAAAGGATGTCCTCGAGGTGGTGATGGGTGAATTTTTTCTCTTTCTGCTTTCTCCTCATGTTCTATTGCTCCAGGACCATTTTCTTGGATTCCCACCCCCTAAATCGACTCCACACTTCTCAGAGTCCCTTCCTTACCCTCTCCCTCCCTCTTTGGGTTGATCTGCCACACTTTTAAGAATCCTCCCATACCCAGTCTCCTCACCTTACAAGGTAAGAAGATTTGAATACTTTTCCAGATATATCTGTGATTTCCTCTTTAACCTAGTTCCGATGATAATAAGATTCTAGCATTACCAGCCCTCCTCCACCTCCTGCTTTCACTGTAGCAGCTCTTCCACTCAATTTCGTTTGAATGAGGTGCTTGTTTGATTTAACCTGTTTCCCAATTTTAATTTTTGGACCATTTCATCATCCTCTACTCAATCCCAAACCTTCTATCTATGTATGTTCTTTCATACTCCCTAAGTAATGATAATATTCTTAAGAGTTACACTATGTTTTTTCATGGAATTTTAACTAATCAAATTGTTTGTGTGTGTGTGTGTGTGTGTGTGTGTGTGTGTGTGTGTGTGTGTATATATATATATATATATATATATATATATATATATATATATTCTTTTGTAATCGGTATTTATATTTACCTTCTTACTGTTCACTAGAGGCATTTAATTGGTCTTCCTTTCTTGTCTTTCCCAATATAATGTATTGTCCATTGTGTTGACCAAAATACTCAAAACATTTTTTAAGTTCAAAACGCATGCATAGTGTTCGACGTTCTCCCTGACAGAATCTTGTGTTGCACATTTTTTCACTCTGCCTTCCCCAACCTTCTCCCCAGATGACAAGTCATCCAATATATGTTAAACATGAGTAATTCTTCTATACATATTTCCACACTAATCATGCCGCACAAGAAGAATCAGATTCCTTTTGTATAATCTCTTGGGGATACAGTTCCAGTAGAGACACTGTTGGATTAAAGGGTATGCAACGTTTGATAGTCTTTTGGCCATAGTTGCATATTGGTCTTTTGAAGGATGGGTTAAGTTCACAACTCCATTCATAATGAATTAGTGCCCCCTGCCTTCATCATTATTTTTTCCTGTCATCTTAGCCAATCTGAGAGGCGTGGGGTGGCACCTCAAAGTTGTCTTAATTTACCTTTCTCTAATCCCTGGTGATTTAGAGCAGGCAACATTATTTTCTTAAAGTGCAGGAGAGACTGCACAACCCTACTCAGAGCTCCACAAGCTCTATATTGTCTCCATGATTAAATACCAACTTGTGTTTGGAATTCCAAGCTCTTCATGGCTTTCCCCTTCCTACCTTTCCAGTCTTTGCTTACTTTCCTAGATGGAATTGGGAATTTCCCCCTTCTTTAGCTTCTATTGCTTGGTTTCCCAGGCTTTCTTCTATGCAGTTGGAATCTCAGCTTCTGCAGATCTTTTCAGTCTTCCCCTTCTCCACCCCAATAGGGCTTTCCCTCTGAGATTAGCTTCAATTTACACTGCATTTACTTTTTATGCACAAAGTTATTTGCATGTTAAATCCCCCTTTAGAACAGGAGCTCCTTGATCAGGGGAATGGTGCTTTTGTTTCCCTTCCCCCCCCCCAAAAAAAAATGCCTACCTTATAGTAAGCATTTAAGACTTACTGACCAGGTTGTACTATGTTGACAGTTTAAAAAGACACTTTCTTCTTTAATTTTATAATTTTTATCATTATACTCTAGCACATCATGCACATATGTATATACACATTTTACACAAATGTGTGTTTCTTATGTTTTGTGCCTACATTGTGGTAATGTGTGTACATCTTGGTTTTTTGTCATTAAAAATACCTGGTTTCATATTTATTTTTATCTACCAGGGAGAATGGCCTCTGCCTTTATAGAGGAAGTGTCAGAGAAAAAGTTGTCAATGGAGTTGATGCTCAGTAAGGAAAGATATAGACAAAGAACTTTTTGGCTTCAATTAAGAAATTAAAATCAGTGGCTCACAGTAAATATTTCATGAGGGCTTTGAACTTAGGTCTTTCAGATTCCAGGTATGGCACTCTATACTTGACATCACACTTTTTTCTTGTATCAATTATATCCCATGAAAAGCTTTATAGTTGTTCTTATGGAAAATATCAAATGCAGATTACAAATGGAAAGGAGATTTCTTACACTGGTACACATAATTCAAACAATACTATCTCTACCAATAACAAAAAGCAGAAATCAATGAAAAAAAATCAAAACAAAACTAAAGGCAAAATTATCCTTGCATGAGAATTTACTTTGGGTTCCAAAGTACACAAAGTTCCAAAGGGTCCCTACAGCACCTCCAAATGAGTAAGTAAGTTAAATAAGTCTATACAAAAAATTATGCAAAAACACTTGCAACATTTCCAAACACTACTAACAAAATCCAGAAGGAATTTAATTGAATGAGAAATTATATTTCAAATGATTACCAAAAGACATAATCTATGTAGACTTTAAAGTATCAAGTCAGAAAAAAATTATAAAGGAAAATTTAACAATCTCAGAGAAATGAAAGGAAAACCTCTATATCTGGGGACATATTTATTGTTCAAGATTGACTTGCAAATATAAAAAAAATGAAGTCTTAGTGGCTATTAAGAAGATGTAATTATCAAATGCAGTTCCCAGTGAGGGAAGTCATTTATCAGTGAATATCAGTGACTGTTTTGCAATTTATATTTCTAGATAGTTGTTTAGGAGTATGGAGAGGTTAAATGACTTGTTTAACGTAATTGACAGAGACTGGGTCTTCATTGATTTCTTCACATTATCTTAAAATGATGAGACTCTCCAAATTGATTTGAAACTTCATACTTATTACAATCAAAGTATTGGGAGTTAACTTTATAGAAATATACAAAATAACATTTTCCATAACAAATTAAGATTTGAAATTTCATGTCACAATTAATTTTAAGAAAGTCTATAACCCCAAGAAAAATTTAACATAAAAAAAACAATGACCAGATTTCAAACTTTATCACAATGCATTAGTTATCAAAAACTATTTTATATTGGTGTTGATAGGGTAAAGAAAGTGGAATTGTTTAAATAGACTAGCAAAATCAGATACAGAGTCAATAGAATATATTAGCCCAGTGTTCAATAAGTAAAGAACACAACTCACTGGGAAAGGTAGAAAAAAGTTGTATGGAAAATTTAGATTTAAATTATAATTTTTCACTTTAGACCATGTTATGCTTTTAAAGGATACACCTTCTAAATAAAAAATGCAACATCATTTTTTTTAAAAAGTAAAAGGATGGAAGAAGATGTCTTTTAAGTCCACAGCTAAGATAACAATTGCCAATATAATAAAAGAATGAGTGTCATAAAAGATAAAGTGAAAAATTTTCCAATGTAAAGTTAAACATTTGCATCAATAAACTCAGTGTGGCTAAGAAGAGGGGGGAGGGGATAATTGGCAGAGACTAAGGGACATTCCATAATGTAGAAGTGTTGAAATAGCATAAACCAAATCCTTTTTATTTTAAACAACAAAGACAGATGATCAATAATGGGCTGAAAACAGAAATGCAAATTATCATACTGTTTAACATAGCAGAAAAGGAAAATGATAACTGTGGAGAAATGGAAAAATACACTAATGACTCTTGGTGGAGTTGTGAACTGGTCCAATCATTTGGAGACCAATTTGGAACTGTGGCCAACTTTGGAATTATAAAACTATGCATGTTCTTAATGCAGAGATATTATTACTAAGTCTGTATCCTAAAGAGATCAAAGAAAAAGTAAAAGGATCCACATATACAAAAATATTTACAGCAGCTCTTTTGTGGTGGAAATTAAGGGTATGCCTATCAGTTGAGGAATAGTTGAAAAGCTGTGGTATGTGATTTTTTTTTTAATTTAATTTTTATTTTATTTTATAATTATAACTTTTCTTTGACAGTACATATGCATGGGTAATTTTTTACAACATTATCCCTTGCACTTACTTCTGTTCAGATTTTTTCCCTTCCTCCCCCAACCCCCTCCCCCAGATGGCAGGCAGTCTTATACATGTTATATATATTACAATATATTCTAGATACAATATATGTGTGTGTAGAACCAAATTTCTTGTTGCACAGGAAGACTTGGATTCAGAAGGTAAAAATAACAGTTTACATTCATTTCCCAGTGTTCCTTTTCTGGATGTACCTGATTCTGTCCATCATTAATCAATTGGAATTGGATTAGCTCTTCTCTATATTGAAGATATCCACTTCCATCAGAATACATCCTCGTACAGTATCATTGTTGAAGTGTATAATGATCTTCTGGTTCTGCTTGTTTCACTTAGCATCAGTTGATGTAAGTCCCTCCAAGCCTCTCTGTATTTCTCCTTTTGGTCATTTCTTACCGAACAATAATATTCCATAACATTCATATACCATAATTTACCCAACCATTCTCCAATTGATGGACATCCATTCATCTTCCAGCTTCTAGCCACTATGAAAAGGGCTGCCACAAACATTTTGGCACATACAGGTCCCTTTCCCTTCTTTAGTATTTCCTTGGGATATAAGCCCAGTAGTAGTAGGGCTGGGTCAAAGGGTAGTGTGGTTTGCGATTTTAATAAAATACTACAGTGCTGTAAGAAAAGATGAAAGAGATGGTTTGGGAAGGGCAACTAGGTGGCTCAGTGGATAAAGTGCCAGACTTTGAACCAAGAAGAATCATCTTCCTGAGTTTGGCTCTGGACTTAGACACTTACAAGCTTTGTGACACTGAACAATTCCCTTTACCTTTTTCTTCCTCAGTTTCTTTATCTATAAGATGAGGAGGAGAAGGAAATGGCAAACCCTTCCAGTTTCTTTGCCAAGAAAACCCCAAATAAGGTAACAATGAGGTGCACATGACTGAAACATGACTGCACCATAGTTTCAGAAAAATCTGGAAATGTTTTTTCACAAAAATGTTTCGTTATCATTTGGTATTGGCTAGTAAATAGACTAGTTGATCAGTGGAATAGGTTAGGTCCAAAAGACAAAATAATTAATAACATTAATAATCTGGTGTTTGACAAATCCAAGGACCCCAGCTATTGGGATAAGAACTTAGTGTTTGACAAAAATTGCTGGGGAAACTGGAAATTAATATGGCAGAAACTAGGCAGTGATCGACACTTAACACCATACACCAAGGTCAGGTCAAAATGGGTTCATGACCTAGACATAAAAAATGAGATTATAAATAAATTAGAGGAACATAGGATAGTTTCCCTCTCAGACCTGTGGAAGAGGTCCAAAGAAGAACTAGAGATCATTCTTGAGCACAAAGTAGAAAACTTTGATTTTATCAAATTGCAAAGTTTTTGTACAAACAAAACTAATGCAGATATGATTAGAAGGGAAACAATAAACTGGGAAAACATTTTTACAATCAAAGGTTTCAATAAAGGCCTCATTTTCAACATATAGAGAGAGAATTGACTCTAATTGATAAGAAATCAAGCCATTCTCCAATTGATAAAGGATATGAAATTGATCAAAGGATATGAATAGACAATTCTCAGATGAAGAAATTGAAACTATTTCTAGCCCCATGAAAAGATGCTCCAAGTCAGTATTAATCAGAGAAATGCAAATTAAGACCACTCTGAGATACTACTACACACCTGCCAGGTTGGCTAGAAGGACAGGGAAAGATAATGCAGAATGTTGGAGGGGATGCAGGAAAACAGGGACACTGATACATTGTTGGTGGCATTGTGAATACATCCAGTCATTCTGGAGAGCAATTTGGAACTATGCTCAAAAAAGTATCAAACTGTGCATATCCTTTGACTCAGCAGTGGTATTACTGGGCTTATATCCCAAAGAGATCCTAAAGGAAGGAAGGAGACCTGAATGTGCATGAATGTTTGTGGCTGCCCTCTTTGTAGTGACCAGAAACTGGAAACTACGTGGATGCCCATCAATAGGAGAATGGTTGGGTTAATTGTGGTATATGAATGTGATGGAATATTATTGTTCTGTATGAAATGACCAGCGGGATGAATACGGAAACGCTTGGAGAGACTTCCATGAACTGATGCTGAGTGAAATGAGTAGGACCAGGAGACCGTTGTATACTTCAAAAAGAATACTATGTGATGATCAATTCTGAGGGATGTGGCCATCTTCAACAATGAGATGAACCAAATCAATTCCAATAGAGCAGTAGTGAACTGAACCAGCTACACCCAGCAAAAGAACTCTAAAGATAACTGTGAACCACTACATTGAATTCCCAATCCCTCTATTTTGGTCTGCGGGCATTTTGGATTTCGTTCAAAGACTATTTCAAAGTCCGATTCTTTTCGTACACCAAAACAACTGTTTGGACATGTATACATATATTGTAGTTGATTTAGACTTTAACATATTTAACATGTATTGGAGAACCTGCCATCTTGGGAGCGGGTGAAGGAGGAGAAATATTAGAATAAAAGGTCTGGCAATTGTCAATGTTGTACAATTACCCATGCATATATCTGCTAAGTAAAAACTATTATTATTTTAAAAATACTCAGTTATAACTTCAAACAGAAAATACTATAAATTACAATAGGTGCACAATAAGAAGCAATAGAATTCTAGATAAATTATGATGGTAATGTTTGGGAGAAAGCAGTCATCTGGTAAAATGGGGATATAAGTATGGTAGATGGACAATATAGGATTTTTGTGTCACAAATCAAAAGATAATTCGTTTGTGTCTACCCAGGCAAAAGAGAGATGTGGAAATTTTAATGTAATCAAGTAAAAATTAGTTGGGATCAAGATTCGTTTTAAGTACTGATTATGTTTAATGATTTCCAAGTCTTCATTTCACCTTTTCCCTGGACACAAGCCCTGTGCATGATAAGAAGAAATGGGAATTTTGTGAATATTATAATTTTATACATCCACTCTTGACTAGCAAGTCTCAAAGTGTAGTCTAGAGAGCCTCTAGACTCTTTCAAGGTTGCCATGTTGTGAAAATTATTGTCATAACAATGCCTAGATACTATTTGACTATTAAATTATTCCTCCATTTTCCAACCTACCAAACTATATGAAGCTGAAATTTCTTCATTTACTTCAAATAAAGCAACACACCACAACAAAATAAATGCAGAAGCTGATATGAGAATCTTTTTGTCTTCTATTAACCAAGACCTTTCTTTTCATTTCTTTTCTGTTTAAATTTTTTCAACCAAGACATTTAAAAGGTTTTCAAAAGTTTCTAACCAAATGCCATTTATTTGATTCGTTTTGCTCTGGAAAATGTAATTGTTGCTGTTGTTTTCATTCAAAAGGCTATATTAACATGTAAAAAGAGTTTGTTGTTTTTTAAAGGGAATAATGAATATTTTAAAATTTTGGTTTTTATTCTTGATGTGGCAAATAATGATGTAACTGACATCCATAAAGAAACGGACATCCACAAAAGATCTGTAACATGTTTGAAGATATCTAAAAGTTTAACGTTTGAAAATCATTGTTGTAGAGAAAGTGGGACAATTCCTTTGAAGCTTTCTAATGTTATTAATTGCCACTGGATGGCGTTAATGCCATTAGGGTAGCTGAGTCCTTAATCACAATGCTCAATCAGCAACTGTCAGTGTAGAGGGCTGGAGCTCTGAAAAGGTGTGCTTGAGTCTTAGACAGCAGAGCACTTAAGGCTAATTGCCTACTCATTGTGAGATAATGGTTGTATAGGCATATACTTAGATATGTGATGCCTCTCCTCACCACTGGTCTTGCTGAATGCATGGTGGTGAGATAATCGTGGACAAAGATTGGAGGTCTGGGAGGGAGAGATCATCTCTCTGAGAGCACACTGAGTAAAGGAGACTTCAGGCTCCAGACTCCAGAGTCCAAGATTCATCTTTGATGAGTCCTTTAGTAGCTTACCTGCCTCCTTCACTTCTCCATCTAAAGACCAAGAACTTTGGCTGACCCTGACCCTGACTCATCCTGAGGACCTCCAGAGAACTAGCCCAGATAATATATAATGGCATCACCATGGACCAAGGACCAGCACACAGCTCAGTGGTAATTTCAGTGAAGAAGTCCCTGGGACTTGTGACCTGGAAACAGGGTTACTGTTAAAATGGACAAGCAGGAAACTTTGTTGAGGGCTAAAGGAGTAACTTTCCATTTCTGGTTGAAATAGGGTAGATACTAGGAAAAGAGCCTCCTCCACATCCCCTTCCCCACATCCACTCCCACTCCCACCCCAAGGGATGTTTATACAAAGCATACGTAGGTAAATAAAGAGGCAAGATTTGCTTGTAGCTTGCAGATTGGTGGACTCTTGGATACATTAGAATGCAAGTCCCCTTGGTTCTCCAAGGAAGATGAATTAGAGGCAGATCAGTGGAAACTATTAGAACAACTAATTGAATATTACAATGATAATGGGTCTGATTCAATGTCTAAGGAAATAGTCTATATATACAACATAATACAATTGGCCTTAAAAAAATCCCATAAATTCAAAAGAGAAAGAAAAGTTTTCATGATAACAGCCAGACAAGGAAATATGAAGAGAAAGAAGAGGAGAAGGGGGATGATACTGACAAAAACGATGAAAGGGATGGAGAGTTGAGTATACTTAAAGAATGTGGTGATTGTCACTCTCACAGCTCAGCCTACACCCAAGCAGGCTTTTGACCTCTCTCCATCAATGTCACTTTTCTGGGAGGAAGGAAGAAGAGGAGTGGGAAAGGCAGTGACATCACCAACAATGTCCTCCAGCAACCATCCCTACCCTCCATGACTTGTTACAAAAGGCACTACTTAAAGCCCAAGAAAAAGGGTAGAATCTAGCTGATGTGAGAATAGAAACTTATCCTATGATTGAAGAGCTTAATTCTTCAGATGAATTAAAAAAGAGATACAGTCCTTTTAACCTAGAAATTATCAAAGATCTACAAAAGGCTTGCACTCTTTATGGCTCTACATCACATTAGAGGACTTGGCTTATGAAATTTTAACCCCTAGTGACTTGAAATCTATAGCAAGGACAAGTTTAGAGCCTGGGCAAAACTTGGTGTGGCTTTCTGAGTATAGTGAACTCTAGGATAAAAACCCAACAAAATAGGCAACATGGAGTTGATATACCAATGACCTGTGCACAATTAACACATGTAGGTCGTTATGCCAACCTTTTGGCACAGATTAATTGCCCCATAACAGCATTTGTGCAAATTGCTGCTGCTGCTGCTCTTGCTGCTGCTGCTGCTGTCAAAGCATGGGGCACCCTCCCAGGAAGGCAAGATAGAGAGAGGGGAAACCTTCAGAAAGTTGCACATACTCCAAATGAACCCTTTAATGATTTATTGATGTCATACAAACTATTGTTGAAAATGCAACAACAGAAGTTATGATAAGATAACTTGCAAAAGAAAATGCTATAGAGATTAATAGAAGAAGTATACTAGGAGTACACTAGGATACTCCTTTAGAGAAGATCATAAGAGGATGTGCCACAGTAGGCACAAATACCTTTTATACCCAGGCTGTGATGCAGATTTCCCAAGATCTGAACATGGGAAAACAGTGCCTCTTTTGGCAAGAGACTTCCAGAGAGACTCGTCAATGCTTTCAATGTGGTAAAGTAGGGCAACTGATAGCTCAATGTTGGCATAAAGATAGAGTGAGAAAACATGGTAGGAGAACAAGACCCAGAACCCCACATCCAAAATGCAACAGAGGCTTTGTTTTGCAATAGAATGTAGATTGATTCAGGCAAACAGGATGCCAGGCCATTCCTTAGAGCCCCAGGGTGGAAAAATATTTGGGGCATGATGGCATCCGATGCTACATCCAAAGAGTCATTAGAATATCAGTACTCAGATATGACCAATCAGCCAAGAAGCAATATGATGGGAGAAAGGAAGTACATAATCAATCAATCTGATTTACAAGAGCGCCATGAAGAGGGCCACGAGAATTGCCACAAGAAGTGCCACAAGGAGCACCATGAGAAGTGCCACAAGAAATGACATGAAGGGCACCATGAGAAGTGACAAGAGAAGCGCCACAAAGAGTGCCACAAGAAGAGTATCACGAGAAGTGCTGAGAGAAATTTCACTACAAATGCTATGAGATGTACCACAAGAAGTGCCATGAGAGGTTCCACAAGAAGTCCCATGAAGAGTGCCACAAGAAGTGCCCCGAAGAGCACCATGAGAAGTGCTACAAAGAGTGCTATCAGATGTGCCACAAGAAGACCCATGAAGAGCGCCACAAGAAGTGCCGTGAAGATCGCCAGGAGAAATGACCTGAGAAGTGCCACAAAGAGCACCATGAGAAGTGCATGAGAAGTGCCACAAAGAGCACCACGAGAAGCGCCATGAGAAGAACGTCATGAGAAGTATTGCGAGAAATTCTATAGGAAGTGCCATAAGAAGTGCCATGAGAAGTGCCTTGAAGAGCGCCACAAGAAGTGCCATGAAGATTTCCACGAGAAGTGCCGCAAAGAGCGCCATGAGAAAGGCTGTGAAGGGCACCATGAGGAGTGACACAAGAAGTGCTGTGAAGGGTGCCATGAGAAATGCCTTGAAGAGCGCCACAAGAAGTGCCGGGAAGAACGTCATGAGAAGTGACACGAGAAGTGCCACAAAGAGTGCTGCAAAGAGCGCCATGAAAAGTGCCACAAGAATTGCCAGAAGAAGTGCCGCAAAGAGTGCCACTCGAAGTGTCACGAGAAATGATATGAAGGCCACCATGAGAAGTGCCACAGAAGTGCCACGAGGAGCAGCATGAGAATTGCTACTAGAAGTGCCACAAGAGGTGCCACGAGAAGTGCCACAAAGAGTGTGGCGAGAAGTGCATGAGAATTGCTACTAGAAGTGCTGTGAAGAGCAATTTTTATGCCCTAATATATGGTTAATTTTTGTATAGGTTCCATGAACCACTGAGAAGAAAGTAAATCTTTTTCTGCCTCCATTCAATTTTTTTTTTCAAAGATCTATCATATCTAAAATTTCTAACATTCTGTGACCTCCTTAACTTCTTTCTTATTTATTTTGTGGTTTGATTTCTCTAGTTCTGAGAGAGCAAGGTTGAGATGCCCCACTAGTATAGTTTTGCTGTCTATTTTTTCTTGCATCTCTGTTAACTTCTCATCTAGGAATTTGGATGCTATATCTCTTGGTATATATAGGTTTAGTATTTATATTGCTTCATTACCTATAACACCCTTTAAGAAGATATATTATTCTTCCTTATCTCTTTTCATTAGATCTATCTTTGCCTTGACTTCATCTGAGATCAGGATTGCCTCCCCTGTTTTTTTTGTTTTTGTTTTTGTTTTGTTTTATTTTGTTTTTTTTTTCTTCTCTGTGAAATCTTTTATGTCTGAAGTTTCTCTGTGAAATCTTGTATGTCTGATATTCTCTCTTTGAGCCAATGGTGGTGAGAGTAAGATTCATAAGATGCTCATCCCCCTTCCTTCCTTCTCTCATTTATAATAAGTCTTATTTGCCTCTTTGTGCAATTTAATTTCCCTTATGTTATCTCCTTTTTCCTTCCTTTTCAGTTCCCCTTTCCACTTCTAGTTTCTTATTCATATTGTCATAAGTAAATCAAAATATATGCAGACTTTTAAGTACACCCATAATAGAAACACAGTTCTGAAGAATTCTTTCTTTTTTCTTTTTGTAGCCTTCCCTTGAGTTCTGTATGTGGAGATCAAAATTTTTTCATTCAGCTCTGGTCTTTTCTCTGAAATAGATGAAATTCACCTCTATCATTGAATGTTTATTTTCTTCCCTGAAAGATAATGCTTCCTTTAGCTGAAGAACTTATTCTGTATTCCAAATTCCTTTGCCTTTTGGAATATCAGATTCCAGGCCCTCTGATCCCTTAAGGTGGAAGCCAGGGTACTTGTGCCAGGGTACTTAAAAATAAGTACATACTTAGGCTAGGGTACTTAAAAGTAAGTGCATACTTTTTCCTATTTCTGGTCAGAGCTTTCAGGTAATTCCATTATTCTTAAATTTTTTTTCTGTCTTGATCTGTTCTCCACACCTGTCCTTTTTCTTATAAATTCCTTTCACATTCACATTCTGGTTTATTTTTTCATTCTTTAAAATCTGTTTGGTTATTTCTTGGTCTCTTGTAGCTTCACTGCCTTCCTTCTGTCCAGTACTAATTTTCAGAGAGTTATTTTCACCTTTGAGACCATGTATTTCCTTTCATAGTTCCTTTCACAACTTTAAAAAATGATCTTCCCATTTTTCTTCAATGGTTTTTATTTTATTTTTTAATTTCCTTCAATGTTTCTGATTTGATTTTTAAATTCTTTTCTAAGTACTTTATCTCTCTCTCTAATATGTATATATATATATATATATACAAGCACATATATATATATTAATATATATATATATAGATATATACTTATGCCTACAAATATTTTAAAAGGAATGAGTGCTATATTTTGCCAAAAGTCTTTTCCCCATCTGTTGATACAATCAAATGATTTTTATTATTTTATTGCTGTTATAATCAATTATGTTAAACTGTACTTATATTAAATCATCCCTGTAATCCTTACTTAAATTCCATTTAAACACAACATATAATCTTTATTATATGCTGCAGTCTCCTGACTAGTATTTTATTTAGAATTTTCCCAATCATAATCATGAGTGAAATTTGTCTGTAATTTTCTTTCTCCTTTTTATTCTTCCTGATTGGGTATCACCATCCTAGTTGTTTCATTAGGAAAGTTTTTTTTATAAGATCCCTTTTTTGCTACTAGTATAAATAACCATTTAATATTGGAATTAGTTATCTCTAATGTTTAGTAAATCCATCTGATCCTGATGCTTTTTCTGGAGAAGCTTCTTTAAAGCCAGTTCAATTTCATCTTCTAAAAATAGCTTTAATTGTATTTAACATATACTTTTCTACCTGCCATGTGTGGGATGGGGTGGGGAGAAGGAGGGGAAAAAATGGGAAAAAAGATTTTGCCAGTATCAATGCTGAAAAATTACCTATGCATATATCTAGCAAATAAAGAGCTATAATAAAAAATAAAAAGTAAAAATAGATTTATTCTATTTAACAAATAGTCTATATTGAAATATAGAAAATATCTCATTTCCTCTTCTATTAACATAGGAAGTTTTGATCTTTGTGAATATTGTTCCATTTCACTTAAGTTGTAAAATTCATTAGCATAAAACTAGGCAAAATAGCTACCCATAATAGCTCTGATTTCATCTTCATTAGTTAGTATGTAAGTACATACTTAGTCCAGGACACTTAAATGCAAGTACACACTTATGCCAGTATACTCAGAACTAAGTAGATACTTTTTCCTTTTTCTGGTCAGAGCTTTTAGCCATTTTGGTTATTCTTCTATTTTTTCTTTCTTGATCTGTTCTCCAGATCTGTCTTTTTTCTTATAAATTCCTTTCAAAATGTGAATACATTCTGTTTATTTTTTCATTCTTTAAAATCTGTTTTGTTGTTTCTTGGTCTCTTGTAGCTTCACTGCCTTCCTTCTGCCCAGTTCTAATTTTCAGAGATTTATTTTCCTCTTTGAGACCATGTACCTCCTTTCATAGTTTCATAACTTAAAAAAATATGATCTTCCCATTTTTTCAATGGTTTTTATTTTATTTTTAAATTTTCCTTCAATGTTTCTGATTTGATTTTTAAATTCTTTTCTAAGTACTTTATCTCTCTCTCTCTCCTTTCTCTCTCTCTCTCTATACACACACACACATATATATTATATAGATAGATAGATAGATAGATAGATAGATAGCTAGATAGATAGATAGATAGATATAGATATAGATATATACTTATGGCTACAAATATTTTAAAAGGAATGAGTGCTGTATTTTGCCAAAAGTTTTTTCCCCATCTATTGATACAATCAAATGATTTTTATTATTTTATTGCTGTTATAATCAATTATGTTAAACTGTTCTTATATTAAGCCATCCCTGTAATCCTTATTTCAATTCCATTTAAACACAACATATAATTTTTATTATATGCTGCAGTCTCTTGACTAGTATTTTATTTAGAATTTTCCCATCCATGTTCATGAGTGAAATTTGTCTGTAATTTTCTTTCTCCTTTTTATTTTTCCTGATTGGGTATCAATATCCCAGTTGTTTCATAAAGAACGTTTTTTTGGTAGGATCCTTTTTTTTGGCTATTATTCTAAATAACAATTTAATATTGGAATTAGTTATCTCTAATGTTGAGCAAATCCATCTGATCCAGATGCTTTTTCGAGAGAAGCTTCTTGAAGGCCAGTTCAATTTCATTCTGTAAAAATAGATTTAATTGTATTTAACATTCTTTAACATATTTAATGTGTATTGGTCTACCTGCCATGTGGGGGAGGAGGTGGGGGAAAGGAGGGGAAAAATTGGAACAAAAAGTTTTGCAAGGGTCAATGATGAAAGATTACTTATGCACATATCCTGTAAATCAAGAAGTATAATAAAAAATCAAAAATAAAAATAGATTTATTTTATTTAAGAAATATTCTATATCGAAAAATATAGAAAATGTCTCATTTCCTCGTCTGTTAACCTAGGAAGTTTTGATCTTTGTGAATATTATTGCATTTCACTTAAGTTGTAAAATTCATTAGCATAAAATTAGGCAAAACAACTCCTCCAAATAGCTTTGATGTCATCTTTATTAATGATGTATTCTGCCTTTTCATTTTTGATGCCAGTAATTTGGTTCTTTCTTCTCTTTTTAAAATCATATCACCAAATATGCACTCTATTTTGTTTTTTTATTTAAAATCAATTTCTAGTTTTATTTACCAATTCAAAATTAATTCCTTTTATGGAATACATATAGAAAGAGGCTAACTTTTGTTAGTCAGATATGGTAATATCCAATGATAGCTCGTTTATTTCCCCTCCCACTGCTTGCAACTGAATCCCAAGAAATCTTGCTGAGATTTCTTTTAGAATTTGGAATAGGATACGGTTGTAAATTTGGAAATAATTTTGTCAATTCATGTGTTTCCTAGTTCAAATAGTTTTATTCAATTAATATCCCTCATTAATTCCTGACAATCATTCAAAGTAACCAGATCATCCCCTCCAATTTCCTTCTGCACGCAAAATCCTTCAACAGCCCCACTTTTTAAAAAATTTCATATGCATATTTAAAAATTGTTTTTTTTTGTATTTTTTCAATTTTTTTTTTTTTTTTGTGCAAGGCATTATTGCGCTATGTTTCTCCCGTTATGTCTGTCAGAAAAATTACCATGGTGAGAAGTGGTATAACACAGAATATATATTTTCTGAACAATTCAAAATAACCTTAAACTTTGGCAAGTCTTGTAAACTGCATCCTAAAAGAGGAAGGAGGTAGACTCCAATGGATCTCTAGTGGGAAAATTATATTCCATGTTCATAACTTAAGTATCTAGAAGAAATTGAGGAAATGTTAATAGTAAGGTTTTCTGATTTTTAAGCAGTCCCTTGAAAGTTGGAAGTAAGTTATTTGGATTTTTCAGCACCTAATGCCCTCTTAAGTTGGCATTAGCATTTTCTAAAGGCAGGTTGTTTCCATGTAGTTTAAAATTGTCTCCCAAACAAAACAAAAACTGGCAAGTTTCTTTTAATTTCCGTTGGATTATTTAGGTCAGGACCTGGAAAGACTATTTGTATTTCAATAGCAATAGCCTTTTCTCTTTCTTTTAGGAATCTAAACATGTCTCTTGAATTAGTTCCCTAGGTGTAAGCATTTAACTTATTTTCCGGTGTGAGCAAAATGCAAACACTACTCTTTGGATTGAAAGCTAAACCTTGGGACTTAGGACAGGAAAGAATGTCCACAAGGAGACTAAAGGTATTTAGGAGAAAGATACGGGAGACAACATATAATAAACTACTCTGAGGCAGATCTCAACTACTTACCTCTCTAGCTATAGAAGCAAGTTCTGGGGCTTCAAAGGTTGAATCGTTGACATCATGGTAGATTTTGTTAGGCTACAGGAATTTTAAAAGAGTGTTCTCTGTATCAAAACTGAGCATTTGAGGTCTATCTATAGCTATATCGATATTTATATTTACATCTATCTATAGATATATGTATATATATATTTGTCTCTGATCAATAAACGTCCAGGCATCCATAAAGAGGACTTCTGCTGGGCCTGGTATTTTGTCACATCCTCCATCTCACTACAGATGCTGGACTGCAAGAGCCAATCATATCTCTCCTGTTAATAAGGTTAATAAGCTGGTGAAGCTAGTTGTGGTAAAATGAAAAACCTGGGGTGCATTCTTCCCTGCTGGCCCTCTACAGAGGAGGAGGCTGCAATGGCCCCATTTCTTGGAGGAACGTCTCCTTGTCCCACACAGGAACGTTGGAGGCCATGGCCTTCACGCGAAGGGTGCGGTCGTCTGTGAGCAGAGCCAGGTCACCCGGACGGAGCTGGATTGGCGGGTCGTCCCAGGAAGGCATGTTGTTGTGGGTCTGAGCTCTCTGGTAGTTGAGGCAGCAGGCGAGGATGTGGTCGTCGTAATTTCCTTGCAGCCAGAGGATGTCCTTCTGGTCACAGTCAATGGTTGGCAGCTCCTGTCCTTGGCTGCTGAGGATCTTGAGCCGAGGGTTAGAGAGTTGCAAGTGGCGCTCCAGCAAGTCAAGGGCCCTCTGGGCCCTGGGCCCAGGCCCAGAGGAAGCGGTCCTGGCCTCCGGGTTTCCCTGCTCGGCCTTGGCCAGGCTCTTGAGCTCCTGGATGACAACCAGGGGCACCAGCACTGCGAGGCTCGTCTCGTTCAACAGCTGGCTCACGTTGTCCAGCTGCAGAATGAAACTGTTGGTGTCCAGGACCAGGCAGCTGGGGCGGGGCTCATCCCCCAGCTGCCTCTGGTGGTTCGCGGCGTCCAGAATAGCCTGGATTCTGGCGCGCCGCCGCCGCTCTGCTGCTATCTCGTGGGCCAGGAGCAGCTTCTTCACCTTCAGCTCCTCGGGAGCGTGGTCAGGAGCTTCAGGGGCTTCGTCCAACGCGTCTCCCGCGAACCCTTTCCCGGAATCTTCCTGACTCGGTGGCCTTTGCTTCTCCTCGCCGGCTGAGTCTGCAGCGGCTGTGCGGCCGTTGTCTTGTCCATCCGGGGACTCCCAGAGGGGCTTCTCTGGGCCGCAAAGGCATTCCAGCAAGTCCTTCAGCACGTTCACTCGCCTGCAGTTCCCTGCCATGGCCTCGTCCGCCTTTGTCCTCGGGTAGTAGCAGGGCTCTCGGGGAGCAGCCAGCAACGGAGCGAAGCCTGAGAAGAGCTGATCCTCCTCCAGGACGAGGAGGGCCAGGTCGTCGCCAGGCTTCCCGTACAAAGGCACCTCGGAAGTGTCGACCATCAGCAGGCTTTGGCGGAAGCCACGGAGACTGCCCCAGACGTCCCTGGCAACGCGTCCGCCGGCCTCCAGGCTGCTGCTGGGCCGCTCCCAACGAGTTCTGCAGAGCAGCATCCATTCGGACCAAATCTTCACACTGGGGAGCAGGGCTCGGAGGGCCGCACTGAAGGAGGAAACCAGGATCGCCCGAGGGTGATCCTCCCCCTCCGCAGGGGCCACGCCAGCTCCGGGACATTGCTGAAGCCAGTAGGTGCAGCAGCTCAGCAGCAGCGCGAACATGGCCAGCGCCAGGCCTGTGGCTTCTCCCTGGACCAAAGGAGCCCGGGGCGCCCAGGGCCTCTCCTTCTCCTGGGAGTGGTGCACAGCGAACATGTTGATGGTCATGACGTGGAGGAGCAGCTGCTGCTTTGCCAGAGAAGCGGGACTCTTGCGGAGGAGCAGCTGGAAGTTCTCCAGCAGCTCCTCAGCCGCCGCCGCGAATGTCTCCATCCCCGTGCCCGTAAACAGTCGCGCGTGAGCTTGCAGAAAACTGCGGGTGAAAGCTTGCCGCGGATCGCCAGCACGCGCACCGCTGCCGCTGCTACCCCGACCTCTGTCTTCTGCCTGGCGTCCGAGGGCTGCAAAGAGTTTCCTGAGGTTCTTCTCGCTGCACATGCTCGGTCTGGCGCCAGCTAAGCTTCTCATCCAGTAGCAAGCGGCCTCCAGGTTCCTCTTGGTAGACGCTGCCAACAGGGCCAGCTGGTTGTAGGGCTGCGGCTCTGAGGGGTCAAGCTGCAGAGCTTGCAGGTACCAGCTCCGTGCTGGGCCAAAGTCCGCGGAGCCCTGGGCTTGCTCCCGGTGCCGGGCAAGATCTCCCAGGCAGAGGAGCAGCTTCTGGCCACAGGCCAAGGCAGACTTCAAGGGTTCCTGGAAGGGCTGCTGGCCAAGGGCCGAGGCCCGAGTGGTGTGCTCCCGCAGCTGGAAGCCGTATTGCTTCTGTAGCCTTTCCAGCAGACTCTGGAAGAACGGGGTGCCCTCGCCCAGGACGGCCCAGAGCCTGGGGGCGATGTGCTCTGGGGGCAGAGCCCTGGCATGCTGGAGGAGGTGCCTCAGCTTCTCGATCACCTGATGGAAGGCGTGCTTCCAGAGGAGCTGGCTCACGCGCTGCCCCTCCGAGAACACCACGTCGGCGACGATGACTCTTCGGTAGTGACCCAGCAGCTCGGCCCTTTGCCGAGCTGCCTCGTCCAGGTCGTCCCGACTGAGCGCGGGGCCAGACAGCAGGCCGGCCAGCTGGGCCTGGCGCTCGGCGGCCAAAGAAAGAATGTGACGGAGCACCTGCGTCTTGCAGTCGCTTCTACGCCCTTCTGGCTTCTGGGGGAAAGGAGGGCGGTGGCATCTAGGCTCTGGTGCTCCCGCGGGGCTCCAGGGAGCCCAGGGCGTCCATGCCGGGGAAGCTGCCGCGTTGGCTAACAGGGCTTGGCCCTGGCCTGCGTGGCCGCCTATTCCCAGGCCGAGCCCTTCAAACTGGCGCTGCCATGCCATTCTCTCCCTAGGCTCCGATGGCCCTGCCTCCATGTCTCCCGCCTCCCTGGCAGCCTTCCCTCGGGCCTTAGGTGCCCGCCTCACCCTCCCCCCCAGGCCAAGAAGCAACAGGCTAAGTGAGAGCGCCCGGGGACCGGGGCGCGGGAGTCTTCCTGCCGGGGTTAGGCAGAAGAGTGCTCCCCCAGGATGGGAAGAGCAGGCAGACAAGGCTCCCCAAGCGATCTGGCTACCAAGGGGGTGGGGGTGGGAGGTGGGGGGTCCCCGCAACTCACCCAGAGATTCGTCGAGGTCGCTTCTCCGCTGCGCTGGGCTCCAAACGCCGAAATACCGCAATGCCGACAGAGCGAGCTTGGGCACGTCCGCTCTAGGCGCTGTCTAGCTGGCTCTGGCAGGTAGCTGGCCCAGCAGCCCTACTCCTTTTATAGGCAGCCCAGGGGCGGGACCGCACCTGATTGGCCTCAGCCAGCTAGCTCATTCACCCCGCTGCTCCCAGGCAATTTCGTGGAATCTCTATTTCTTCCGGGTCAATATTATAGATCATTTTGCTATGTATGATTCTTTCCCGCCTCAGGCCTGTTCCTTTTGATTGTCAGGAGATATGATTCCATATCCAGATCAAAGACATCTGAGATTTTCAAAATTTGCTCACAATAATCCTATGGGTTTCCTTCCACAAAGGATGTCCTCGAGGTGGTGATGGGTGAATTTTTTCTCTTTCTGCTTTCTCCTCATGTTCTATTGCTCCAGGACCATTTTCTTGGATTCCCACCCCCTAAATCGACTCCACACTTCTCAGAGTCCCTTCCTTACCCTCTCCCTCCCTCTTTGGGTTGATCTGCCACACTTTTAAGAATCCTCCCATACCCAGTCTCCTCACCTTACAAGGTAAGAAGATTTGAATACTTTTCCAGATATATCTGTGATTTCCTCTTTAACCTAGTTCCGATGATAATAAGATTCTAGCATTACCAGCCCTCCTCCACCTCCTGCTTTCACTGTAGCAGCTCTTCCACTCAATTTCGTTTGAATGAGGTGCTTGTTTGATTTAACCTGTTTCCCAATTTTAATTTTTGGACCATTTCATCATCCTCTACTCAATCCCAAACCTTCTATCTATGTATGTTCTTTCATACTCCCTAAGTAATGATAATATTCTTAAGAGTTACACTATGTTTTTTCATGGAATTTTAACTAATCAAATTGTTTGTGTGTGTGTGTGTGTGTGTGTGTGTGTGTGTGTGTGTGTGTGTGTATATATATATATATATATATATATATATATATTCTTTTGTAATCGGTATTTATATTTACCTTCTTACTGTTCACTAGAGGCATTTAATTGGTCTTCCTTTCTTGTCTTTCCCAATATAATGTATTGTCCATTGTGTTGACCAAAATACTCAAAACATTTTTTAAGTTCAAAACGCATGCATAGTGTTCGACGTTCTCCCTGACAGAATCTTGTGTTGCACATTTTTTCACTCTGCCTTCCCCAACCTTCTCCCCAGATGACAAGTCATCCAATATATGTTAAACATGAGTAATTCTTCTATACATATTTCCACACTAATCATGCCGCACAAGAAGAATCAGATTCCTTTTGTATAATCTCTTGGGGATACAGTTCCAGTAGAGACACTGTTGGATTAAAGGGTATGCAACGTTTGATAGTCTTTTGGCCATAGTTGCATATTGGTCTTTTGAAGGATGGGTTAAGTTCACAACTCCATTCATAATGAATTAGTGCCCCCTGCCTTCATCATTATTTTTTCCTGTCATCTTAGCCAATCTGAGAGGCGTGGGGTGGCACCTCAAAGTTGTCTTAATTTACCTTTCTCTAATCCCTGGTGATTTAGAGCAGGCAACATTATTTTCTTAAAGTGCAGGAGAGACTGCACAACCCTACTCAGAGCTCCACAAGCTCTATATTGTCTCCATGATTAAATACCAACTTGTGTTTGGAATTCCAAGCTCTTCATGGCTTTCCCCTTCCTACCTTTCCAGTCTTTGCTTACTTTCCTAGATGGAATTGGGAATTTCCCCCTTCTTTAGCTTCTATTGCTTGGTTTCCCAGGCTTTCTTCTATGCAGTTGGAATCTCAGCTTCTGCAGATCTTTTCAGTCTTCCCCTTCTCCACCCCAATAGGGCTTTCCCTCTGAGATTAGCTTCAATTTACACTGCATTTACTTTTTATGCACAAAGTTATTTGCATGTTAAATCCCCCTTTAGAACAGGAGCTCCTTGATCAGGGGAATGGTGCTTTTGTTTCCCTTCCCCCCCCCCAAAAAAAATGCCTACCTTATAGTAAGCATTTAAGACTTACTGACCAGGTTGTACTATGTTGACAGTTTAAAAAGACACTTTCTTCTTTAATTTTATAATTTTTATCATTATACTCTAGCACATCATGCACATATGTATATACACATTTTACACAAATGTGTGTTTCTTATGTTTTGTGCCTACATTGTGGTAATGTGTGTACATCTTGGTTTTTTGTCATTAAAAATACCTGGTTTCATATTTATTTTTATCTACCAGGGAGAATGGCCTCTGCCTTTATAGAGGAAGTGTCAGAGAAAAAGTTGTCAATGGAGTTGATGCTCAGTAAGGAAAGATATAGACAAAGAACTTTTTGGCTGCAATTAAGAAATTAAAATCAGTGGCTCACAGTAAATATTTCATGAGGGCTTTGAACTTAGGTCTTTCAGATTCCAGGTATGGCACTCTATACTTGACATCACACTTTTTTCTTGTGTCAATTATATCCCATGAAAAGCTTTAGAGTTGTTCTTATGGAAAATATCAAATGCAGATTACAAATGGAAAGGAGATTTCTTACACTGGTACACATAATTCAAACAATACTATCTCTACCAATAACAAAAAGCAGAAATCAATGAAAAAAAATCAAAACAAAACTAAAGGCAAAATTATCCTTGCATGAGAATTTACTTTGGGTTCCAAAGTACACAAAGTTCCAAAGGGTCCCTACAGCACCTCCAAATGAGTAAGAAAGTTAAATAAGTCTATACAAAAAATTATGCAAAAACACTTGCAACATTTCCAAACACTACTAACAAAATCCAGAAGGAATTTAATTGAATGAGAAATTATATTTCAAATGATTACCAAAAGACATAATCTATGTAGACTTTAAAGTATCAAGTCAGAAAAAAATTATAAAGGAAAATTTAACAATCTCAGAGAAATGAAAGGAAAACCTCTATATCTGGGGACATATTTATTGTTCAAGATTGACTTGCAAATATAAAAAAAATGAAGTCTTAGTGGCTATTAAGAAGATGTAATTATCAAATGCAGTTCCCAGTGAGGGAAGTCATTTATCAGTGAATATCAGTGACTGTTTTGCAATTTATATTTCTAGATAGTTGTTTAGGAGTATGGAGAGGTTAAATGACTTGTTTAACGTAATTGACAGAGACTGGGTCTTCATTGATTTCTTCACATTATCTTAAAATGATGAGACTCTCCAAATTGATTTGAAACTTCATACTTATTACAATCAAAGTATTGGGAGTTAACTTTATAGAAATATACAAAATAACATTTTCCATAACAAATTAAGATTTGAAATTTCATGTCACAATTAATTTTAAGAAAGTCTATAACCCCAAGAAAAATTTAACATAAAAAAAACAATGACCAGATTTCAAACTTTATCACAATGCATTAGTTATCAAAAACTATTTTATATTGGTGTTGATAGGGTAAAGAAAGTGGAATTGTTTAAATAGACTAGCAAAATCAGATACAGAGTCAATAGAATATATTAGCCCAGTGTTCAATAAGTAAAGAACACAACTCACTGGGAAAGGTAGAAAAAAGTTGTATGGAAAATTTAGATTTAAATTATAATTTTTCACTTTAGACCATGTTATGCTTTTAAAGGATACACCTTCTAAATAAAAAATGCAACATCATTTTTTTTAAAAAGTAAAAGGATGGAAGAAGATGTCTTTTAAGTCCACAGCTAAGATAACAATTGCCAATATAATAAAAGAATGAGTGTCATAAAAGATAAAGTGAAAAATTTTCCAATGTAAAGTTAAACATTTGCATCAATAAACTCAGTGTGGCTAAGAAGAGGGGGGAGGGGATAATTGGCAGAGACTAAGGGACATTCCATAATGTAGAAGTGTTGAAATAGCATAAACCAAATCCTTTTTATTTTAAACAACAAAGACAGATGATCAATAATGGGCTGAAAACAGAAATGCAAATTATCATACTGTTTAACATAGCAGAAAAGGAAAATGATAACTGTGGAGAAATGGAAAAATACACTAATGACTCTTGGTGGAGTTGTGAACTGGTCCAATCATTTGGAGACCAATTTGGAACTGTGGCCAACTTTGGAATTATAAAACTATGCATGTTCTTAATGCAGAGATCTTATTACTAAGTCTGTATCCTAAAGAGATCAAAGAAAAAGTAAAAGGATCCACATATACAAAAATATTTACAGCAGCTCTTTTGTGGTGGAAATTAAGGGTATGCCTATCAGTTGAGGAATAGTTGAAAAGCTGTGGTATGTGATTTTTTTTTTAATTTAATTTTTATTTTATTTTATAATTATAACTTTTCTTTGACAGTACATATGCATGGGTAATTTTTTACAACATTATCCCTTGCACTTACTTCTGTTCAGATTTTTTCCCTTCCTCCCCCAACCCCCTCCCCCAGATGGCAGGCAGTCTTATACATGTTATATATATTACAATATATTCTAGATACAATATATGTGTGTGTAGAACCAAATTTCTTGTTGCACAGGAAGACTTGGATTCAGAAGGTAAAAATAACAGTTTACATTCATTTCCCAGTGTTCCTTTTCTGGATGTACCTGATTCTGTCCATCATTAATCAATTGGAATTGGATTAGCTCTTCTCTATATTGAAGATATCCACTTCCATCAGAATACATCCTCGTACAGTATCATTGTTGAAGTGTATAATGATCTTCTGGTTCTGCTTGTTTCACTTAGCATCAGTTGATGTAAGTCCCTCCAAGCCTCTCTGTATTTCTCCTTTTGGTCATTTCTTACCGAACAATAATATTCCATAACATTCATATACCATAATTTACCCAACCATTCTCCAATTGATGGACATCCATTCATCTTCCAGCTTCTAGCCACTATGAAAAGGGCTGCCACAAACATTTTGGCACATACAGGTCCCTTTCCCTTCTTTAGTATTTCCTTGGGATATAAGCCCAGTAGTAGTAGGGCTGGGTCAAAGGGTAGTGTGGTTTGCGATTTTAATAAAATACTACAGTGCTGTAAGAAAAGATGAAAGAGATGGTTTGGGAAGGGCAACTAGGTGGCTCAGTGGATAAAGTGCCAGACTTTGAACCAAGAAGAATCATCTTCCTGAGTTTGGCTCTGGACTTAGACACTTACAAGCTTTGTGACACTGAACAATTCCCTTTACCTTTTTCTTCCTCAGTTTCTTTATCTATAAGATGAGGAGGAGAAGGAAATGGCAAACCCTTCCAGTTTCTTTGCCAAGAAAACCCCAAATAAGGTAACAATGAGGTGCACATGACTGAAACATGACTGCACCATAGTTTCAGAAAAATCTGGAAATGTTTTTTCACAAAAATGTTTCGTTATCATTTGGTATTGGCTAGTAAATAGACTAGTTGATCAGTGGAATAGGTTAGGTCCAAAAGACAAAATAATTAATAACATTAATAATCTGGTGTTTGACAAATCCAAGGACCCCAGCTATTGGGATAAGAACTTAGTGTTTGACAAAAATTGCTGGGGAAACTGGAAATTAATATGGCAGAAACTAGGCAGTGATCGACACTTAACACCATACACCAAGGTCAGGTCAAAATGGGTTCATGACCTAGACATAAAAAATGAGATTATAAATAAATTAGAGGAACATAGGATAGTTTCCCTCTCAGACCTGTGGAAGAGGTCCAAAGAAGAACTAGAGATCATTCTTGAGCACAAAGTAGAAAACTTTGATTTTATCAAATTGCAAAGTTTTTGTACAAACAAAACTAATGCAGATATGATTAGAAGGGAAACAATAAACTGGGAAAACATTTTTACAATCAAAGGTTTCAATAAAGGCCTCATTTTCAACATATAGAGAGAGAATTGACTCTAATTGATAAGAAATCAAGCCATTCTCCAATTGATAAAGGATATGAAATTGATCAAAGGATATGAATAGACAATTCTCAGATGAAGAAATTGAAACTATTTCTAGCCCCATGAAAAGATGCTCCAAGTCAGTATTAATCAGAGAAATGCAAATTAAGACCACTCTGAGATACTACTACACACCTGCCAGGTTGGCTAGAAGGACAGGGAAAGATAATGCAGAATGTTGGAGGGGATGCAGGAAAACAGGGACACTGATACATTGTTGGTGGCATTGTGAATACATCCAGTCATTCTGGAGAGCAATTTGGAACTATGCTCAAAAAAGTATCAAACTGTGCATATCCTTTGACTCAGCAGTGGTATTACTGGGCTTATATCCCAAAGAGATCCTAAAGGAAGGAAGGAGACCTGAATGTGCATGAATGTTTGTGGCTGCCCTCTTTGTAGTGACCAGAAACTGGAAACTACGTGGATGCCCATCAATAGGAGAATGGTTGGGTTAATTGTGGTATATGAATGTGATGGAATATTATTGTTCTGTATGAAATGACCAGCGGGATGAATACGGAAACGCTTGGAGAGACTTCCATGAACTGATGCTGAGTGAAATGAGTAGGACCAGGAGACCGTTGTATACTTCAAAAAGAATACTATGTGATGATCAATTCTGAGGGATGTGGCCATCTTCAACAATGAGATGAACCAAATCAATTCCAATAGAGCAGTAGTGAACTGAACCAGCTACACCCAGCAAAAGAACTCTAAAGATAACTGTGAACCACTACATTGAATTCCCAATCCCTCTATTTTGGTCTGCGGGCATTTTGGATTTCGTTCAAAGACTATTTCAAAGTCCGATTCTTTTCGTACACCAAAACAACTGTTTGGACATGTATACATATATTGTAGTTGATTTAGACTTTAACATATTTAACATGTATTGGAGAACCTGCCATCTTGGGAGCGGGTGAAGGAGGAGAAATATTAGAATAAAAGGTCTGGCAATTGTCAATGTTGTACAATTACCCATGCATATATCTGCTAAGTAAAAACTATTATTATTTTAAAAATACTCAGTTATAACTTCAAACAGAAAATACTATAAATTACAATAGGTGCACAATAAGAAGCAATAGAATTCTAGATAAATTATGATGGTAATGTTTGGGAGAAAGCAGTCATCTGGTAAAATGGGGATATAAGTATGGTAGATGGACAATATAGGATTTTTGTGTCACAAATCAAAAGATAATTCGTTTGTGTCTACCCAGGCAAAAGAGAGATGTGGAAATTTTAATGTAATCAAGTAAAAATTAGTTGGGATCAAGATTCGTTTTAAGTACTGATTATGTTTAATGATTTCCAAGTCTTCATTTCACCTTTTCCCTGGACACAAGCCCTGTGCATGATAAGAAGAAATGGGAATTTTGTGAATATTATAATTTTATACATCCACTCTTGACTAGCAAGTCTCAAAGTGTAGTCTAGAGAGCCTCTAGACTCTTTCAAGGTTGCCATGTTGTGAAAATTATTGTCATAACAATGCCTAGATACTATTTGACTATTAAATTATTCCTCCATTTTCCAACCTACCAAACTATATGAAGCTGAAATTTCTTCATTTACTTCAAATAAAGCAACACACCACAACAAAATAAATGCAGAAGCTGATATGAGAATCTTTTTGTCTTCTATTAACCAAGACCTTTCTTTTCATTTCTTTTCTGTTTAAATTTTTTCAACCAAGACATTTAAAAGGTTTTCAAAAGTTTCTAACCAAATGCCATTTATTTGATTCGTTTTGCTCTGGAAAATGTAATTGTTGCTGTTGTTTTCATTCAAAAGGCTATATTAACATGTAAAAAGAGTTTGTTGTTTTTTAAAGGGAATAATGAATATTTTAAAATTTTGGTTTTTATTCTTGATGTGGCAAATAATGATGTAACTGACATCCATAAAAAAACGGACATCCACAAAAGATCTGTAACATGTTTGAAGATATCTAAAAGTTTAACGTTTGAAAATCATTGTTGTAGAGAAAGTGGGACAATTCCTTTGAAGCTTTCTAATGTTATTAATTGCCACTGGATGGCGTTAATGCCATTAGGGTAGCTGAGTCCTTAATCACAATGCTCAATCAGCAACTGTCAGTGTAGAGGGCTGGAGCTCTGAAAAGGTGTGCTTGAGTCTTAGACAGCAGAGCACTTAAGGCTAATTGCCTACTCATTGTGAGATAATGGTTGTATAGGCATATACTTAGATATGTGATGCCTCTCCTCACCACTGGTTTTGCTGAATGCATGGTGGTGAGATAATCGTGGACAAAGATTGGAGGTCTGGGAGGGAGAGATCATCTCTCTGAGAGCACACTGAGTAAAGGAGACTTCAGGCTCCAGACTCCAGAGTCCAAGATTCATCTTTGATGAGTCCTTTAGTAGCTTACCTGCCTCCTTCACTTCTCCATCTAAAGACCAAGAACTTTGGCTGACCCTGACCCTGACTCATCCTGAGGACCTCCAGAGAACTAGCCCAGATAATATATAATGGCATCACCATGGACCAAGGACCAGCACACAGCTCAGTGGTAATTTCAGTGAAGAAGTCCCTGGGACTTGTGACCTGGAAACAGGGTTACTGTTAAAATGGACAAGCAGGAAACTTTGTTGAGGGCTAAAGGAGTAACTTTCCATTTCTGGTTGAAATAGGGTAGATACTAGGAAAAGAGCCTCCTCCACACCCCCTTCCCCACATCCACTCCCACTCCCACCCCAAGGGATGTTTATACAAAGCATACGTAGGTAAATAAAGAGGCAAGATTTGCTTGTAGCTTGCAGATTGGTGGACTCTTGGATACATTAGAATGCAAGTCCCCTTGGTTCTCCAAGGAAGATGAATTAGAGGCAGATCAGTGGAAACTAGTAGAACAACTAATTGAATATTACAATGATAATGGGTCTGATTCAATGTCTAAGGAAATAGTCTATATATACAACATAATACAATTGGCCTTAAAAAATCCCATAAATTCAAAAGAGAAAGAAAAGTTTTCATGATAACAGCCAGACAAGGAAATATGAAGAGAAAGAAGAGGAGAAGGGGGATGATACTGACAAAAACGATGAAAGGGATGGAGAGTTGAGTATACTTAAAGAATGTGGTGATTGTCACTCTCACAGCTCAGCCTACACCCAAGCAGGCTTTTGACCTCTCTCCATCAATGTCACTTTTCTGGGAGGAAGGAAGAAGAGGAGTGGGAAAGGCAGTGACATCACCAACAATGTCCTCCAGCAACCATCCCTACCCTCCATGACTTGTTACAAAAGGCACTATTTAAAGCCCAAGAAAAAGGGTAGAATCTAGCTGATGTGAGAATAGAAACTTATCCTATGATTGAAGAGCTTAATTCTTCAGATGAATTAAAAAAGAGATACAGTCCTTTTAACCTAGAAATTATCAAAGATCTACAAAAGGCTTGCACTCTTTATGGCTCTACATCACATTAGAGGACTTGGCTTATGAAATTTTAACCCCTAGTGACTTGAAATCTATAGCAAGGACAAGTTTAGAGCCTGGGCAAAACTTGGTGTGGCTTTCTGAGTATAGTGAACTCTAGGATAAAAACCCAACAAAATAGGCAACATGGAGTTGATATACCAATGACCTGTGCACAATTAACACATGTAGGTCGTTATGCCAACCTTTTGGCACAGATTAATTGCCCCATAACAGCATGTGTGCAAATTGCTGCTGCTCTTGCTGCTGCTGCTGCTGTCAAAGCATGGGGCACCCTCCCAGGAAGGCAAGATAGAGAGAGGGGAAACCTTCAGAAAGTTGCACATACTCCAAATGAACCCTTTAATGATTTATTGATGTCATACAAACTATTGTTGAAAATGCAACAACAGAAGTTATGATAAGATAACTTGCAAAAGAAAATGCTATAGAGATTAATAGAAGAAGTATACTAGGAGTACACTAGGATACTCCTTTAGAGAAGATCATAAGAGGATGTGCCACAGTAGGCACAAATACCTTTTATACCCAGGCTGTGATGCAGATTTCCCAAGATCTGAACATGGGAAAACAGTGCCTCTTTTGGCAAGAGACTTCCAGAGAGACTCGTCAATGCTTTCAATGTGGTAAAGTAGGGCAACTGATAGCTCAATGTTGGCATAAAGATAGAGTGAGAAAACATGGTAGGAGAACAAGACCCAGAACCCCACATCCAAAATGCAACAGAGGCTTTGTTTTGCAATAGAATGTAGATTGATTCAGGCAAACAGGATGCCAGGCCATTCCTTAGAGCCCCAGGGTGGAAAAATATTTGGGGCATGATGGCATCCGATGCTACATCCAAAGAGTCATTAGAATATCAGTACTCAGATATGACCAATCAGCCAAGAAGCAATATGATGGGAGAAAGGAAGTACATAATCAATCAATCTGATTTACAAGAGCGCCATGAAGAGGGCCACGAGAATTGCCACAAGAAGTGCCACAAGGAGCACCATGAGAAGTGCCACAAGAAATGACATGAAGGACACCATGAGAAGTGACAAGAGAAGCGCCACAAAGAGTGCCACAAGAAGAGTATCACGAGAAGTGCTGAGAGAAATTTCACTACAAATGCTATGAGATGTACCACAAGAAGTGCCATGAGAGGTTCCACAAGAAGTCCCATGAAGAGTGCCACAAGAAGTGCCCCGAAGAGCACCATGAGAAGTGCTACAAAGAGTGCTATCAGATGTGCCACAAGAAGACCCATGAAGAGCGCCACAAGAAGTGCCGTGAAGATCGCCAGGAGAAATGACCTGAGAAGTGCCACAAAGAGCACCATGAGAAGTGCATGAGAAGTGCCACAAAGAGCACCACGAGAAGCGCCATGAGAAGAACGTCATGAGAAGTATTGCGAGAAATTCTATAGGAAGTGCCATAAGAAGTGCCATGAGAAGTGCCTTGAAGAGCGCCACAAGAAGTGCCATGAAGATTTCCACGAGAAGTGCCGCAAAGAGCGCCATGAGAAAGGCTGTGAAGGGCACCATGAGGAGTGACACAAGAAGTGCTGTGAAGGGTGCCATGAGAAATGCCTTGAAGAGCGCCACAAGAAGTGCCGGGAAGAACGTCATGAGAAGTGACACGAGAAGTGCCACAAAGAGTGCTGCAAAGAGCGCCATGAAAAGTGCCACAAGAATTGCCAGAAGAAGTGCCGCAAAGAGTGCCACTAGAAGTGTCACGAGAAATGATATGAAGGCCACCATGAGAAGTGCCACAGAAGTGCCACGAGGAGCAGCATGAGAATTGCTACTAGAAGTGCCACAAGAGGTGCCACGAGAAGTGCCACAAAGAGTGTGGCGAGAAGTGCATGAGAATTGCTACTAGAAGTGCTGTGAAGAGCAATTTTTATGCCCTAATATATGGTTAATTTTTGTATAGGTTCCATGAACCACTGAGAAGAAAGTAAATCTTTTTCTGCCTCCATTCAATTTTTTTTTCAAAGATCTATCATATCTAAATTTTCTAACATTCTGTTACCTCCTTAACTTCTTTCTTATTTATTTTGTGGTTTGATTTCTCTAGTTCTGAGAGAGCAAGGTTGAGATGCCTCACTAGTATAGTTTTGCTGTCTATTTTTTCTTGCATCTCTGTTAACTTCTCATCTAGGAATTTGGATGCTATATCTCTTGGTATATATAGGTTTAGTATTTATATTGCTTCATTACCTATAACACCCTTTAAGAAGATATATTATTCTTCCTTATCTCTTTTCATTAGATCTATCTTTGCCTTGACTTCATCTGAGATCAGGATTGCCTCCCCTGTTTTTTTTTGTTTTTGTTTTTGTTTTGTTTTGTTTTGTTTTTCTTCTCTGTGAAATCTTTTATGTCTGAAGTTTCTCTGTGAAATCTTATATGTCTGATATTCTCTCTTTGAGCCAATGGTGGTGAGAGTAAGATTCATAAGATGCTCATCCCCCTTCCTTCCTTCTCTCATTTATAATAAGTCTTATTTGCCTCTTTGTGCAATTTAATTTCCCTTATGTTATCTCCTTTTTCCTTCCTTTTCAGTTCCCCTTTCCACTTCTAGTTTCTTATTCATATTATCATAAGAAAATCAAAATATATGCAGACTTTTAAGTATACCCATAATAGAAACACAGTTCTGAAGAATTCTTTCTTTTTTCTTTTTGTAGCCTTCCCTTGAGTTCTGTATGTGGAGATCAAAATTTTTTCATTCAGCTCTGGTCTTTTCTCTGAAATAGATGAAATTCACCTCTATCATTGAATGTTTATTTTCTTCCCTGAAAGATAATGCTTCCTTTAGCTGAAGAACTTATTCTGTATTCCAAATTCCTTTGCCTTTTGGAATATCAGATTCCAGGCCCTCTGATCCCTTAAGGTGGAAGCCAGGGTACTTGTGCCAGGGTACTTAAAAATAAGTACATACTTAGGCTAGGGTACTTAAAATTAAGTGCATACTTTTTCCTATTTCTGGTCAGAGCTTTCAGGTAATTCCATTATTCTTAAATTTTTTTCTGTCTTGATCTGTTCTCCACACCTGTCCTTTTTCTTATAAATTCCTTTCACATTCACATTCTGGTTTATTTTTTCATTCTTTAAAATCTGTTTGGTTATTTCTTGGTCTCTTGTAGCTTCACTGCCTTCCTTCTGTCCAGTTCTAATTTTCAGAGAGTTATTTTCACCTTTGAGACCATGTATTTCCTTTCATAGTTACTTTCACAACTTTAAAAAATGATCTTCCCATTTTTCTTCAATGGTTTTTATTTTATTTTTTTAATTTCCTTCAATGTTTCTGATTTGATTTTTAAATTCTTTTCTAAGTACTTTATCTCTCTCTCTAATATGTATATATATATATATATATATACAAGCACATATATATATATATTAATAGATATATATATATATATAGATAGATAGATAGATAGATATTTATGCCTACAAATATTTTAAAAGGAATGAGTGCTATATTTTGCCAAAAGTCTTTTTCCCAGCTGTTGATACAATCAAATGATTTTTATTATTTTATTGCTGTTATAATCAATTATGTTAAACTGTACTTATATTAAATCATCCCTGTAATCCTTATTTAAATTCCATTTAAACACAACATATAATCTTTATTATATGCTGCAGTCTCCTGACTAGTATTTTATTTAGAACTTTCCCAATCATAATCATGAGTAAAATTTGTCTGTAATTTTCTTTCTCCTTTTTATTCTTCCTGATTGGGTATCACCATCCTAGTTGTTTCATTAGGAAAGTTTTTGTATAAGATCCCTTTTTTGCTAGTAGTATAATTAACCATTTAATATTGGAATTAGTTATCTCTAATGTTTAGCAAATCCATCTGATCCTGATGCTTTTTCTGGAGAAGCTTCTTTAAAGCCAGTTCAATTTCATCTTCTAAAAATAGCTTTAATTGTATTTAACATATACTTTTCTACCTGCCATGTGTGGGAGGGGGTTGGGAGAAGGAGGGGAAAGATTGGAAAAAAAGATTTTGCCAGTATCAATGCTGAAAAATTACCTATGCATATATCTAGCAAATAAAGAGCTATAATAAAAAATAAAAAGTCAAAATAGATTTATTCTATTTAACAAATAGTCTATATTGAAATATAGAAAATATCTCATTTCCTCTTCTATTAACATAGGAAGTTTTGATCTTTGTGAATATTGTTCCCTTTCACTTAAGTTGTAAAATTCATTAGCGTAAAATTAGGCAAAATAGCTCCCCATAATAGCTCTGATTTCATCTTCATTAGTTAGTATGTAAGTACATACTTAGGCCAGGACACTTAAATGCAAGTACACACTTATGCCAGGATACTCAGAACTAAGTAGATACTTTTTCCTTTTTCTGGTCAGAGCTTTTAGGCATTTTGGTTATTCTTCTATTTTTTTCTTTCTTGATCTGTTCTCCAGATCTGTCTTTTTTCTTATAAATTCCTTTCAAAATGTGAATACATTCTGTTTATTTTTTCATTCTTTAAAATCTGTTTTGTTGTTTCTTGGTCTCTTGTAGCTTCACTGCCTTTCTTCTGCCCAGTTCTAATTTAAAGATGAATTATTTTCCTCATTGAGACCATGTACCTCCTTTCATAGTTTCATAACTTAAAAAAAATATGATCTTCCCATTTTTTTAAGGGTTTTTATTTTATTTTTAAATTTTCCTTCAATGTTTCTGATTTGATTTTTAAATTCTTTTATAAGTACTTTATCTCTCTCTCTCTCCTTTCTCGCGCTCTCTCTATACACACACACATATATATTAGATAGATAGATAGATAGATAGATAGATAGATAGATAGATATAGATATATACTTATGCCTACAAATATTTTTAAAGGAATGAGTGCTATATTTTGCCAAAAGTTTTTCCCCATCTATTGATATAATCAAATGATTTTTATTATTTTA
Source organism: Sminthopsis crassicaudata (assembly GCF_048593235.1). Lineage (NCBI taxonomy): Eukaryota > Metazoa > Chordata > Mammalia > Dasyuromorphia > Dasyuridae > Sminthopsis > Sminthopsis crassicaudata. The sequence continues at coordinate 209,214,896 of NC_133622.1, forward strand.
TTGCTGTTATAATCAATTATGTTAAACTGTTCTTATATTAAGCCATCCCTGTAATCTTTATTTCAATTCCATTTAAACACAACATATAATTTTTATTATATGCTGCAGTCTCTTGACTACTATTTTATTTAGAATTTTCCCATCCATGTTCATGAGTGAAATTTGTCTGTAATTTTCTTTCTCCTTTTTATTTTTCCTGATTGGGTATCAATATCCCAGTTGTTTCATAAAGAACGTTTTTTTGGTAGGATCCTTTTTTTGGCTATTATTCTAAATAACCATTTAATATTGGAATTAGTTATCTCTAATGTTGAGCAAATCCATCTGATCCAGATGCTTTTTCGAGAGAAGCTTCTTGAAGGCCAGTTCAATTTCATTCTGTAAAAATAGATTTAATTGTATTTAACATTCTTTAACATATTTAATGTGTATTGGTCTACCTGCCATGTGGGGGAGGAGGTGGGGGAAAGGAGGGGAAAAATTGGAACAAAAAGTTTTGCAAGGGTCAATGCTGAAAGATTACTTATGCACATATCCTGTAAATCAAGAAGTATAATAAAAAATCAAAAGTAAAAATAGATTTATTTTATTTAAGTAATATTCTATATCGAAAAATATAGAAAATGTCTCATTTCCTCGTCTGTTAACCTAGGAAGTTTTGATCTTTGTGAATATTATTGCATTTCACTTAAGTTGTAAAATTCATTAGCATAAAATTAGGCAAAACAACTCCTCCAAATAGCTTTGATGTCATCTTTATTAATGATGTATTCTGCCTTTTCATTTTTGATGCCAGTAATTTGGTTCTTTCTTCTCTTTTTAAAATCATATAACCAAATATGCACTCTATTTTGTTTTTTTATTTAAAATCAATTTCTAGTTTTATTTACCAATTCAAAATTAATTCCTTTTATGGAATACATATAGAAAGAGGCTAACTTTTGTTAGTCAGATATGGTAATATCCAATGATAGCTCGTTTATTTCCCCTCCCACTGCTTGCAACTGAATCCCAAGAAATCTTGCTGAGATTTCTTTTAGAATTTGGAATAGGATACGGTTGTAAATTTGGAAATAATTTTGTCAATTCATGTGTTTCCTAGTTCAAATAGTTTTATTCAATTAATATCCCTCATTAATTCCTGACAATCTTTCAAAGTAACCAGATCATCCCCTCCAATTTCCTTCTGCACGCAAAATCCTTCAACAGCCCCACTTTTTAAAAAATTTCATATGCATATTTAAAAATTGTTTTTTTTTTTGTATTTTTTCAATTTTTTTTTTTTTTTGTGCAAGGCATTATTGCGCTATGTTTCTCCCGTTATGTCTGTCAGAAAAATTACCATGGTGAGAAGTGGTATAACACAGAATATATATTTTCTGAACAATTCAAAATAACCTTAAACTTTGGCAAGTCTTGTAAACTGCATCCTAAAAGAGGAAGGAGGTAGACTCCAATGGGTCTCTAGTGGGAAAATTATATTCCATGTTCATAACTTAAGTATCTAGAAGAAATTGAGGAAATGTTAATAGTAAGGTTTTCTGATTTTTAAGCAGTCCCTTGAAAGTTGGAAGTAAGTTATTTGGATTTTTCAGCACCTAATGCCCTCTTAAGTTGGCATTAGCATTTTCTAAAGGCAGGTTGTTTCCATGTAGTTTAAAATTGTCTCCCAAACAAAACAAAAACTGGCAAGTTTCTTTTAATTTCCGTTGGATTATTTAGGTCAGGACCTGGAAAGACTATTTGTATTTCAATAGCAATAGCCTTTTCTCTTTCTTTTAGGAATCTAAACATGTCTCTTGAATTAGTTCCCTAGGTGTAAGCATTTAACTTATTTTCCGGTGTGAGCAAAATGCAAACACTACTCTTTGGATTGAAAGCTAAACCTTGGGACTTAGGACAGGAAAGAATGTCCACAAGGAGACTAAAGGTATTTAGGAGAAAGATACGGGAGACAACATATAATAAACTACTCTGAGGCAGATCTCAACTACTTACCTCTCTAGCTATAGAAGCAAGTTCTGGGGCTTCAAAGGTTGAATCGTTGACATCATGGTAGATTTTGTTAGGCTACAGGAATTTTAAAAGAGTGTTCTCTGTATCAAAACTGAGCATTTGAGGTCTATCTATATCTATATCGATATTTATATTTACATCTATCTATAGATATATGTATATATATATTTGTCTCTGATCAATAAACGTCCAGGCATCCATAAAGAGGACTTCTGCTGGGCCTGGTATTTTGTCACATCCTCCATCTCACTACAGATGCTGGACTGCAAGAGCCAATCATATCTCTCCTGTTAATAAGGTTAATAAGCTGGTGAAGCTAGTTGTGGTAAAATGAAAAACCTGGGGTGCATTCTTCCCTGCTGGCCCTCTACAGAGGAGGAGGCTGCAATGGCCCCATTTCTTGGAGGAACGTCTCCTTGTCCCACACAGGAACGTTGGAGGCCATGGCCTTCACGCGAAGGGTGCGGTCGTCTGTGAGCAGAGCCAGGTCACCCGGACGGAGCTGGATTGGCGGGTCGTCCCAGGAAGGCATGTTGTTGTGGGTCTGAGCTCTCTGGTAGTTGAGGCAGCAGGCGAGGATGTGGTCGTCGTAATTTCCTTGCAGCCAGAGGATGTCCTTCTGGTCACAGTCAATGGTTGGCAGCTCCTGTCCTTGGCTGCTGAGGATCTTGAGCCGAGGGTTAGAGAGTTGCAAGTGGCGCTCCAGCAAGTCAAGGGCCCTCTGGGCCCTGGGCCCAGGCCCAGAGGAAGCGGTCCTGGCCTCCGGGTTTCCCTGCTCGGCCTTGGCCAGGCTCTTGAGCTCCTGGATGACAACCAGGGGCACCAGCACTGCGAGGCTCGTCTCGTTCAACAGCTGGCTCACGTTGTCCAGCTGCAGAATGAAACTGTTGGTGTCCAGGACCAGGCAGCTGGGGCGGGGCTCATCCCCCAGCTGCCTCTGGTGGTTCGCGGCGTCCAGAATAGCCTGGATTCTGGCGCGCCGCCGCCGCTCTGCTGCTATCTCGTGGGCCAGGAGCAGCTTCTTCACCTTCAGCTCCTCGGGAGCGTGGTCAGGAGCTTCAGGGGCTTCGTCCAACGCGTCTCCCGCGAACCCTTTCCCGGAATCTTCCTGACTCGGTGGCCTTTGCTTCTCCTCGCCGGCTGAGTCTGCAGCGGCTGTGCGGCCGTTGTCTTGTCCATCCGGGGACTCCCAGAGGGGCTTCTCTGGGCCGCAAAGGCATTCCAGCAAGTCCTTCAGCACGTTCACTCGCCTGCAGTTCCCTGCCATGGCCTCGTCCGCCTTTGTCCTCGGGTAGTAGCAGGGCTCTCGGGGAGCAGCCAGCAACGGAGCGAAGCCTGAGAAGAGCTGATCCTCCTCCAGGACGAGGAGGGCCAGGTCGTCGCCAGGCTTCCCGTACAAAGGCACCTCGGAAGTGTCGACCATCAGCAGGCTTTGGCGGAAGCCACGGAGACTGCCCCAGACGTCCCTGGCAACGCGTCCGCCGGCCTCCAGGCTGCTGCTGGGCCGCTCCCAACGAGTTCTGCAGAGCAGCATCCATTCGGACCAAATCTTCACACTGGGGAGCAGGGCTCGGAGGGCCGCACTGAAGGAGGAAACCAGGATCGCCCGAGGGTGATCCTCCCCCTCCGCAGGGGCCACGCCAGCTCCGGGACATTGCTGAAGCCAGTAGGTGCAGCAGCTCAGCAGCAGCGCGAACATGGCCAGCGCCAGGCCTGTGGCTTCTCCCTGGACCAAAGGAGCCCGGGGCGCCCAGGGCCTCTCCTTCTCCTGGGAGTGGTGCACAGCGAACATGTTGATGGTCATGACGTGGAGGAGCAGCTGCTGCTTTGCCAGAGAAGCGGGACTCTTGCGGAGGAGCAGCTGGAAGTTCTCCAGCAGCTCCTCAGCCGCCGCCGCGAATGTCTCCATCCCCGTGCCCGTAAACAGTCGCGCGTGAGCTTGCAGAAAACTGCGGGTGAAAGCTTGCCGCGGATCGCCAGCACGCGCACCGCTGCCGCTGCTACCCCGACCTCTGTCTTCTGCCTGGCGTCCGAGGGCTGCAAAGAGTTTCCTGAGGTTCTTCTCGCTGCACATGCTCGGTCTGGCGCCAGCTAAGCTTCTCATCCAGTAGCAAGCGGCCTCCAGGTTCCTCTTGGTAGACGCTGCCAACAGGGCCAGCTGGTTGTAGGGCTGCGGCTCTGAGGGGTCAAGCTGCAGAGCTTGCAGGTACCAGCTCCGTGCTGGGCCAAAGTCCGCGGAGCCCTGGGCTTGCTCCCGGTGCCGGGCAAGATCTCCCAGGCAGAGGAGCAGCTTCTGGCCACAGGCCAAGGCAGACTTCAAGGGTTCCTGGAAGGGCTGCTGGCCAAGGGCCGAGGCCCGAGTGGTGTGCTCCCGCAGCTGGAAGCCGTATTGCTTCTGTAGCCTTTCCAGCAGACTCTGGAAGAACGGGGTGCCCTCGTCCAGGACGGCCCAGAGCCTGGGGGCGATGTGCTCTGGGGGCAGAGCCCTGGCATGCTGGAGGAGGTGCCTCAGCTTCTCGATCACCTGATGGAAGGCGTGCTTCCAGAGGAGCTGGCTCACGCGCTGCCCCTCCGAGAACACCACGTCGGCGACGATGACTCTTCGGTAGTGACCCAGCAGCTCGGCCCTTTGCCGAGCTGCCTCGTCCAGGTCGTCCCGACTGAGCGCGGGGCCAGACAGCAGGCCGGCCAGCTGGGCCTGGCGCTCGGCGGCCAAAGAAAGAATGTGACGGAGCACCTGCGTCTTGCAGTCGCTTCTACGCCCTTCTGGCTTCTGGGGGAAAGGAGGGCGGTGGCATCTAGGCTCTGGTGCTCCCGCGGGGCTCCAGGGAGCCCAGGGCGTCCATGCCGGGGAAGCTGCCGCGTTGGCTAACAGGGCTTGGCCCTGGCCTGCGTGGCCGCCTATTCCCAGGCCGAGCCCTTCAAACTGGCGCTGCCATGCCATTCTCTCCCTAGGCTCCGATGGCCCTGCCTCCATGTCTCCCGCCTCCCTGGCAGCCTTCCCTCGGGCCTTAGGTGCCCGCCTCACCCTCCCCCCCAGGCCAAGAAGCAACAGGCTAAGTGAGAGCGCCCGGGGACCGGGGCGCGGGAGTCTTCCTGCCGGGGTTAGGCAGAAGAGTGCTCCCCCAGGATGGGAAGAGCAGGCAGACAAGGCTCCCCAAGCGATCTGGCTACCAAGGGGGTGGGGGTGGGAGGTGGGGGGTCCCCGCAACTCACCCAGAGATTCGTCGAGGTCGCTTCTCCGCTGCGCTGGGCTCCAAACGCCGAAATACCGCAATGCCGACAGAGCGAGCTTGGGCACGTCCGCTCTAGGCGCTGTCTAGCTGGCTCTGGCAGGTAGCTGGCCCAGCAGCCCTACTCCTTTTATAGGCAGCCCAGGGGCGGGACCGCACCTGATTGGCCTCAGCCAGCTAGCTCATTCACCCCGCTGCTCCCAGGCAATTTCGTGGAATCTCTATTTCTTCCGGGTCAATATTATAGATCATTTTGCTATGTATGATTCTTTCCCGCCTCAGGCCTGTTCCTTTTGATTGTCAGGAGATATGATTCCATATCCAGATCAAAGACATCTGAGATTTTCAAAATTTGCTCACAATAATCCTATGGGTTTCCTTCCACAAAGGATGTCCTCGAGGTGGTGATGGGTGAATTTTTTCTCTTTCTGCTTTCTCCTCATGTTCTATTGCTCCAGGACCATTTTCTTGGATTCCCACCCCCTAAATCGACTCCACACTTCTCAGAGTCCCTTCCTTACCCTCTCCCTCCCTCTTTGGGTTGATCTGCCACACTTTTAAGAATCCTCCCATACCCAGTCTCCTCACCTTACAAGGTAAGAAGATTTGAATACTTTTCCAGATATATCTGTGATTTCCTCTTTAACCTAGTTCCGATGATAATAAGATTCTAGCATTACCAGCCCTCCTCCACCTCCTGCTTTCACTGTAGCAGCTCTTCCACTCAATTTCGTTTGAATGAGGTGCTTGTTTGATTTAACCTGTTTCCCAATTTTAATTTTTGGACCATTTCATCATCCTCTACTCAATCCCAAACCTTCTATCTATGTATGTTCTTTCATACTCCCTAAGTAATGATAATATTCTTAAGAGTTACACTATGTTTTTTCATGGAATTTTAACTAATCAAATTGTTTGTGTGTGTGTGTGTGTGTGTGTGTGTGTGTGTGTGTGTGTGTATATATATATATATATATATATATATATATATATATATATATATATATATATATATATATATATATATACATATTCTTTTGTAATCGGTATTTATATTTACCTTCTTACTGTTCACTAGAGGCATTTAATTGGTCTTCCTTTCTTGTCTTTCCCAATATAATGTATTGTCCATTGTGTTGACCAAAATACTCAAAACATTTTTTAAGTTCAAAACGCATGCATAGTGTTCGACGTTCTCCCTGACAGAATCTTGTGTTGCACATTTTTTCACTCTGCCTTCCCCAACCTTCTCCCCAGATGACAAGTCATCCAATATATGTTAAACATGAGTAATTCTTCTATACATATTTCCACACTAATCATGCCGCACAAGAAGAATCAGATTCCTTTTGTATAATCTCTTGGGGATACAGTTCCAGTAGAGACACTGTTGGATTAAAGGGTATGCAACGTTTGATAGTCTTTTGGCCATAGTTGCATATTGGTCTTTTGAAGGATGGGTTAAGTTCACAACTCCATTCATAATGAATTAGTGCCCCCTGCCTTCATCATTATTTTTTCCTGTCATCTTAGCCAATCTGAGAGGCGTGGGGTGGCACCTCAAAGTTGTCTTAATTTACCTTTCTCTAATCCCTGGTGATTTAGAGCAGGCAACATTATTTTCTTAAAGTGCAGGAGAGACTGCACAACCCTACTCAGAGCTCCACAAGCTCTATATTGTCTCCATGATTAAATACCAACTTGTGTTTGGAATTCCAAGCTCTTCATGGCTTTCCCCTTCCTACCTTTCCAGTCTTTGCTTACTTTCCTAGATGGAATTGGGAATTTCCCCCTTCTTTAGCTTCTATTGCTTGGTTTCCCAGGCTTTCTTCTATGCAGTTGGAATCTCAGCTTCTGCAGATCTTTTCAGTCTTCCCCTTCTCCACCCCAATAGGGCTTTCCCTCTGAGATTAGCTTCAATTTACACTGCATTTACTTTTTATGCACAAAGTTATTTGCATGTTAAATCCCCCTTTAGAACAGGAGCTCCTTGATCAGGGGAATGGTGCTTTTGTTTCCCTTCCCCCCCCCCAAAAAAAAAATGCCTACCTTATAGTAAGCATTTAAGACTTACTGACCAGGTTGTACTATGTTGACAGTTTAAAAAGACACTTTCTTCTTTAATTTTATAATTTTTATCATTATACTCTAGCACATCATGCACATATGTATATACACATTTTACACAAATGTGTGTTTCTTATGTTTTGTGCCTACATTGTGGTAATGTGTGTACATCTTGGTTTTTTGTCATTAAAAATACCTGGTTTCATATTTATTTTTATCTACCAGGGAGAATGGCCTCTGCCTTTATAGAGGAAGTGTCAGAGAAAAAGTTGTCAATGGAGTTGATGCTCAGTAAGGAAAGATATAGACAAAGAACTTTTTGGCTGCAATTAAGAAATTAAAATCAGTGGCTCACAGTAAATATTTCATGAGGGCTTTGAACTTAGGTCTTTCAGATTCCAGGTATGGCACTCTATACTTGACATCACACACGCAAAGAGCGCCATGAGAAAGGCTGTGAAGGGCACCATGAGAAGTGACACAAGAAGTGCTGTGAAGAGTGCCATGAGAAATGCCTTGAAGAGCGCCAAAAGAAGTGCCGGGAAGAACGTCATGAGAAGTGACACGAGAAGTGCCACAAAGAGTGCTGCAAAGAGCGCCATGAAAAGTGCCACAAGAATTGCCAGAAGAAGTGCCGCAAAGAGTGCCACTAGAAGTGTCACGAGAAATGATATGAAGGCCACCATGAGAAGTTCCACAGTAGTGCCACGAGGAGCAGCATGAGAATTGCTACTAGAAGTGCCACAAAGGGTGCCACAAGACGTGCCACGAGAAGTGCCACAAAGAGTGTGGCGAGAAGTGCAGGAGAATTGCTACTAGAAGTGCTGTGAAGAGCAATTTTTATGCCCTAATATATGGTTAATTTTTATATAGGTTCCATGAACCACTGAGAAGAAAGTAAATCTTTTTCTGCCTCCATTCAATTTTTTTTTCAAAGATCTATCATATCTAAATTTTCTAACATTCTGTTTACCTCCTTAACTTCTTTCTTATTTATTTTGTGGTTTGATTTCTCTAGTTCTGAGAGAGCAAGGTTGAGATGCCCCAGTAGTATAGTTTTGCTGTCTATTTTTTCTTGCATCTCTGTTAACTTCTCATCTAGGAATTTGGATGCTATATCTCTTGGTATATATAGGTTTAGTATTTATATTGCTTCATTACCTATAACACCCTTTAAGAAGATATATTATTCTTCCTTATCTCTTTTCATTAGATCTATCTTTGCCTTTACTTCATCGGAGATCAGGATTGCCTCCTCTGTTTTTTTTGTTTTTGTTTTTGTTTTTTGTTTTTTTTTTTGTTTTGTTTTGTTTTTCTTCTCTGTGAAATCTTTTATGTCTGAAGTTTCTCTGTGAAATCTTATATGTCTGATATTCTCTCTTTGAGCCAATGGTGGTGAGAGTAAGATTCATAAGATGCTCATCCCCCTTCCTTCCTTCTCTCATTTATAAGTCTTAGTTGCCTCTTTGTGCAATTTAATTTCCCTTATGTTATCTCCTTTTTCCTTCCTTTTCAGTTCCCCTTTCCACTTCTAGTTTCTTATTCATATTATCATAAGTAAATCAAAATATATGTAGACTTTTAAGTATACCCATAATAGAAATAAAGTTCTGAAGAATTCTTTCTTTTTTCTTTTTGTAGCCTTCCCTTGAGTTCTGTATGTGGAGATCAAAATTTTTTCAATCAGCTCTGGTCTTTTCCTCAGAAATAGATGAAATTCACCTCTATCATTGAACGTTTATTTTTCTTCCCCGAAAGATAATGCTTCCTTTAGCTGAAGAACTTATTCTGTATTTCAAATTCCTTTGCCTTTTGGAATATCAGATTCCAGGCCCTCTGATCCCTTAAGGTGGAAGCCAGGGTACTTGTGCCAGGGTACTTAAAAATAAGTACATACTTAGGCTAGGGTACTTAAAAGTAAGTGCACACTTTTTCCTATTTCTGGTCAGAGCTTTCAGGTAATTCCATTATTCTTAAATTTTTTTTCTGTCTTGATCTGTTCTCCACACCTGTCCTTTTTCTTATAAATTCCTTTCACATTCACATTCTGGTTTATTTTTTCATTCTTTAAAATCTGTTTGGTTATTTCTTGGTCTCTTGTAGCTTCACTGCCTTCCTTCTGTCCAGTTCTAATTTTCAGAGAGTTATTTTCACCTTTGAGACCATGTATTTCCTTTCATAGTTCCTTTCACAACTTTAAAAAACGATCTTCCCATTTTTCTTCAATGGTTTTTATTTTATTTTTTAATTTCCTTCAATGTTTCTGATTTGATTTTTAAATTCTTTTCTAAGTACTTTATCTCTCTCTCTAATATGTGTATATATATATATATATATACAAGCACATATATATATTAATAGATATATATATAGATATATACTTATGCCTACAAATATTTTAAAAGGAATGAGTGCTATATTTTGCCAAAAGTCTTTTCCCCATCTGTTGATACAATCAAATGATTTTTATTATTTTATTGCTGTTATAATCAATTATGTTAAACTGTACTTATATTAAATCATCCCTGTAATCCTTACTTAAATTCCATTTAAACACAACATATAATCTTTATTATATGCTGCAGTCTCCTGACTAGTATTTTATTTAGAACTTTCCCAATCATAATCATGAGTGAAATTTGTCTGTAATTTTCTTTCTCCTTTTTATTCTTCCTGATTGGGTATCACCATCCTAGTTGTTTCATTAGGAAAGTTTTTTTTATAAGATCCCTTTTTTGCTAGTAGTATAAATAACCATTTAATATTGGAATTAGTTATCTCTAATGTTTAGTAAATCCATCTGATCCTGATGCTTTTTCTGGAGAAGCTTCTTTAAAGCCAGTTCAATTTCATCTTCTAAAAATAGCTTTAATTGTATTTAACATATACTTTTCTACCTGCCATGTGTGGGAGGGGATGGGGAGAAGGAGGGGAAAAATTGGGAAAAAAGATTTTGCCAGTATCAATGCTGAAAAATTACCTATGCATATATCTAGCAAATAAAGAGCTATAATAAAAAATAAAAAGTAAAAATAGATTTATTCTATTTAACAAATAGTCTATATTGAAATATAGAAAATATCTCATTTCCTCTTCTATTAACATAGGAAGTTTTGATCTTTGTGAATATTGTTCCATTTCACTTAAGTTGTAAAATTCATTAGCATAAAACTAGGCAAAATAGCTACCCATAACAGCTCTGATTTCATCTTCATTAGTTAGTATGTAAGTACATACTTAGTCCAGGACACTTAAATGCAAGTACACACTTATGCCAGTATACTCAGAACTAAGTAGATACTTTTTCCTTTTTCTGGTCAGAGCTTTTAGCCATTTTGGTTATTCTTCTATTTTTTCTTTCTTGATCTGTTCTCCAGATCTGTCTTTTTTCTTATAAATTCCTTTCAAAATGTGAATACATTCTGTTTATTTTTTCATTCTTTAAAATCTGTTTTGTTGTTTCTTGGTCTCTTGTAGCTTCACTGCCTTCCTTCTGCCCAGTTCTAATTTTCAGAGATTTATTTTCCTCTTTGAGACCATGTACCTCCTTTCATAGTTTCATAACTTAAAAAAATATGATCTTCCCATTTTTTCAATGGTTTTTATTTTATTTTTAAATTTTCCTTCAATGTTTCTGATTTGATTTTTAAATTCTTTTCTAAGTACTTTATCTCTCTCTCTCTCCTTTCTCTCTCTCTATACACACACACACATATATATTATATAGATAGATAGATAGATAGATAGATAGATAGATAGATATAGATATAGATATATACTTATGGCTACAAATATTTTAAAAGGAATGAGTGCTGTATTTTGCCAAAAGTTTTTTCCCCATCTATTGATACAATCAAATGATTTTTATTATTTTATTGCTGTTATAATCAATTATGTTAAACTGTTCTTATATTAAGCCATCCCTGTAATCCTTATTTCAATTCCATTTAAACACAACATATAATTTTTATTATATGCTGCAGTCTCTTGACTAGTATTTTATTTAGAATTTTCCCATCCATGTTCATGAGTGAAATTTGTCTGTAATTTTCTTTCTCCTTTTTATTTTTCCTGATTGGGTATCAATATCCCAGTTGTTTCATAAAGAACGTTTTTTTGTAGGATCCTTTTTTTTGGCTATTATTCTAAATAACAATTTAATATTGGAATTAGTTATCTCTAATGTTGAGCAAATCCATCTGATCCAGATGCTTTTTCGAGAGAAGCTTCTTGAAGGCCAGTTCAATTTCATTCTGTAAAAATAGATTTAATTGTATTTAACATTCTTTAACATATTTAATGTGTATTGGTCTACCTGCCATGTGGGGGAAGAGGTGGGGGAAAGGAGGGGAAAAATTGGAACAAAAAGTTTTGCAAGGGTCAATGATGAAAGATTACTTATGCACATATCCTGTAAATCAAGAAGTATAATAAAAAATCAAAAATAAAAATAGATTTATTTTATTTAAGAAATATTCTATATCGAAAATATAGAAAATGTCTCATTTCCTCGTCTGTTAACCTAGGAAGTTTTGATCTTTGTGAATATTATTGCATTTGACTTAAGTTGTAAAATTCATTAGCATAAAATTAGGCAAAACAACTCCTCCAAATAGCTTTGATGTCATCTTTATTAATGATGTATTCTGCCTTTTCATTTTTGATGCCAGTAATTTGGTTCTTTCTTCTCTTTTTAAAATCATATCACCAAATATGCACTCTATTTTGTTTTTTATTTAAAATCAATTTCTAGTTTTATTTACCAATTCAAAATTAATTCATTTTATGGAATACATATAGAAAGAGGCTAACTTTTGTTAGTCAGATATGGTAATATCCAATGATAGCTCGTTTATTTCCCCTCCCACTGCTTGCAACTGAATCCCAAGAAATCTTTTTTTTTTTTTTTTTTTTTTTTTTTTTTTTTTTTTTTTTTTTTGAGGCTGGGGTTAAGTGCCTTGCCCAGGGCCAAACAGCTAGGAAGTGTTAAGTGTCTGAGACCAGATTTGAACTCGGGTCCTCCTGAATTCAAGGCTGATGCTCTATCCACTGCGCCACCTAGCTGCCCCCAATCCCAAGAAATCTTGCTGAGATTTCTTTTAGAATTTGGAATAGGATACGGTTGTAAATTTGGAAATAATTTTGTCAATTCATGTGTTTCCTAGTTCAAATAGTTTTATTCAATTAATATCCCTCATTAATTCCTGACAATCATTCAAAGTAACCAGATCATCCCCTCCAATTTCCTTCTGCACGCAAAATCCTTCAACAGCCCCACTTTTTAAAAAATTTCATATGCATATTTAAAAATTGTTTTTTTTTTTTGTATTTTTTCAATTTTTTTTTTTTGTGCAAGGCATTATTGCGCTATGTTTCTCCCGTTATGTCTGTCAGAAAAATTACCATGGTGAGAAGTGGTATAACACAGAATATATATTTTCTGAACAATTCAAAATAACCTTAAACTTTGGCAAGTCTTGTAAACTGCATCCTAAAAGAGGAAGGAGGTAGACTCCAATGGGTCTCTAGTGGGAAAATTATATTCCATGTTCATAACTTAAGTATCTAGAAGAAATTGAGGAAATGTTAATAGTAAGGTTTTCTGATTTTTAAGCAGTCCCTTGAAAGTTGGAAGTAAGTTATTTGGATTTTTCAGCACCTAATGCCCTCTTAAGTTGGCATTAGCATTTTCTAAAGGCAGGTTGTTTCCATGTAGTTTAAAATTGTCTCCCAAACAAAACAAAAACTGGCAAGTTTCTTTTAATTTCCGTTGGATTATTTAGGTCAGGACCTGGAAAGACTATTTGTATTTCAATAGCAATAGCCTTTTCTCTTTCTTTTAGGAATCTAAACATGTCTCTTGAATTAGTTCCCTAGGTGTAAGCATTTAACTTATTTTCCGGTGTGAGCAAAATGCAAACACTACTCTTTGGATTGAAAGCTAAACCTTGGGACTTAGGACAGGAAAGAATGTCCACAAGGAGACTAAAGGTATTTAGGAGAAAGATACGGGAGACAACATATAATAAACTACTCTGAGGCAGATCTCAACTACTTACCTCTCTAGCTATAGAAGCAAGTTCTGGGGCTTCAAAGGTTGAATCGTTGACATCATGGTAGATTTTGTTAGGCTACAGGAATTTTAAAAGAGTGTTCTCTGTATCAAAACTGAGCATTTGAGGTCTATCTATAGCTATATCGATATTTATATTTACATCTATCTATAGATATATGTATATATATATTTGTCTCTGATCAATAAACGTCCAGGCATCCATAAAGAGGACTTCTGCTGGGCCTGGTATTTTGTCACATCCTCCATCTCACTACAGATGCTGGACTGCAAGAGCCAATCATATCTCTCCTGTTAATAAGGTTAATAAGCTGGTGAAGCTAGTTGTGGTAAAATGAAAAACCTGGGGTGCATTCTTCCCTGCTGGCCCTCTACAGAGGAGGAGGCTGCAATGGCCCCATTTCTTGGAGGAACGTCTCCTTGTCCCACACAGGAACGTTGGAGGCCATGGCCTTCACGCGAAGGGTGCGGTCGTCTGTGAGCAGAGCCAGGTCACCCGGACGGAGCTGGATTGGCGGGTCGTCCCAGGAAGGCATGTTGTTGTGGGTCTGAGCTCTCTGGTAGTTGAGGCAGCAGGCGAGGATGTGGTCGTCGTAATTTCCTTGCAGCCAGAGGATGTCCTTCTGGTCACAGTCAATGGTTGGCAGCTCCTGTCCTTGGCTGCTGAGGATCTTGAGCCGAGGGTTAGAGAGTTGCAAGTGGCGCTCCAGCAAGTCAAGGGCCCTCTGGGCCCTGGGCCCAGGCCCAGAGGAAGCGGTCCTGGCCTCCGGGTTTCCCTGCTCGGCCTTGGCCAGGCTCTTGAGCTCCTGGATGACAACCAGGGGCACCAGCACTGCGAGGCTCGTCTCGTTCAACAGCTGGCTCACGTTGTCCAGCTGCAGAATGAAACTGTTGGTGTCCAGGACCAGGCAGCTGGGGCGGGGCTCATCCCCCAGCTGCCTCTGGTGGTTCGCGGCGTCCAGAATAGCCTGGATTCTGGCGCGCCGCCGCCGCTCTGCTGCTATCTCGTGGGCCAGGAGCAGCTTCTTCACCTTCAGCTCCTCGGGAGCGTGGTCAGGAGCTTCAGGGGCTTCGTCCAACGCGTCTCCCGCGAACCCTTTCCCGGAATCTTCCTGACTCGGTGGCCTTTGCTTCTCCTCGCCGGCTGAGTCTGCAGCGGCTGTGCGGCCGTTGTCTTGTCCATCCGGGGACTCCCAGAGGGGCTTCTCTGGGCCGCAAAGGCATTCCAGCAAGTCCTTCAGCACGTTCACTCGCCTGCAGTTCCCTGCCATGGCCTCGTCCGCCTTTGTCCTCGGGTAGTAGCAGGGCTCTCGGGGAGCAGCCAGCAACGGAGCGAAGCCTGAGAAGAGCTGATCCTCCTCCAGGACGAGGAGGGCCAGGTCGTCGCCAGGCTTCCCGTACAAAGGCACCTCGGAAGTGTCGACCATCAGCAGGCTTTGGCGGAAGCCACGGAGACTGCCCCAGACGTCCCTGGCAACGCGTCCGCCGGCCTCCAGGCTGCTGCTGGGCCGCTCCCAACGAGTTCTGCAGAGCAGCATCCATTCGGACCAAATCTTCACACTGGGGAGCAGGGCTCGGAGGGCCGCACTGAAGGAGGAAACCAGGATCGCCCGAGGGTGATCCTCCCCCTCCGCAGGGGCCACGCCAGCTCCGGGACATTGCTGAAGCCAGTAGGTGCAGCAGCTCAGCAGCAGCGCGAACATGGCCAGCGCCAGGCCTGTGGCTTCTCCCTGGACCAAAGGAGCCCGGGGCGCCCAGGGCCTCTCCTTCTCCTGGGAGTGGTGCACAGCGAACATGTTGATGGTCATGACGTGGAGGAGCAGCTGCTGCTTTGCCAGAGAAGCGGGACTCTTGCGGAGGAGCAGCTGGAAGTTCTCCAGCAGCTCCTCAGCCGCCGCCGCGAATGTCTCCATCCCCGTGCCCGTAAACAGTCGCGCGTGAGCTTGCAGAAAACTGCGGGTGAAAGCTTGCCGCGGATCGCCAGCACGCGCACCGCTGCCGCTGCTACCCCGACCTCTGTCTTCTGCCTGGCGTCCGAGGGCTGCAAAGAGTTTCCTGAGGTTCTTCTCGCTGCACATGCTCGGTCTGGCGCCAGCTAAGCTTCTCATCCAGTAGCAAGCGGCCTCCAGGTTCCTCTTGGTAGACGCTGCCAACAGGGCCAGCTGGTTGTAGGGCTGCGGCTCTGAGGGGTCAAGCTGCAGAGCTTGCAGGTACCAGCTCCGTGCTGGGCCAAAGTCCGCGGAGCCCTGGGCTTGCTCCCGGTGCCGGGCAAGATCTCCCAGGCAGAGGAGCAGCTTCTGGCCACAGGCCAAGGCAGACTTCAAGGGTTCCTGGAAGGGCTGCTGGCCAAGGGCCGAGGCCCGAGTGGTGTGCTCCCGCAGCTGGAAGCCGTATTGCTTCTGTAGCCTTTCCAGCAGACTCTGGAAGAACGGGGTGCCCTCGTCCAGGACGGCCCAGAGCCTGGGGGCGATGTGCTCTGGGGGCAGAGCCCTGGCATGCTGGAGGAGGTGCCTCAGCTTCTCGATCACCTGATGGAAGGCGTGCTTCCAGAGGAGCTGGCTCACGCGCTGCCCCTCCGAGAACACCACGTCGGCGACGATGACTCTTCGGTAGTGACCCAGCAGCTCGGCCCTTTGCCGAGCTGCCTCGTCCAGGTCGTCCCGACTGAGCGCGGGGCCAGACAGCAGGCCGGCCAGCTGGGCCTGGCGCTCGGCGGCCAAAGAAAGAATGTGACGGAGCACCTGCGTCTTGCAGTCGCTTCTACGCCCTTCTGGCTTCTGGGGGAAAGGAGGGCGGTGGCATCTAGGCTCTGGTGCTCCCGCGGGGCTCCAGGGAGCCCAGGGCGTCCATGCCGGGGAAGCTGCCGCGTTGGCTAACAGGGCTTGGCCCTGGCCTGCGTGGCCGCCTATTCCCAGGCCGAGCCCTTCAAACTGGCGCTGCCATGCCATTCTCTCCCTAGGCTCCGATGGCCCTGCCTCCATGTCTCCCGCCTCCCTGGCAGCCTTCCCTCGGGCCTTAGGTGCCCGCCTCACCCTCCCCCCCAGGCCAAGAAGCAACAGGCTAAGTGAGAGCGCCCGGGGACCGGGGCGCGGGAGTCTTCCTGCCGGGGTTAGGCAGAAGAGTGCTCCCCCAGGATGGGAAGAGCAGGCAGACAAGGCTCCCCAAGCGATCTGGCTACCAAGGGGGTGGGGGTGGGAGGTGGGGGGTCCCCGCAACTCACCCAGAGATTCGTCGAGGTCGCTTCTCCGCTGCGCTGGGCTCCAAACGCCGAAATACCGCAATGCCGACAGAGCGAGCTTGGGCACGTCCGCTCTAGGCGCTGTCTAGCTGGCTCTGGCAGGTAGCTGGCCCAGCAGCCCTACTCCTTTTATAGGCAGCCCAGGGGCGGGACCGCACCTGATTGGCCTCAGCCAGCTAGCTCATTCACCCCGCTGCTCCCAGGCAATTTCGTGGAATCTCTATTTCTTCCGGGTCAATATTATAGATCATTTTGCTATGTATGATTCTTTCCCGCCTCAGGCCTGTTCCTTTTGATTGTCAGGAGATATGATTCCATATCCAGATCAAAGACATCTGAGATTTTCAAAATTTGCTCACAATAATCCTATGGGTTTCCTTCCACAAAGGATGTCCTCGAGGTGGTGATGGGTGAATTTTTTCTCTTTCTGCTTTCTCCTCATGTTCTATTGCTCCAGGACCATTTTCTTGGATTCCCACCCCCTAAATCGACTCCACACTTCTCAGAGTCCCTTCCTTACCCTCTCCCTCCCTCTTTGGGTTGATCTGCCACACTTTTAAGAATCCTCCCATACCCAGTCTCCTCACCTTACAAGGTAAGAAGATTTGAATACTTTTCCAGATATATCTGTGATTTCCTCTTTAACCTAGTTCCGATGATAATAAGATTCTAGCATTACCAGCCCTCCTCCACCTCCTGCTTTCACTGTAGCAGCTCTTCCACTCAATTTCGTTTGAATGAGGTGCTTGTTTGATTTAACCTGTTTCCCAATTTTAATTTTTGGACCATTTCATCATCCTCTACTCAATCCCAAACCTTCTATCTATGTATGTTCTTTCATACTCCCTAAGTAATGATAATATTCTTAAGAGTTACACTATGTTTTTTCATGGAATTTTAACTAATCAAATTGTTTGTGTGTGTGTGTGTGTGTGTGTGTGTGTGTGTGTGTGTGTATATATATATATATATATATATATATATATATATATATATATATATATATTCTTTTGTAATCGGCATTTATATTTACCTTCTTACTGTTCACTAGAGGCATTTAATTGGTCTTCCTTTCTTGTCTTTCCCAATATAATGTATTGTCCATTGTGTTGACCAAAATACTCAAAACATTTTTTAAGTTCAAAACGCATGCATAGTGTTCGACGTTCTCCCTGACAGAACCTTGTGTAGCACATTTTTTCACTCTGCCTTCCCCAACCTTCTCCCCAGATGACAAGTCATCCAATATATGTTAAACATGAGTAATTCTTCTATACATATTTCCACACTAATCATGCCGCACAAGAAGAATCAGATTCCTTTTGTATAATCTCTTGGGGATACAGTTCCAGTAGAGACACTGTTGGATTAAAGGGTATGCAACGTTTGATAGTCTTTTGGCCATAGTTGCATATTGGTCTTTTGAAGGATGGGTTAAGTTCACAACTCCATTCATAATGAATTAGTGCCCCCTGCCTTCATCATTATTTTTTCCTGTCATCTTAGCCAATCTGAGAGGCGTGGGGTGGCACCTCAAAGTTGTCTTAATTTACCTTTCTCTAATCCCTGGTGATTTAGAGCAGGCAACATTATTTTCTTAAAGTGCAGGAGAGACTGCACAACCCTACTCAGAGCTCCACAAGCTCTATATTGTCTCCATGATTAAATACCAACTTGTGTTTGGAATTCCAAGCTCTTCATGGCTTTCCCCTTCCTACCTTTCCAGTCTTTGCTTACTTTCCTAGATGGAATTGGGAATTTCCCCCTTCTTTAGCTTCTATTGCTTGGTTTCCCAGGCTTTCTTCTATGCAGTTGGAATCTCAGCTTCTGCAGATCTTTTCAGTCTTCCCCTTCTCCACCCCAATAGGGCTTTCCCTCTGAGATTAGCTTCAATTTACACTGCATTTACTTTTTATGCACAAAGTTATTTGCATGTTAAATCCCCCTTTAGAACAGGAGCTCCTTGATCAGGGGAATGGTGCTTTTGTTTCCCTCCCCCCCCCCCAAAAAAAAAATGCCTACCTTATAGTAAGCATTTAAGACTTACTGACCAGGTTGTACTATGTTGACAGTTTAAAAAGACACTTTCTTCTTTAATTTTATAATTTTTATCATTATAGTCTAGCACATCATGCACATATGTATATACACATTTTACACAAATGTGTGTTTCTTATGTTTTGTGCCTACATTGTGGTAATGTGTGTACATCTTGGTTTTTTGTCATTAAAAATACCTGGTTTCATATTTATTTTTATCTACCAGGGAGAATGGCCTCTGCCTTTATAGAGGAAGTGTCAGAGAAAAAGTTGTCAATGGAGTTGATGCTCAGTAAGGAAAGATATAGACAAAGAACTTTTTGGCTTCAATTAAGAAATTAAAATCAGTGGCTCACAGCAAATATTTCATGAGGGCTTTGAACTTAGGTCTTTCAGATTCCAGGTATGGCACTCTATACTTGACATCACACTTTTTTCTTGTGTCAATTATATCCCATGAAAAGCTTTAGAGTTGTTCTTATGGAAAATATCAAATGCAGATTTCAAATGGAAAGGAGATTTCTTACACTGGTACACATAATTCAAACAATACTATCTCTACCAATAACAAAAAGCAGAAATCAATGAAAAAAAAATCAAAACAAAACTAAAGGCAAAATTATCCTTGCATGAGAATTTACTTTGGGTTCCAAAGTACACAAAGTTCCAAAGGGTCCCTACAGCACCTCCAAATGAGTAAGTAAGTTAAATAAGTCTATACAAAAAATTATGCAAAAACACTTGCAACATTTCCAAACACTACTAACAAAATCCAGAAGGAATTTAATTGAATGAGAAATTATATTTCAAATGATTACCAAAAGACATAATCTATGTAGACTTTAAAGTATCAAGTCAGAAAAAAATTATAAAGGAAAATTTAACAATCTCAGAGAAATGAAAGGAAAACCTCTATATCTGGGGACATATTTATTGTTCAAGATTGACTTGCAAATATAAAAAAAATGAAGTCTTAGTGGCTATTAAGAAGATGTAATTATCAAATGCAGTTCCCAGTGAGGGAAGTCATTTATCAGTGAATATCAGTGACTGTTTTGCAATTTATATTTCTAGATAGTTGTTTAGGAGTATGGAGAGGTTAAATGACTTGTTTAACGTAATTGACAGAGACTGGGTCTTCATTGATTTCTTCACATTATCTTAAAATGATGAGACTCTCCAAATTGATTTGAAACTTCATACTTATTACAATCAAAGTATTGGGAGTTAACTTTATAGAAATATACAAAATAACATTTTCCATAACAAATTAAGATTTGAAATTTCATGTCACAATTAATTTTAAGAAAGTCTATAACCCCAAGAAAAATTTAACATAAAAAAAAACAATGACCAGATTTCAAACTTTATCACAATGCATTAGTTATCAAAAACTATTTTATATTGGTGTTGATAGGGTAAAGAAAGTGGAATTGTTTAAATAGACTAGCAAAATCAGATACAGAGTCAATAGAATATATTAGCCCAGTGTTCAATAAGTAAAGAACACAACTCACTGGGAAAGGTAGAAAAAAGTTGTATGGAAAATTTAGATTTAAATTATAATTTTTCACTTTAGACCATGTTATGCTTTTAAAGGATACACCTTCTAAATAAAAAATGCAACATCATTTTTTTTAAAAAGTAAAAGGATGGAAGAAGATGTCTTTTAAGTCCACAGCTAAGATAACAATTGCCAATATAATAAAAGAATGAGTGTCATAAAAGATAAAGTGAAAAATTTTCCAATGTAAAGTTAAACATTTGCATCAATAAACTCAGTGTGGCTAAGAAGAGGGGGGAGG
This sequence comes from Sminthopsis crassicaudata, assembly GCF_048593235.1. Taxonomy (NCBI): domain Eukaryota; kingdom Metazoa; phylum Chordata; class Mammalia; order Dasyuromorphia; family Dasyuridae; genus Sminthopsis; species Sminthopsis crassicaudata. Next base: position 209,235,367 of record NC_133622.1, read on the forward strand.
GGATAATTGGCAGAGACTAAGGGACATTCCATAATGTAGAAGTGTTGAAATAGCATAAACCAAATCCTTTTTATTTTAAACAACAAAGACAGATGATCAATAATGGGCTGAAAACAGAAATGCAAATTATCATACTGTTTAACATAGCAGAAAAGGAAAATGATAACTGTGGAGAAATGGAAAAATACACTAATGACTCTTGGTGGAGTTGTGAACTGGTCCAATCATTTGGAGACCAATTTGGAACTGTGGCCAACTTTGGAATTATAAAACTATGCATGTTCTTAATGCAGAGATCTTATTACTAAGTCTGTATCCTAAAGAGATCAAAGAAAAAGTAAAAGGATCCACATATACAAAAATATTTACAGCAGCTCTTTTGTGGTGGAAATTAAGGGTATGCCTATCAGTTGAGGAATAGTTGAAAAGCTGTGGTATGTGATTTTTTTTTTATTTAATTTTTATTTTATTTTATAATTATAACTTTTTTTTGACAGTACATATGCATGGGTAATTTTTTACAACATTATCCCTTGCACTTTCTTCTGTTCAGATTTTTTCCCTTCCTCCCCCAACCCCCTCCCCCAGATGGCAGGCAGTCTTATACATGTTATATATATTACAATATATTCTAGATACAATATATGTGTGTGTAGAACCAAATTTCTTGTTGCACAGGAAGACTTGGATTCAGAAGGTAAAAATAACAGTTTACATTCATTTCCCAGTGTTCCTTTTCTGGATGTACCTGATTCTGTCCATCATTAATCAATTGGAATTGGATTAGCTCTTCTCTATATTGAAGATATCCACTTCCATCAGAATACATCCTCGTACAGTATCATTGTTGAAGTGTATAATGATCTTCTGGTTCTGCTTGTTTCACTTAGCATCAGTTGATGTAAGTCCCTCCAAGCCTCTCTGTATTTCTCCTTTTGGTCATTTCTTACCGAACAATAATATTCCATAACATTCATATACCATAATTTACCCAACCATTCTCCAATTGATGGACATCCATTCATCTTCCAGCTTCTAGCCACTATGAAAAGGGCTGCCACAAACATTTTGGCACATACAGGTCCCTTTCCCTTCTTTAGTATTTCCTTGGGATATAAGCCCAGTAGTAGTAGGGCTGGGTCAAAGGGTAGTGTGGTTTGCGATTTTAATAAAATACTACAGTGCTGTAAGAAAAGATGAAAGAGATGGTTTGGGAAGGGCAACTAGGTGGCTCAGTGGATAAAGTGCCAGACTTTGAACCAAGAAGAATCATCTTCCTGAGTTTGGCTCTAGACTTAGACACTTACAAGCTTTGTGACACTGAACAATTCCCTTTACCTTTTTCTTCCTCAGTTTCTTTATCTATAAGATGAGGAGGAGAAGGAAATGGCAAACCCTTCCAGTTTCTTTGCCAAGAAAACCCCAAATAAGGTAACAATGAGGTGCACATGACTGAAACATGACTGCACCATAGTTTCAGAAAAATCTGGAAATGTTTTTTCACAAAAATGTTTCGTTATCATTTGGTATTGGCTAGTAAATAGACTAGTTGATCAGTGGAATAGGTTAGGTCCAAAAGACAAAATAATTAATAACATTAATAATCTGGTGTTTGACAAATCCAAGGACCCCAGCTATTGGGATAAGAACTTAGTGTTTGACAAAAATTGCTGGGGAAACTGGAAATTAATATGGCAGAAACTAGGCAGTGATCGACACTTAACACCATACACCAAGGTCAGGTCAAAATGGGTTCATGACCTAGACATAAAAAATGAGATTATAAATAAATTAGAGGAACATAGGATAGTTTCCCTCTCAGACCTGTGGAAGAGGTCCAAAGAAGAACTAGAGATCATTCTTGAGCACAAAGTAGAAAACTTTGATTTTATCAAATTGCAAAGTTTTTGTACAAACAAAACTAATGCAGATATGATTAGAAGGGAAACAATAAACTGGGAAAACATTTTTACAATCAAAGGTTTCAATAAAGGCCTCATTTTCAACATATAGAGAGAGAATTGACTCTAATTGATAAGAAATCAAGCCATTCTCCAATTGATAAAGGATATGAAATTGATCAAAGGATATGAATAGACAATTCTCAGATGAAGAAATTGAAACTATTTCTAGCCCCATGAAAAGATGCTCCAAGTCAGTATTAATCAGAGAAATGCAAATTAAGACCACTCTGAGATACTACTACACACCTGCCAGGTTGGCTAGAAGGACAGGGAAAGATAATGCAGAATGTTGGAGGGGATGCAGGAAAACAGGGACACTGATACATTGTTGGTGGCATTGTGAATACATCCAGTCATTCTGGAGAGCAATTTGGAACTATGCTCAAAAAAGTATCAAACTGTGCATATCCTTTGACTCAGCAGTGGTATTACTGGGCTTATATCCCAAAGAGATCCTAAAGGAAGGAAGGAGACCTGAATGTGCATGAATGTTTGTGGCTGCCCTCTTTGTAGTGACCAGAAACTGGAAACTACGTGGATGCCCATCAATAGGAGAATGGTTGGGTTAATTGTGGTATATGAATGTGATGGAATATTATTGTTCTGTATGAAATGACCAGCGGGATGAATACGGAAACGCTTGGAGAGACTTCCATGAACTGATGCTGAGTGAAATGAGTAGGCCCAGGAGACCGTTGTATACTTCAAAAAGAATACTATGTGATGATCAATTCTGAGGGATGTGGCCATCTTCAACAATGAGATGAACCAAATCAATTCCAATAGAGCAGTAGTGAACTGAACCAGCTACACCCAGCAAAAGAACTCTAAAGATAACTGTGAACCACTACATTGAATTCCCAATCCCTCTATTTTGGTCTGCGGGCATTTTGGATTTCGTTCAAAGACTATTTCAAAGTCCGATTCTTTTCGTACACCAAAACAACTGTTTGGACATGTATACATATATTGTAGTTGATTTAGACTTTAACATATTTAACATGTATTGGAGAACCTGCCATCTTGGGAGCGGGTGAAGGAGGAGAAATATTAGAATAAAAGGTCTGGCAATTGTCAATGTTGTATAATTACCCATGCATATATCTGCTAAGTAAAAACTATTATTATTTTAAAAATACTCAGTTATAACTTCAAACAGAAAATACTATAAATTACAATAGGTGCACAATAAGAAGCAATAGAATTCTAGATAAATTATGATGGTAATGTTTGGGAGAAAGCAGTCATCTGGTAAAATGGGGATATAAGTATGGTAGATGGACAATATAGGATTTTTGTGTCACAAATCAAAAGATAATTCGTTTGTGTCTACCCAGGCAAAAGAGAGATGTGGAAATTTTAATGTAATCAAGTAAAAATTAGTTGGGATCAAGATTCGTTTTAAGTACTGATTATGTTTAATGATTTCCAAGTCTTCATTTCACCTTTTCCCTGGACACAAGCCCTGTGCATGATAAGAAGAAATGGGAATTTTGTGAATATTATAATTTTATACATCCACTCTTGACTAGCAAGTCTCAAAGTGTAGTCTAGAGAGCCTCTAGACTCTTTCAAGGTTGCCATGTTGTGAAAATTATTGTCATAACAATGCCTAGATACTATTTGACTATTAAATTATTCCTCCATTTTCCAACCTACCAAACTATATGAAGCTGAAATTTCTTCATTTACTTCAAATAAAGCAACACACCACAACAAAATAAATGCAGAAGCTGATATGAGAATCTTTTTGTCTTCTATTAACCAAGACCTTTCTTTTCATTTCTTTTCTGTTTAAATTTTTTCAACCAAGACATTTAAAAGGTTTTCAAAAGTTTCTAACCAAATGCCATTTATTTGATTCGTTTTGCTCTGGAAAATGTAATTGTTGCTGTTGTTTTCATTCAAAAGGCTATATTAACATGTAAAAAGAGTTTGTTGTTTTTTAAAGGGAATAATGAATATTTTAAAATTTTGGTTTTTATTCTTGATGTGGCAAATAATGATGTAACTGACATCCATAAAGAAACGGACATCCACAAAAGATCTGTAACATGTTTGAAGATATCTAAAAGTTTAACGTTTGAAAATCATTGTTGTAGAGAAAGTGGGACAATTCCTTTGAAGCTTTCTAATGTTATTAATTGCCACTGGATGGCGTTAATGCCATTAGGGTAGCTGAGTCCTTAATCACAATGCTCAATCAGCAACTGTCAGTGTAGAGGGCTGGAGCTCTGAAAAGGTGTGCTTGAGTCTTAGACAGCAGAGCACTTAAGGCTAATTGCCTACTCATTGTGAGATAATGGTTGTATAGGCATATACTTAGATATGTGATGCCTCTCCTCACCACTGGTTTTGCTGAATGCATGGTGGTGAGATAATCGTGGACAAAGATTGGAGGTCTGGGAGGGAGAGATCATCTCTCTGAGAGCACACTGAGTAAAGGAGACTTCAGGCTCCAGACTCCAGAGTCCAAGATTCATCTTTGATGAGTCCTTTAGTAGCTTACCTGCCTCCTTCACTTCTCCATCTAAAGACCAAGAACTTTGGCTGACCCTGACCCTGACTCATCCTGAGGACCTCCAGAGAACTAGCCCAGATAATATATAATGGCATCACCATGGACCAAGGACCAGTACACAGCTCAGTGGTAATTTCAGTGAAGAAGTCCCTGGGACTTGTGACCTGGAAACAGGGTTACTGTTAAAATGGACAAGCAGGAAACTTTGTTGAGGGCTAAAGGAGTAACTTTCCATTTCTGGTTGAAATAGGGTAGATACTAGGAAAAGAGCCTCCTCCACATCCCCTTCCCCACATCCACTCCCACTCCCACCCCAAGGGATGTTTATACAAAGCATACGTAGATAAATAAAGAGGCAAGATTTGCTTGTAGCTTGCAGATTGGTGGACTCTTGGATACATTAGAATGCAAGTCCCCTTGGTTCTCCAAGGAAGATGAATTAGAGGCAGATCAGTGGAAACTAGTAGAACAACTAATTGAATATTACAATGATAATGGGTCTGATTCAATGTCTAAGGAAATAGTCTATATATACAACATAATACAATTGGCCTTAAAAAATCCCATAAATTCAAAAGAGAAAGAAAAGTTTTCATGATAACAGCCAGACAAGGAAATATGAAGAGAAAGAAGAGGAGAAGGGGGATGATACTGACAAAAACGATGAAAGGGATGGAGAGTTGAGTATACTTAAAGAATGTGGTGATTGTCACTCTCACAGCTCAGCCTACACCCAAGCAGGCTTTTGACCTCTCTCCATCAATGTCACTTTTCTGGGAGGAAGGAAGAAGAGGAGTGGGAAAGGCAGTGACATCACCAACAATGTCCTCCAGCAACCATCCCTACCCTCCATGACTTGTTACAAAAGGCACTACTTAAAGCCCAAGAAAAAGGGTAGAATCTAGCTGATGTGAGAATAGAAACTTATCCTATGATTGAAGAGCTTAATTCTTCAGATGAATTAAAAAAGAGATACAGTCCTTTTAACCTAGAAATTATCAAAGATCTACAAAAGGCTTGCACTCTTTATGGCTCTACATCACATTAGAGGACTTGGCTTATGAAATTTTAACCCCTAGTGACTTGAAATCTATAGCAAGGACAAGTTTAGAGCCTGGGCAAAACTTGGTGTGGCTTTCTGAGTATAGTGAACTCTAGGATAAAAACCCAACAAAATAGGCAACATGGAGTTGATATACCAATGACCTGTGCACAATTAACACATGTAGGTCGTTATGCCAACCTTTTGGCACAGATTAATTGCCCCATAACAGCATTTGTGCAAATTGCTGCTGCTGCTGCTCTTCCTGCTGCTGCTGCTGTCAAAGCATGGGGCACCCTCCCAGGAAGGCAAGATAGAGAGAGGGGAAACCTTCAGAAAGTTGCACATACTCCAAATGAACCCTTTAATGATTTATTGATGTCATACAAACTATTGTTGAAAATGCAACAACAGAAGTTATGATAAAATAACTTGCAAAAGAAAATGCTATAGAGATTAATAGAAGAAGTATACTAGGAGTACACTAGGATACTCCTTTAGAGGAGATCATAAGAGGATGTGCCACAGTAGGCACAAATACCTTTTATACCCAGGCTGTGATGCAGATTTCCCAAGATCTGAACATGGGAAAACAGTGCCTCTTTTGGCAAGAGACTTCCAGAGAGACTCGTCAATGCTTTCAATGTGGTAAAGTAGGGCAACTGATAGCTCAATGTTGGCATAAAGATAGAGTGAGAAAACATGGTAGGAGAACAAGACCCAGAACCCCACATCCAAAATGCAACAGAGGCTTTGTTTTGCAATAGAATGTAGATTGATTCAGGCAAACAGGATGCCAGGCCATTCCTTAGAGCCCCAGGGTGGAAAAATATTTGGGGCATGATGGCATCCGATGCTACATCCAAAGAGTCATTAGAATATCAGTACTCAGATATGACCAATCAGCCAAGAAGCAATATGATGGGAGAAAGGAAGTACATAATCAATCAATCTGATTTACAAGAGCGCCATGAAGAGGGCCACGAGAATTGCCACAAGAAGTGCCACAAGGAGCACCATGAGAAGTGCCACAAGAAATGACATGAAGGACACCATGAGAAGTGACAAGAGAAGCGCCACAAAGAGTGCCACAAGAAGAGTATCACGAGAAGTGCTGAGAGAAATTTCACTACAAATGCTATGAGATGTACCACAAGAAGTGCCATGAGAGGTTCCACAAGAAGTCCCATGAAGAGTGCCACAAGAAGTGCCCCGAAGAGCACCATGAGAAGTGCTACAAAGAGTGCTATCAGATGTGCCACAAGAAGACCCATGAAGAGCGCCACAAGAAGTGCCGTGAAGATCGCCAGGAGAAATGACCTGAGAAGTGCCACAAAGAGCACCATGAGAAGTGCATGAGAAGTGCCACAAAGAGCACCACGAGAAGCGCCATGAGAAGAACGTCATGAGAAGTATTGCGAGAAATTCTATAGGAAGTGCCATAAGAAGTGCCATGAGAAGTGCCTTGAAGAGTGCCACAAGAAGTGCCATGAAGATTTCCACGAGAAGTGCCGCAAAGAGCGCCATGAGAAAGGCTGTGAAGGGCACCATGAGGAGTGACACAAGAAGTGCTGTGAAGGGTGCCATGAGAAATGCCTTGAAGAGCGCCACAAGAAGTGCCGGGAAGAACGTCATGAGAAGTGACACGAGAAGTGCCACAAAGAGTGCTGCAAAGAGCGCCATGAAAAGTGCCACAAGAATTGCCAGAAGAAGTGCCGCAAAGAGTGCCACTAGAAGTGTCACGAGAAATGATATGAAGGCCACCATGAGAAGTGCCACAGAAGTGCCACGAGGAGCAGCATGAGAATTGCTACTAGAAGTGCCACAAGAGGTGCCACGAGAAGTGCCACAAAGAGTGTGGCGAGAAGTGCATGAGAATTGCTACTAGAAGTGCTGTGAAGAGCAATTTTTATGCCCTAATATATGGTTAATTTTTGTATAGGTTCCATGAACCACTGAGAAGAAAGTAAATCTTTTTCTGCCTCCATTCAATTTTTTTTTTCAAAGATCTATCATATCTAAAATTTCTAACATTCTGTGACCTCCTTAACTTCTTTCTTATTTATTTTGTGGTTTGATTTCTCTAGTTCTGAGAGAGCAAGGTTGAGATGCCCCACTAGTATAGTTTTGCTGTCTATTTTTTCTTGCATCTCTGTTAACTTCTCATCTAGGAATTTGGATGCTATATCTCTTGGTATATATAGGTTTAGTATTTATATTGCTTCATTACCTATAACACCCTTTAAGAAGATATATTATTCTTCCTTATCTCTTTTCATTAGATCTATCTTTGCCTTGACTTCATCTGAGATCAGGATTGCCTCCCCTGTTTTTTTTGTTTTTGTTTTTGTTTTGTTTTATTTTGTTTTTTTTTTCTTCTCTGTGAAATCTTTTATGTCTGAAGTTTCTCTGTGAAATCTTGTATGTCTGATATTCTCTCTTTGAGCCAATGGTGGTGAGAGTAAGATTCATAAGATGCTCATCCCCCTTCCTTCCTTCTCTCATTTATAATAAGTCTTATTTGCCTCTTTGTGCAATTTAATTTCCCTTATGTTATCTCCTTTTTCCTTCCTTTTCAGTTCCCCTTTCCACTTCTAGTTTCTTATTCATATTGTCATAAGTAAATCAAAATATATGCAGACTTTTAAGTACACCATAATAGAAACACAGTTCTGAAGAATTCTTTCTTTTTTCTTTTTGTAGCCTTCCCTTGAGTTCTGTATGTGGAGATCAAAATTTTTTCATTCAGCTCTGGTCTTTTCTCTGAAATAGATGAAATTCACCTCTATCATTGAATGTTTATTTTCTTCCCTGAAAGATAATGCTTCCTTTAGCTGAAGAACTTATTCTGTATTCCAAATTCCTTTGCCTTTTGGAATATCAGATTCCAGGCCCTCTGATCCCTTAAGGTGGAAGCCAGGGTACTTGTGCCAGGGTACTTAAAAATAAGTACATACTTAGGCTAGGGTACTTAAAATTAAGTGCATACTTTTTCCTATTTCTGGTCAGAGCTTTCAGGTAATTCCATTATTCTTAAATTTTTTTACTGTCTTGATCTGTTCTCCACACCTGTCCTTTTTCTTATAAATTCCTTTCACATTCACATTCTGGTTTATTTTTTCATTCTTTAAAATCTGTTTGGTTATTTCTTGGTCTCTTGTAGCTTCACTGCCTTCCTTCTGTCCAGTACTAATTTTCAGAGAGTTATTTTCACCTTTGAGACCATGTATTTCCTTTCATAGTTCCTTTCACAACTTTAAAAAATAATCTTCCCATTTTTCTTCAATGGTTTTTATTTTATTTTTTAATTTCCTTCAATGTTTCTGATTTGATTTTTAAATTCTTTTCTAAGTACTTTATCTCTCTCTCTAATATGTATATATATATATATATATACAAGCACATATATATATTAATATATATATATATATATAGATATATACTTATGCCTACAAATATTTTAAAAGGAATGAGTGCTATATTTTGCCAAAAGTCTTTTCCCCATCTGTTGATACAATCAAATGATTTTTATTATTTTATTGCTGTTATAATCAATTATGTTAAACTGTACTTATATTAAATCATCCCTGTAATCCTTATTTAAATTCCATTTAAACACAACATATAATCTTTATTATATGCTGCAGTCTCCTGACTAGTATTTTATTTAGAATTTTCGCAATCATAATCATGAGTGAAATTTGTCTGTAATTTTCTTTCTCCTTTTTATTCTTCCTGATTGGGTATCACCATCCTAGTTGTTTCATTAGGAAAGTTTTTTTTATAAGATCCCTTTTTTGCTACTAGTATAAATAACCATTTAATATTGGAATTAGTTATCTCTAATGTTTAGTAAATCCATCTGATCCTGATGCTTTTTCTGGAGAAGCTTCTTTAAAGCCAGTTCAATTTCATCTTCTAAAAATAGCTTTAATTGTATTTAACATATACTTTTCTACCTGCCATGTGTGGGATGGGGTGGGGAGAAGGAGGGGAAAAAATGGGAAAAAAGATTTTGCCAGTATCAATGCTGAAAAATTACCTATGCATATATCTAGCAAATAAAGAGCTATAATAAAAAATAAAAAGTAAAAATAGATTTATTCTATTTAACAAATAGTCTATATTGAAATATAGAAAATATCTCATTTCCTCTTCTATTAACATAGGAAGTTTTGATCTTTGTGAATATTGTTCCATTTCACTTAAGTTGTAAAATTCATTAGCATAAAACTAGGCAAAATAGCTCCCCATAATAGCTCTGATTTCATCTTCATTAGTTAGTATGTAAGTACATACTTAGTCCAGGACACTTAAATGCAAGTACACACTTATGCCAGTATACTCAGAACTAAGTAGATACTTTTTACCTTTTTCTGGTCAGAGCTTTTAGCCATTTTGGTTATTCTTCTATTTTTTCTTTCTTGATCTGTTCTCCAGATCTGTCTTTTTTCTTATAAATTCCTTTCAAAATGTGAATACATTCTGTTTATTTTTTCATTCTTTAAAATCTGTTTTGTTGTTCCTTGGTCTCTTGTAGCTTCACTGCCTTCCTTCTGCCCAGTTCTAATTTTCAGAGATTTATTTTCCTCTTTGAGACCATGTACCTCCTTTCATAGTTTCATAACTTAAAAAAATATGATCTTCCCATTTTTTCAATGGTTTTTATTTTATTTTTAAATTTTCCTTCAATGTTTCTGATTTGATTTTTAAATTCTTTTCTAAGTACTTTATCTCTCTCTCTCTCCTTTCTCTCTCTCTCTCTATACACACACACACATATATATTATATAGATAGATAGATAGCTAGATAGATAGATAGATAGATATAGATATAGATATATACTTATGGCTACAAATATTTTAAAAGGAATGAGTGCTGTATTTTGCCAAAAGTTTTTTCCCCATCTATTGATACAATCAAATGATTTTTATTATTTTATTGCTGTTATAATCAATTATGTTAAACTGTTCTTATATTAAGCCATCCCTGTAATCCTTATTTCAATTCCATTTAAACACAACATATAATTTTTATTATATGCTGCAGTCTCTTGACTAGTATTTTATTTAGAATTTTCCCATCCATGTTCATGAGTGAAATTTGTCTGTAATTTTCTTTCTCCTTTTTATTTTTCCTGATTGGGTATCAATATCCCAGTTGTTTCATAAAGAACGTTTTTTTTGGTAGGATCCTTTTTTTTGGCTATTATTCTAAATAACAATTTAATATTGGAATTAGTTATCTCTAATGTTGAGCAAATCCATCTGATCCAGATGCTTTTTCGAGAGAAGCTTCTTGAAGGCCAGTTCAATTTCATTCTGTAAAAATAGATTTAATTGTATTTAACATTCTTTAACATATTTAATGTGTATTGGTCTACCTGCCATGTGGGGGAGGAGGTGGGGGAAAGGAGGGGAAAAATTGGAACAAAAAGTTTTGCAAGGGTCAATGATGAAAGATTACTTATGCACATATCCTGTAAATCAAGAAGTATAATAAAAAATCAAAAATAAAAATAGATTTATTTTATTTAAGAAATATTCTATATCGAAAAATATAGAAAATGTCTCATTTCCTCGTCTGTTAACCTAGGAAGTTTTGATCTTTGTGAATATTATTGCATTTCACTTAAGTTGTAAAATTCATTAGCATAAAATTAGGCAAAACAACTCCTCCAAATAGCTTTGATGTCATCTTTATTAATGATGTATTCTGCCTTTTCATTTTTGATGCCAGTAATTTGGTTCTTTCTTCTCTTTTTAAAATCATATCACCAAATATGCACTCTATTTTGTTTTTTTATTTAAAATCAATTTCTAGTTTTATTTACCAATTCAAAATTAATTCCTTTTATGGAATACATATAGAAAGAGGCTAACTTTTGTTAGTCAGATATGGTAATATCCAATGATAGCTCGTTTATTTCCCCTCCCACTGCTTGCAACTGAATCCCAAGAAATCTTGCTGAGATTTCTTTTAGAATTTGGAATAGGATACGGTTGTAAATTTGGAAATAATTTTGTCAATTCATGTGTTTCCTAGTTCAAATAGTTTTATTCAATTAATATCCCTCATTAATTCCTGACAATCATTCAAAGTAACCAGATCATCCCCTCCAATTTCCTTCTGCACGCAAAATCCTTCAACAGCCCCACTTTTTAAAAAATTTCATATGCATATTTAAAAATTGTTTTTTTTGTATTTTTTCAATTTTTTTTTTTTTTTTTTTTTTTTGTGCAAGGCATTATTGCGCTATGTTTCTCCCGTTATGTCTGTCAGAAAAATTACCATGGTGAGAAGTGGTATAACACAGAATATATATTTTCTGAACAATTCAAAATAACCTTAAACTTTGGCAAGTCTTGTAAACTGCATCCTAAAAGAGGAAGGAGGTAGACTCCAATGGGTCTCTAGTGGGAAAATTATATTCCATGTTCATAACTTAAGTATCTAGAAGAAATTGAGGAAATGTTAATAGTAAGGTTTTCTGATTTTTAAGCAGTCCCTTGAAAGTTGGAAGTAAGTTATTTGGATTTTTCAGCACCTAATGCCCTCTTAAGTTGGCATTAGCATTTTCTAAAGGCAGGTTGTTTCCATGTAGTTTAAAATTGTCTCCCAAACAAAACAAAAACTGGCAAGTTTCTTTTAATTTCCGTTGGATTATTTAGGTCAGGACCTGGAAAGACTATTTGTATTTCAATAGCAATAGCCTTTTCTCTTTCTTTTAGGAATCTAAACATGTCTCTTGAATTAGTTCCCTAGGTGTAAGCATTTAACTTATTTTCCGGTGTGAGCAAAATGCAAACACTACTCTTTGGATTGAAAGCTAAACCTTGGGACTTAGGACAGGAAAGAATGTCCACAAGGAGACTAAAGGTATTTAGGAGAAAGATACGGGAGACAACATATAATAAACTACTCTGAGGCAGATCTCAACTACTTACCTCTCTAGCTATAGAAGCAAGTTCTGGGGCTTCAAAGGTTGAATCGTTGACATCATGGTAGATTTTGTTAGGCTACAGGAATTTTAAAAGAGTGTTCTCTGTATCAAAACTGAGCATTTGAGGTCTATCTATATCTATATCGATATTTATATTTACATCTATCTATAGATATATGTATATATATATTTGTCTCTGATCAATAAACGTCCAGGCATCCATAAAGAGGACTTCTGCTGGGCCTGGTATTTTGTCACATCCTCCATCTCACTACAGATGCTGGACTGCAAGAGCCAATCATATCTCTCCTGTTAATAAGGTTAATAAGCTGGTGAAGCTAGTTGTGGTAAAATGAAAAACCTGGGGTGCATTCTTCCCTGCTGGCCCTCTACAGAGGAGGAGGCTGCAATGGCCCCATTTCTTGGAGGAACGTCTCCTTGTCCCACACAGGAACGTTGGAGGCCATGGCCTTCACGCGAAGGGTGCGGTCGTCTGTGAGCAGAGCCAGGTCACCCGGACGGAGCTGGATTGGCGGGTCGTCCCAGGAAGGCATGTTGTTGTGGGTCTGAGCTCTCTGGTAGTTGAGGCAGCAGGCGAGGATGTGGTCGTCGTAATTTCCATGCAGCCAGAGGATGTCCTTCTGGTCACAGTCAATGGTTGGCAGCTCCTGTCCTTGGCTGCTGAGGATCTTGAGCCGAGGGTTAGAGAGTTGCAAGTGGCGCTCCAGCAAGTCAAGGGCCCTCTGGGCCCTGGGCCCAGGCCCAGAGGAAGCGGTCCTGGCCTCCGGGTTTCCCTGCTCGGCCTTGGCCAGGCTCTTGAGCTCCTGGATGACAACCAGGGGCACCAGCACTGCGAGGCTCGTCTCGTTCAACAGCTGGCTCACGTTGTCCAGCTGCAGAATGAAACTGTTGGTGTCCAGGACCAGGCAGCTGGGGCGGGGCTCATCCCCCAGCTGCCTCTGGTGGTTCGCGGCGTCCAGAATAGCCTGGATTCTGGCGCGCCGCCGCCGCTCTGCTGCTATCTCGTGGGCCAGGAGCAGCTTCTTCACCTTCAGCTCCTCGGGAGCGTGGTCAGGAGCTTCAGGGGCTTCGTCCAACGCGTCTCCCGCGAACCCTTTCCCGGAATCTTCCTGACTCGGTGGCCTTTGCTTCTCCTCGCCGGCTGAGTCTGCAGCGGCTGTGCGGCCGTTGTCTTGTCCATCCGGGGACTCCCAGAGGGGCTTCTCTGGGCCGCAAAGGCATTCCAGCAAGTCCTTCAGCACGTTCACTCGCCTGCAGTTCCCTGCCATGGCCTCGTCCGCCTTTGTCCTCGGGTAGTAGCAGGGCTCTCGGGGAGCAGCCAGCAACGGAGCGAAGCCTGAGAAGAGCTGATCCTCCTCCAGGACGAGGAGGGCCAGGTCGTCGCCAGGCTTCCCGTACAAAGGCACCTCGGAAGTGTCGACCATCAGCAGGCTTTGGCGGAAGCCACGGAGACTGCCCCAGACGTCCCTGGCAACGCGTCCGCCGGCCTCCAGGCTGCTGCTGGGCCGCTCCCAACGAGTTCTGCAGAGCAGCATCCATTCGGACCAAATCTTCACACTGGGGAGCAGGGCTCGGAGGGCCGCACTGAAGGAGGAAACCAGGATCGCCCGAGGGTGATCCTCCCCCTCCGCAGGGGCCACGCCAGCTCCGGGACATTGCTGAAGCCAGTAGGTGCAGCAGCTCAGCAGCAGCGCGAACATGGCCAGCGCCAGGCCTGTGGCTTCTCCCTGGACCAAAGGAGCCCGGGGCGCCCAGGGCCTCTCCTTCTCCTGGGAGTGGTGCACAGCGAACATGTTGATGGTCATGACGTGGAGGAGCAGCTGCTGCTTTGCCAGAGAAGCGGGACTCTTGCGGAGGAGCAGCTGGAAGTTCTCCAGCAGCTCCTCAGCCGCCGCCGCGAATGTCTCCATCCCCGTGCCCGTAAACAGTCGCGCGTGAGCTTGCAGAAAACTGCGGGTGAAAGCTTGCCGCGGATCGCCAGCACGCGCACCGCTGCCGCTGCTACCCCGACCTCTGTCTTCTGCCTGGCGTCCGAGGGCTGCAAAGAGTTTCCTGAGGTTCTTCTCGCTGCACATGCTCGGTCTGGCGCCAGCTAAGCTTCTCATCCAGTAGCAAGCGGCCTCCAGGTTCCTCTTGGTAGACGCTGCCAACAGGGCCAGCTGGTTGTAGGGCTGCGGCTCTGAGGGGTCAAGCTGCAGAGCTTGCAGGTACCAGCTCCGTGCTGGGCCAAAGTCCGCGGAGCCCTGGGCTTGCTCCCGGTGCCGGGCAAGATCTCCCAGGCAGAGGAGCAGCTTCTGGCCACAGGCCAAGGCAGACTTCAAGGGTTCCTGGAAGGGCTGCTGGCCAAGGGCCGAGGCCCGAGTGGTGTGCTCCCGCAGCTGGAAGCCGTATTGCTTCTGTAGCCTTTCCAGCAGACTCTGGAAGAACGGGGTGCCCTCGTCCAGGACGGCCCAGAGCCTGGGGGCGATGTGCTCTGGGGGCAGAGCCCTGGCATGCTGGAGGAGGTGCCTCAGCTTCTCGATCACCTGATGGAAGGCGTGCTTCCAGAGGAGCTGGCTCACGCGCTGCCCCTCCGAGAACACCACGTCGGCGACGATGACTCTTCGGTAGTGACCCAGCAGCTCGGCCCTTTGCCGAGCTGCCTCGTCCAGGTCGTCCCGACTGAGCGCGGGGCCAGACAGCAGGCCGGCCAGCTGGGCCTGGCGCTCGGCGGCCAAAGAAAGAATGTGACGGAGCACCTGCGTCTTGCAGTCGCTTCTACGCCCTTCTGGCTTCTGGGGGAAAGGAGGGCGGTGGCATCTAGGCTCTGGTGCTCCCGCGGGGCTCCAGGGAGCCCAGGGCGTCCATGCCGGGGAAGCTGCCGCGTTGGCTAACAGGGCTTGGCCCTGGCCTGCGTGGCCGCCTATTCCCAGGCCGAGCCCTTCAAACTGGCGCTGCCATGCCATTCTCTCCCTAGGCTCCGATGGCCCTGCCTCCATGTCTCCCGCCTCCCTGGCAGCCTTCCCTCGGGCCTTAGGTGCCCGCCTCACCCTCCCCCCCAGGCCAAGAAGCAACAGGCTAAGTGAGAGCGCCCGGGGACCGGGGCGCGGGAGTCTTCCTGCCGGGGTTAGGCAGAAGAGTGCTCCCCCAGGATGGGAAGAGCAGGCAGACAAGGCTCCCCAAGCGATCTGGCTACCAAGGGGGTGGGGGTGGGAGGTGGGGGGTCCCCGCAACTCACCCAGAGATTCGTCGAGGTCGCTTCTCCGCTGCGCTGGGCTCCAAACGCCGAAATACCGCAATGCCGACAGAGCGAGCTTGGGCACGTCCGCTCTAGGCGCTGTCTAGCTGGCTCTGGCAGGTAGCTGGCCCAGCAGCCCTACTCCTTTTATAGGCAGCCCAGGGGCGGGACCGCACCTGATTGGCCTCAGCCAGCTAGCTCATTCACCCCGCTGCTCCCAGGCAATTTCGTGGAATCTCTATTTCTTCCGGGTCAATATTATAGATCATTTTGCTATGTATGATTCTTTCCCGCCTCAGGCCTGTTCCTTTTGATTGTCAGGAGATATGATTCCATATCCAGATCAAAGACATCTGAGATTTTCAAAATTTGCTCACAATAATCCTATGGGTTTCCTTCCACAAAGGATGTCCTCGAGGTGGTGATGGGTGAATTTTTTCTCTTTCTGCTTTCTCCTCATGTTCTATTGCTCCAGGACCATTTTCTTGGATTCCCACCCCCTAAATCGACTCCACACTTCTCAGAGTCCCTTCCTTACCCTCTCCCTCCCTCTTTGGGTTGATCTGCCACACTTTTAAGAATCCTCCCATACCCAGTCTCCTCACCTTACAAGGTAAGAAGATTTGAATACTTTTCCAGATATATCTGTGATTTCCTCTTTAACCTAGTTCCGATGATAATAAGATTCTAGCATTACCAGCCCTCCTCCACCTCCTGCTTTCACTGTAGCAGCTCTTCCACTCAATTTCGTTTGAATGAGGTGCTTGTTTGATTTAACCTGTTTCCCAATTTTAATTTTTGGACCATTTCATCATCCTCTACTCAATCCCAAACCTTCTATCTATGTATGTTCTTTCATACTCCCTAAGTAATGATAATATTCTTAAGAGTTACACTATGTTTTTTCATGGAATTTTAACTAATCAAATTGTTTGTGTGTGTGTGTGTGTGTGTGTGTGTGTGTGTGTGTGTGTGTGTGTATATATATATATATATATATATATATATATATTCTTTTGTAATCGGTATTTATATTTACCTTCTTACTGTTCACTAGAGGCATTTAATTG
This sequence comes from Sminthopsis crassicaudata, assembly GCF_048593235.1. NCBI lineage: Eukaryota > Metazoa > Chordata > Mammalia > Dasyuromorphia > Dasyuridae > Sminthopsis > Sminthopsis crassicaudata. The sequence goes on from NC_133622.1 coordinate 209,252,146, forward strand.
GTCTTCCTTTCTTGTCTTTCCCAATATAATGTATTGTCCATTGTGTTGACCAAAATACTCAAAACATTTTTTAAGTTCAAAACGCATGCATAGTGTTCGACGTTCTCCCTGACAGAATCTTGTGTTGCACATTTTTTCACTCTGCCTTCCCCAACCTTCTCCCCAGATGACAAGTCATCCAATATATGTTAAACATGAGTAATTCTTCTATACATATTTCCACACTAATCATGCCGCACAAGAAGAATCAGATTCCTTTTGTATAATCTCTTGGGGATACAGTTCCAGTAGAGACACTGTTGGATTAAAGGGTATGCAACGTTTGATAGTCTTTTGGCCATAGTTGCATATTGGTCTTTTGAAGGATGGGTTAAGTTCACAACTCCATTCATAATGAATTAGTGCCCCCTGCCTTCATCATTATTTTTTCCTGTCATCTTAGCCAATCTGAGAGGCGTGGGGTGGCACCTCAAAGTTGTCTTAATTTACCTTTCTCTAATCCCTGGTGATTTAGAGCAGGCAACATTATTTTCTTAAAGTGCAGGAGAGACTGCACAACCCTACTCAGAGCTCCACAAGCTCTATATTGTCTCCATGATTAAATACCAACTTGTGTTTGGAATTCCAAGCTCTTCATGGCTTTCCCCTTCCTACCTTTCCAGTCTTTGCTTACTTTCCTAGATGGAATTGGGAATTTCCCCCTTCTTTAGCTTCTATTGCTTGGTTTCCCAGGCTTTCTTCTATGCAGTTGGAATCTCAGCTTCTGCAGATCTTTTCAGTCTTCCCCTTCTCCACCCCAATAGGGCTTTCCCTCTGAGATTAGCTTCAATTTACACTGCATTTACTTTTTATGCACAAAGTTATTTGCATGTTAAATCCCCCTTTAGAACAGGAGCTCCTTGATCAGGGGAATGGTGCTTTTGTTTCCCTTCCCCCCCCCCCAAAAATAATGCCTACCTTATAGTAAGCATTTAAGACTTACTGACCAGGTTGTACTATGTTGACAGTTTAAAAAGACACTTTCTTCTTTAATTTTATAATTTTTATCATTATACTCTAGCACATCATGCACATATGTATATACACATTTTACACAAATGTGTGTTTCTTATGTTTTGTGCCTACATTGTGGTAATGTGTGTACATCTTGGTTTTTTGTCATTAAAAATACCTGGTTTCATATTTATTTTTATCTACCAGGGAGAATGGCCTCTGCCTTTATAGAGGAAGTGTCAGAGAAAAAGTTGTCAATGGAGTTGATGCTCAGTAAGGAAAGATATAGACAAAGAACTTTTTGGCTGCAATTAAGAAATTAAAATCAGTGGCTCACAGTAAATATTTCATGAGGGCTTTGAACTTAGGTCTTTCAGATTCCAGGTATGGCACTCTATACTTGACATCACACTTTTTTCTTGTGTCAATTATATCCCATGAAAAGCTTTAGAGTTGTTCTTATGGAAAATATCAAATGCAGATTACAAATGGAAAGGAGATTTCTTACACTGGTACACATAATTCAAACAATACTATCTCTACCAATAACAAAAAGCAGAAATCAATGAAAAAAAATCAAAACAAAACTAAAGGCAAAATTATCCTTGCATGAGAATTTACTTTGGGTTCCAAAGTACACAAAGTTCCAAAGGGTCCCTACAGCACCTCCAAATGAGTAAGTAAGTTAAATAAGTCTATACAAAAAATTATGCAAAAACACTTGCAACATTTCCAAACACTACTAACAAAATCCAGAAGGAATTTAATTGAATGAGAAATTATATTTCAAATGATTACCAAAAGACATAATCTATGTAGACTTTAAAGTATCAAGTCAGAAAAAAATTATAAAGGAAAATTTAACAATCTCAGAGAAATGAAAGGAAAACCTCTATATCTGGGGACATATTTATTGTTCAAGATTGACTTGCAAATATAAAAAAAATGAAGTCTTAGTGGCTATTAAGAAGATGTAATTATCAAATGCAGTTCCCAGTGAGGGAAGTCATTTATCAGTGAATATCAGTGACTGTTTTGCAATTTATATTTCTAGATAGTTGTTTAGGAGTATGGAGAGATTAAATGACTTGTTTAACGTAATTGACAGAGACTGGGTCTTCATTGATTTCTTCACATTATCTTAAAATGATGAGACTCTCCAAATTGATTTGAAACTTCATACTTATTACAATCAAAGTATTGGGAGTTAACTTTATAGAAATATACAAAATAACATTTTCCATAACAAATTAAGATTTGAAATTTCATGTCACAATTAATTTTAAGAAAGTCTATAACCCCAAGAAAAATTTAACATAAAAAAAACAATGACCAGATTTCAAACTTTATCACAATGCATTAGTTATCAAAAACTATTTTATATTGGTGTTGATAGGGTAAAGAAAGTGGAATTGTTTAAATAGACTAGCAAAATCAGATACAGAGTCAATAGAATATATTAGCCCAGTGTTCAATAAGTAAAGAACACAACTCACTGGGAAAGGTAGAAAAAAGTTGTATGGAAAATTTAGATTTAAATTATAATTTTTCACTTTAGACCATGTTATGCTTTTAAAGGATACACCTTCTAAATAAAAAATGCAACATCATTTTTTTTAAAAAGTAAAAGGATGGAAGAAGATGTCTTTTAAGTCCACAGCTAAGATAACAATTGCCAATATAATAAAAGAATGAGTGTCATAAAAGATAAAGTGAAAAATTTTCCAATGTAAAGTTAAACATTTGCATCAATAAACTCAGTGTGGCTAAGAAGAGGGGGGAGGGGATAATTGGCAGAGACTAAGGGACATTCCATAATGTAGAAGTGTTGAAATAGCATAAACCAAATCCTTTTTATTTTAAACAACAAAGACAGATGATCAATAATGGGCTGAAAACAGAAATGCAAATTATCATACTGTTTAACATAGCAGAAAAGGAAAATGATAACTGTGGAGAAATGGAAAAATACACTAATGACTCTTGGTGGAGTTGTGAACTGGTCCAATCATTTGGAGACCAATTTGGAACTGTGGCCAACTTTGGAATTATAAAACTATGCATGTTCTTAATGCAGAGATATTATTACTAAGTCTGTATCCTAAAGAGATCAAAGAAAAAGTAAAAGGATCCACATATACAAAAATATTTACAGCAGCTCTTTTGTGGTGGAAATTAAGGGTATGCCTATCAGTTGAGGAATAGTTGAAAAGCTGTGGTATGTGATTTTTTTTTTAATTTAATTTTTATTTTATTTTATAATTATAACTTTTCTTTGACAGTACATATGCATGGGTAATTTTTTACAACATTATCCCTTGCACTTACTTCTGTTCAGATTTTTTCCCTTCCTCCCCCAACCCCCTCCCCCAGATGGCAGGCAGTCTTATACATGTTATATATATTACAATATATTCTAGATACAATATATGTGTGTGTAGAACCAAATTTCTTGTTGCACAGGAAGACTTGGATTCAGAAGGTAAAAATAACAGTTTACATTCATTTCCCAGTGTTCCTTTTCTGGATGTACCTGATTCTGTCCATCATTAATCAATTGGAATTGGATTAGCTCTTCTCTATATTGAAGATATCCACTTCCATCAGAATACATCCTCGTACAGTATCATTGTTGAAGTGTATAATGATCTTCTGGTTCTGCTTGTTTCACTTAGCATCAGTTGATGTAAGTCCCTCCAAGCCTCTCTGTATTTCTCCTTTTGGTCATTTCTTACCGAACAATAATATTCCATAACATTCATATACCATAATTTACCCAACCATTCTCCAATTGATGGACATCCATTCATCTTCCAGCTTCTAGCCACTATGAAAAGGGCTGCCACAAACATTTTGGCACATACAGGTCCCTTTCCCTTCTTTAGTATTTCCTTGGGATATAAGCCCAGTAGTAGTAGGGCTGGGTCAAAGGGTAGTGTGGTTTGCGATTTTAATAAAATACTACAGTGCTGTAAGAAAAGATGAAAGAGATGGTTTGGGAAGGGCAACTAGGTGGCTCAGTGGATTAAGTGCCAGACTTTGAACCAAGAAGAATCATCTTCCTGAGTTTGGCTCTGGACTTAGACACTTACAAGCTTTGTGACACTGAACAATTCCCTTTACCTTTTTCTTCCTCAGTTTCTTTATCTATAAGATGAGGAGGAGAAGGAAATGGCAAACCCTTCCAGTTTCTTTGCCAAGAAAACCCCAAATAAGGTAACAATGAGGTGCACATGACTGAAACATGACTGCACCATAGTTTCAGAAAAATCTGGAAATGTTTTTTCACAAAAATGTTTCGTTATCATTTGGTATTGGCTAGTAAATAGACTAGTTGATCAGTGGAATAGGTTAGGTCCAAAAGACAAAATAATTAATAACATTAATAATCTGGTGTTTGACAAATCCAAGGACCCCAGCTATTGGGATAAGAACTTAGTGTTTGACAAAAATTGCTGGGGAAACTGGAAATTAATATGGCAGAAACTAGGCAGTGATCGACACTTAACACCATACACCAAGGTCAGGTCAAAATGGGTTCATGACCTAGACATAAAAAATGAGATTATAAATAAATTAGAGGAACATAGGATAGTTTCCCTCTCAGACCTGTGGAAGAGGTCCAAAGAAGAACTAGAGATCATTCTTGAGCACAAAGTAGAAAACTTTGATTTTATCAAATTGCAAAGTTTTTGTACAAACAAAACTAATGCAGATATGATTAGAAGGGAAACAATAAACTGGAAAAACATTTTTACAATCAAAGGTTTCAATAAAGGCCTCATTTTCAACATATAGAGAGAGAATTGACTCTAATTGATAAGAAATCAAGCCATTCTCCAATTGATAAAGGATATGAAATTGATCAAAGGATATGAATAGACAATTCTCAGATGAAGAAATTGAAACTATTTCTAGCCCCATGAAAAGATGCTCCAAGTCAGTATTAATCAGAGAAATGCAAATTAAGACCACTCTGAGATACTACTACACACCTGCCAGGTTGGCTAGAAGGACAGGGAAAGATAATGCAGAATGTTGGAGGGGATGCAGGAAAACAGGGACACTGATACATTGTTGGTGGCATTGTGAATACATCCAGTCATTCTGGAGAGCAATTTGGAACTATGCTCAAAAAAGTATCAAACTGTGCATATCCTTTGACTCAGCAGTGGTATTACTGGGCTTATATCCCAAAGAGATCCTAAAGGAAGGAAGGAGACCTGAATGTGCATGAATGTTTGTGGCTGCCCTCTTTGTAGTGACCAGAAACTGGAAACTACGTGGATGCCCATCAATAGGAGAATGGTTGGGTTAATTGTGGTATATGAATGTGATGGAATATTATTGTTCTGTATGAAATGACCAGCGGGATGAATACGGAAACGCTTGGAGAGACTTCCATGAACTGATGCTGAGTGAAATGAGTAGGACCAGGAGACCGTTGTATACTTCAAAAAGAATACTATGTGATGATCAATTCTGAGGGATGTGGCCATCTTCAACAATGAGATGAACCAAATCAATTCCAATAGAGCAGTAGTGAACTGAACCAGCTACACCCAGCAAAAGAACTCTAAAGATAACTGTGAACCACTACATTGAATTCCCAATCCCTCTATTTTGGTCTGCGGGCATTTTGGATTTCGTTCAAAGACTATTTCAAAGTCCGATTCTTTTCGTACACCAAAACAACTGTTTGGACATGTATACATATATTGTAGTTGATTTAGACTTTAACATATTTAACATGTATTGGAGAACCTGCCATCTTGGGAGCGGGTGAAGGAGGAGAAATATTAGAATAAAAGGTCTGGCAATTGTCAATGTTGTACAATTACCCATGCATATATCTGCTAAGTAAAAACTATTATTATTTTAAAAATACTCAGTTATAACTTCAAACAGAAAATACTATAAATTACAATAGGTGCACAATAAGAAGCAATAGAATTCTAGATAAATTATGATGGTAATGTTTGGGAGAAAGCAGTCATCTGGTAAAATGGGGATATAAGTATGGTAGATGGACAATATAGGATTTTTGTGTCACAAATCAAAAGATAATTCGTTTGTGTCTACCCAGGCAAAAGAGAGATGTGGAAATTTTAATGTAATCAAGTAAAAATTAGTTGGGATCAAGATTCGTTTTAAGTACTGATTATGTTTAATGATTTCCAAGTCTTCATTTCACCTTTTCCCTGGACACAAGCCCTGTGCATGATAAGAAGAAATGGGAATTTTGTGAATATTATAATTTTATACATCCACTCTTGACTAGCAAGTCTCAAAGTGTAGTCTAGAGAGCCTCTAGACTCTTTCAAGGTTGCCATGTTGTGAAAATTATTGTCATAACAATGCCTAGATACTATTTGACTATTAAATTATTCCTCCATTTTCCAACCTACCAAACTATATGAAGCTGAAATTTCTTCATTTACTTCAAATAAAGCAACACACCACAACAAAATAAATGCAGAAGCTGATATGAGAATCTTTTTGTCTTCTATTAACCAAGACCTTTCTTTTCATTTCTTTTCTGTTTAAATTTTTTCAACCAAGACATTTAAAAGGTTTTCAAAAGTTTCTAACCAAATGCCATTTATTTGATTCGTTTTGCTCTGGAAAATGTAATTGTTGCTGTTGTTTTCATTCAAAAGGCTATATTAACATGTAAAAAGAGTTTGTTGTTTTTTAAAGGGAATAATGAATATTTTAAAATTTTGGTTTTTATTCTTGATGTGGCAAATAATGATGTAACTGACATCCATAAAAAAACGGACATCCACAAAAGATCTGTAACATGTTTGAAGATATCTAAAAGTTTAACGTTTGAAAATCATTGTTGTAGAGAAAGTGGGACAATTCCTTTGAAGCTTTCTAATGTTATTAATTGCCACTGGATGGCGTTAATGCCATTAGGGTAGCTGAGTCCTTAATCACAATGCTCAATCAGCAACTGTCAGTGTAGAGGGCTGGAGCTCTGAAAAGGTGTGCTTGAGTCTTAGACAGCAGAGCACTTAAGGCTAATTGCCTACTCATTGTGAGATAATGGTTGTATAGGCATATACTTAGATATGTGATGCCTCTCCTCACCACTGGTTTTGCTGAATGCATGGTGGTGAGATAATCGTGGACAAAGATTGGAGGTCTGGGAGGGAGAGATCATCTCTCTGAGAGCACACTGAGTAAAGGAGACTTCAGGCTCCAGACTCCAGAGTCCAAGATTCATCTTTGATGAGTCCTTTAGTAGCTTACCTGCCTCCTTCACTTCTCCATCTAAAGACCAAGAACTTTGGCTGACCCTGACCCTGACTCATCCTGAGGACCTCCAGAGAACTAGCCCAGATAATATATAATGGCATCACCATGGACCAAGGACCAGCACACAGCTCAGTGGTAATTTCAGTGAAGAAGTCCCTGGGACTTGTGACCTGGAAACAGGGTTACTGTTAAAATGGACAAGCAGGAAACTTTGTTGAGGGCTAAAGGAGTAACTTTCCATTTCTGGTTGAAATAGGGTAGATACTAGGAAAAGAGCCTCCTCCACACCCCCTTCCCCACATCCACTCCCACTCCCACCCCAAGGGATGTTTATACAAAGCATACGTAGGTAAATAAAGAGGCAAGATTTGCTTGTAGCTTGCAGATTGGTGGACTCTTGGATACATTAGAATGCAAGTCCCCTTGGTTCTCCAAGGAAGATGAATTAGAGGCAGATCAGTGGAAACTAGTAGAACAACTAATTGAATATTACAATGATAATGGGTCTGATTCAATGTCTAAGGAAATAGTCTATATATACAACATAATACAATTGGCCTTAAAAAATCCCATAAATTCAAAAGAGAAAGAAAAGTTTTCATGATAACAGCCAGACAAGGAAATATGAAGAGAAAGAAGAGGAGAAGGGGGATGATACTGACAAAAACGATGAAAGGGATGGAGAGTTGAGTATACTTAAAGAATGTGGTGATTGTCACTCTCACAGCTCAGCCTACACCCAAGCAGGCTTTTGACCTCTCTCCATCAATGTCACTTTTCTGGGAGGAAGGAAGAAGAGGAGTGGGAAAGGCAGTGACATCACCAACAATGTCCTCCAGCAACCATCCCTACCCTCCATGACTTGTTACAAAAGGCACTACTTAAAGCCCAAGAAAAAGGGTAGAATCTAGCTGATGTGAGAATAGAAACTTATCCTATGATTGAAGAGCTTAATTCTTCAGATGAATTAAAAAAGAGATACAGTCCTTTTAACCTAGAAATTATCAAAGATCTACAAAAGGCTTGCACTCTTTATGGCTCTACATCACATTAGAGGACTTGGCTTATGAAATTTTAACCCCTAGTGACTTGAAATCTATAGCAAGGACAAGTTTAGAGCCTGGGCAAAACTTGGTGTGGCTTTCTGAGTATAGTGAACTCTAGGATAAAAACCCAACAAAATAGGCAACATGGAGTTGATATACCAATGACCTGTGCACAATTAACACATGTAGGTCGTTATGCCAACCTTTTGGCACAGATTAATTGCCCCATAACAGCATGTGTGCAAATTGCTGCTGCTCTTGCTGCTGCTGCTGCTGTCAAAGCATGGGGCACCCTCCCAGGAAGGCAAGATAGAGAGAGGGGAAACCTTCAGAAAGTTGCACATACTCCAAATGAACCCTTTAATGATTTATTGATGTCATACAAACTATTGTTGAAAATGCAACAACAGAAGTTATGATAAGATAACTTGCAAAAGAAAATGCTATAGAGATTAATAGAAGAAGTATACTAGGAGTACACTAGGATACTCCTTTAGAGAAGATCATAAGAGGATGTGCCACAGTAGGCACAAATACCTTTTATACCCAGGCTGTGATGCAGATTTCCCAAGATCTGAACATGGGAAAACAGTGCCTCTTTTGGCAAGAGACTTCCAGAGAGACTCGTCAATGCTTTCAATGTGGTAAAGTAGGGCAACTGATAGCTCAATGTTGGCATAAAGATAGAGTGAGAAAACATGGTAGGAGAACAAGACCCAGAACCCCACATCCAAAATGCAACAGAGGCTTTGTTTTGCAATAGAATGTAGATTGATTCAGGCAAACAGGATGCCAGGCCATTCCTTAGAGCCCCAGGGTGGAAAAATATTTGGGGCATGATGGCATCCGATGCTACATCCAAAGAGTCATTAGAATATCAGTACTCAGATATGACCAATCAGCCAAGAAGCAATATGATGGGAGAAAGGAAGTACATAATCAATCAATCTGATTTACAAGAGCGCCATGAAGAGGGCCACGAGAATTGCCACAAGAAGTGCCACAAGGAGCACCATGAGAAGTGCCACAAGAAATGACATGAAGGACACCATGAGAAGTGACAAGAGAAGCGCCACAAAGAGTGCCACAAGAAGAGTATCACGAGAAGTGCTGAGAGAAATTTCACTACAAATGCTATGAGATGTACCACAAGAAGTGCCATGAGAGGTTCCACAAGAAGTCCCATGAAGAGTGCCACAAGAAGTGCCCCGAAGAGCACCATGAGAAGTGCTACAAAGAGTGCTATCAGATGTGCCACAAGAAGACCCATGAAGAGCGCCACAAGAAGTGCCGTGAAGATCGCCAGGAGAAATGACCTGAGAAGTGCCACAAAGAGCACCATGAGAAGTGCATGAGAAGTGCCACAAAGAGCACCACGAGAAGCGCCATGAGAAGAACGTCATGAGAAGTATTGCGAGAAATTCTATAGGAAGTGCCATAAGAAGTGCCATGAGAAGTGCCTTGAAGAGCGCCACAAGAAGTGCCATGAAGATTTCCACGAGAAGTGCTGCAAAGAGCGCCATGAGAAAGGCTGTGAAGGGCACCATGAGGAGTGACACAAGAAGTGCTGTGAAGGGTGCCATGAGAAATGCCTTGAAGAGCGCCAAAAGAAGTGCCGGGAAGAACGTCATGAGAAGTGACACGAGAAGTGCCACAAAGAGTGCTGCAAAGAGCGCCATGAAAAGTGCCACAAGAATTGCCAGAAGAAGTGCCGCAAAGAGTGCCACTAGAAGTGTCACGAGAAATGATATGAAGGCCACCATGAGAAGTGCCACAGAAGTGCCACGAGGAGCAGCATGAGAATTGCTACTAGAAGTGCCACAAAAGGTGCCACGAGAAGTGCCACAAAGAGTGTGGCGAGAAGTGCATGAGAATTGCTACTAGAAGTGCTGTGAAGAGCAATTTTTATGCCCTAATATATGGTTAATTTTTGTATAGGTTCCATGAACCACTGAGAAGAAAGTAAATCTTTTTCTGCCTCCATTCAATTTTTTTTTTTCAAAGATCTATCATATCTAAATTTTCTAACATTCTGTTACCTCCTTAACTTCTTTCTTATTTATTTTGTGGTTTGATTTCTCTAGTTCTGAGAGAGCAAGGTTGAGATGCCTCACTAGTATAGTTTTGCTGTCTATTTTTTCTTGCATCTCTGTTAACTTCTCATCTAGGAATTTGGATGCTATATCTCTTGGTATATATAGGTTTAGTATTTATATTGCTTCATTACCTATAACACCCTTTAAGAAGATATATTATTCTTCCTTATCTCTTTTCATTAGATCTATCTTTGCCTTGACTTCATCTGAGATCAGGATTGCCTCCCCTGTTTTTTTTTGTTTTTGTTTTTGTTTTGTTTTGTTTTGTTTTTCTTCTCTGTGAAATCTTTTATGTCTGAAGTTTCTCTGTGAAATCTTATATGTCTGATATTCTCTCTTTGAGCCAATGGTGGTGAGAGTAAGATTCATAAGATGCTCATCCCCCTTCCTTCCTTCTCTCATTTATAATAAGTCTTATTTGCCTCTTTGTGCAATTTAATTTCCCTTATGTTATCTCCTTTTTCCTTCCTTTTCAGTTCCCCTTTCCACTTCTAGTTTCTTATTCATATTATCATAAGAAAATCAAAATATATGCAGACTTTTAAGTATACCCATAATAGAAACACAGTTCTGAAGAATTCTTTCTTTTTTCTTTTTGTAGCCTTCCCTTGAGTTCTGTATGTGGAGATCAAAATTTTTTCATTCAGCTCTGGTCTTTTCTCTGAAATAGATGAAATTCACCTCTATCATTGAATGTTTATTTTCTTCCCTGAAAGATAATGCTTCCTTTAGCTGAAGAACTTATTCTGTATTCCAAATTCCTTTGCCTTTTGGAATATCAGATTCCAGGCCCTCTGATCCCTTAAGGTGGAAGCCAGGGTACTTGTGCCAGGGTACTTAAAAATAAGTACATACTTAGGCTAGGGTACTTAAAATTAAGTGCATACTTTTTCCTATTTCTGGTCAGAGCTTTCAGGTAATTCCATTATTCTTAAATTTTTTTCTGTCTTGATCTGTTCTCCACACCTGTCCTTTTTCTTATAAATTCCTTTCACATTCACATTCTGGTTTATTTTTTCATTCTTTAAAATCTGTTTGGTTATTTCTTGGTCTCTTGTAGCTTCACTGCCTTCCTTCTGTCCAGTTCTAATTTTCAGAGAGTTATTTTCACCTTTGAGACCATGTATTTCCTTTCATAGTTACTTTCACAACTTTAAAAAATGATCTTCCCATTTTTCTTCAATGGTTTTTATTTTATTTTTTTAATTTCCTTCAATGTTTCTGATTTGATTTTTAAATTCTTTTCTAAGTACTTTATCTCTCTCTCTAATATGTATATATATATATATATATATATACAAGCACATATATATATATTAATAGATATATATATATAGATAGATAGATAGATAGATATTTATGCCTACAAATATTTTAAAAGGAATGAGTGCTATATTTTGCCAAAAGTCTTTTTCCCAGCTGTTGATACAATCAAATGATTTTTATTATTTTATTGCTGTTATAATCAATTATGTTAAACTGTACTTATATTAAATCATCCCTGTAATCCTTATTTAAATTCCATTTAAACACAACATATAATCTTTATTATATGCTGCAGTCTCCTGACTAGTATTTTATTTAGAACTTTCCCAATCATAATCATGAGTAAAATTTGTCTGTAATTTTCTTTCTCCTTTTTATTCTTCCTGATTGGGTATCACCATCCTAGTTGTTTCATTAGGAAAGTTTTTGTATAAGATCCCTTTTTTGCTAGTAGTATAATTAACCATTTAATATTGGAATTAGTTATCTCTAATGTTTAGCAAATCCATCTGATCCTGATGCTTTTTCTGGAGAAGCTTCTTTAAAGCCAGTTCAATTTCATCTTCTAAAAATAGCTTTAATTGTATTTAACATATACTTTTCTACCTGCCATGTGTGGGAGGGGGTTGGGAGAAGGAGGGGAAAGATTGGAAAAAAAGATTTTGCCAGTATCAATGCTGAAAAATTACCTATGCATATATCTAGCAAATAAAGAGCTATAATAAAAAATAAAAAGTCAAAATAGATTTATTCTATTTAACAAATAGTCTATATTGAAATATAGAAAATATCTCATTTCCTCTTCTATTAACATAGGAAGTTTTGATCTTTGTGAATATTGTTCCCTTTCACTTAAGTTGTAAAATTCATTAGCGTAAAATTAGGCAAAATAGCTCCCCATAATAGCTCTGATTTCATCTTCATTAGTTAGTATGTAAGTACATACTTAGGCCAGGACACTTAAATGCAAGTACACACTTATGCCAGGATACTCAGAACTAAGTAGATACTTTTTCCTTTTTCTGGTCAGAGCTTTTAGGCATTTTGGTTATTCTTCTATTTTTTTCTTTCTTGATCTGTTCTCCAGATCTGTCTTTTTTCTTATAAATTCCTTTCAAAATGTGAATACATTCTGTTTATTTTTTCATTCTTTAAAATCTGTTTTGTTGTTTCTTGGTCTCTTGTAGCTTCACTGCCTTTCTTCTGCCCAGTTCTAATTTAAAGATGAATTATTTTCCTCATTGAGACCATGTACCTCCTTTCATAGTTTCATAACTTAAAAAAAATATGATCTTCCCATTTTTTTAAGGGTTTTTATTTTATTTTTAAATTTTCCTTCAATGTTTCTGATTTGATTTTTAAATTCTTTTATAAGTACTTTATCTCTCTCTCCTTTCTCGCGCTCTCTCTATACACACACACATATATATTAGATAGATAGATAGATAGATAGATAGATAGATAGATAGATATAGATATATACTTATGCCTACAAATATTTTTAAAGGAATGAGTGCTATATTTTGCCAAAAGTTTTTCCCCATCTATTGATATAATCAAATGATTTTTATTATTTTATTGCTGTTATAATCAATTATGTTAAACTGTTCTTATATTAAGCCATCCCTGTAATCTTTATTTCAATTCCATTTAAACACAACATATAATTTTTATTATATGCTGCAGTCTCTTGACTACTATTTTATTTAGAATTTTCCCATCCATGTTCATGAGTGAAATTTGTCTGTAATTTTCTTTCTCCTTTTTATTTTTCCTGATTGGGTATCAATATCCCAGTTGTTTCATAAAGAACGTTTTTTTGGTAGGATCCTTTTTTTGGCTATTATTCTAAATAACCATTTAATATTGGAATTAGTTATCTCTAATGTTGAGCAAATCCATCTGATCCAGATGCTTTTTCGAGAGAAGCTTCTTGAAGGCCAGTTCAATTTCATTCTGTAAAAATAGATTTAATTGTATTTAACATTCTTTAACATATTTAATGTGTATTGGTCTACCTGCCATGTGGGGGAGGAGGTGGGGGAAAGGAGGGGAAAAATTGGAACAAAAAGTTTTGCAAGGGTCAATGATGAAAGATTACTTATGCACATATCCTGTAAATCAAGAAGTATAATAAAAAATCAAAAATAAAAATAGATTTATTTTATTTAAGAAATATTCTATATCGAAAAATATAGAAAATGTCTCATTTCCTCGTCTGTTAACCTAGGAAGTTTTGATCTTTGTGAATATTATTGCATTTGACTTAAGTTGTAAAATTCATTAGCATAAAATTAGGCAAAACAACTCCTCCAAATAGCTTTGATGTCATCTTTATTAATGATGTATTCTGCCTTTTCATTTTTGATGCCAGTAATTTGGTTCTTTCTTCTCTTTTTAAAATCATATCACCAAATATGCACTCTATTTTGTTTTTTTATTTAAAATCAATTTCTAGTTTTATTTACCAATTCAAAATTAATTCCTTTTATGGAATACATATAGAAAGAGGCTAACTTTTGTTAGTCAGATATGGTAATATCCAATGATAGCTCGTTTATTTCCCCTCCCACTGCTTGCAACTGAATCCCAAGAAATCTTGCTGAGATTTCTTTTAGAATTTGGAATAGGATACGGTTGTAAATTTGGAAATAATTTTGTCAATTCATGTGTTTCCTAGTTCAAATAGTTTTATTCAATTAATATCCCTCATTAATTCCTGACAATCATTCAAAGTAACCAGATCATCCCCTCCAATTTCCTTCTGCACGCAAAATCCTTCAACAGCCCCACTTTTTAAAAAATTTCATATGCATATTTAAAAATTGTTTTTTTTTGTATTTTTTCAATTTTTTTTTTTTTTTTGTGCAAGGCATTATTGCGCTATGTTTCTCCCGTTATGTCTGTCAGAAAAATTACCATGGTGAGAAGTGGTATAACACAGAATATATATTTTCTGAACAATTCAAAATAACCTTAAACTTTGGCAAGTCTTGTAAACTGCATCCTAAAAGAGGAAGGAGGTAGACTCCAATGGGTCTCTAGTGGGAAAATTATATTCCATGTTCATAACTTAAGTATCTAGAAGAAATTGAGGAAATGTTAATAGTAAGGTTTTCTGATTTTGAAGCAGTCCCTTGAAAGTTGGAAGTAAGTTATTTGGATTTTTCAGCACCTAATGCCCTCTTAAGTTGGCATTAGCATTTTCTAAAGGCAGGTTGTTTCCATGTAGTTTAAAATTGTCTCCCAAACAAAACAAAAACTGGCAAGTTTCTTTTAATTTCCGTTGGATTATTTAGGTCAGGACCTGGAAAGACTATTTGTATTTCAATAGCAATAGCCTTTTCTCTTTCTTTTAGGAATCTAAACATGTCTCTTGAATTAGTTCCCTAGGTGTAAGCATTTAACTTATTTTCCGGTGTGAGCAAAATGCAAACACTACTCTTTGGATTGAAAGCTAAACCTTGGGACTTAGGACAGGAAAGAATGTCCACAAGGAGACTAAAGGTATTTAGGAGAAAGATACGGGAGACAACATATAATAAACTACTCTGAGGCAGATCTCAACTACTTACCTCTCTAGCTATAGAAGCAAGTTCTGGGGCTTCAAAGGTTGAATCGTTGACATCATGGTAGATTTTGTTAGGCTACAGGAATTTTAAAAGAGTGTTCTCTGTATCAAAACTGAGCATTTGAGGTCTATCTATAGCTATATCGATATTTATATTTACATCTATCTATAGATATATGTATATATATATTTGTCTCTGATCAATAAACGTCCAGGCATCCATAAAGAGGACTTCTGCTGGGCCTGGTATTTTGTCACATCCTCCATCTCACTACAGATGCTGGACTGCAAGAGCCAATCATATCTCTCCTGTTAATAAGGTTAATAAGCTGGTGAAGCTAGTTGTGGTAAAATGAAAAACCTGGGGTGCATTCTTCCCTGCTGGCCCTCTACAGAGGAGGAGGCTGCAATGGCCCCATTTCTTGGAGGAACGTCTCCTTGTCCCACACAGGAACGTTGGAGGCCATGGCCTTCACGCGAAGGGTGCGGTCGTCTGTGAGCAGAGCCAGGTCACCCGGACGGAGCTGGATTGGCGGGTCGTCCCAGGAAGGCATGTTGTTGTGGGTCTGAGCTCTCTGGTAGTTGAGGCAGCAGGCGAGGATGTGGTCGTCGTAATTTCCTTGCAGCCAGAGGATGTCCTTCTGGTCACAGTCAATGGTTGGCAGCTCCTGTCCTTGGCTGCTGAGGATCTTGAGCCGAGGGTTAGAGAGTTGCAAGTGGCGCTCCAGCAAGTCAAGGGCCCTCTGGGCCCTGGGCCCAGGCCCAGAGGAAGCGGTCCTGGCCTCCGGGTTTCCCTGCTCGGCCTTGGCCAGGCTCTTGAGCTCCTGGATGACAACCAGGGGCACCAGCACTGCGAGGCTCGTCTCGTTCAACAGCTGGCTCACGTTGTCCAGCTGCAGAATGAAACTGTTGGTGTCCAGGACCAGGCAGCTGGGGCGGGGCTCATCCCCCAGCTGCCTCTGGTGGTTCGCGGCGTCCAGAATAGCCTGGATTCTGGCGCGCCGCCGCCGCTCTGCTGCTATCTCGTGGGCCAGGAGCAGCTTCTTCACCTTCAGCTCCTCGGGAGCGTGGTCAGGAGCTTCAGGGGCTTCGTCCAACGCGTCTCCCGCGAACCCTTTCCCGGAATCTTCCTGACTCGGTGGCCTTTGCTTCTCCTCGCCGGCTGAGTCTGCAGCGGCTGTGCGGCCGTTGTCTTGTCCATCCGGGGACTCCCAGAGGGGCTTCTCTGGGCCGCAAAGGCATTCCAGCAAGTCCTTCAGCACGTTCACTCGCCTGCAGTTCCCTGCCATGGCCTCGTCCGCCTTTGTCCTCGGGTAGTAGCAGGGCTCTCGGGGAGCAGCCAGCAACGGAGCGAAGCCTGAGAAGAGCTGATCCTCCTCCAGGACGAGGAGGGCCAGGTCGTCGCCAGGCTTCCCGTACAAAGGCACCTCGGAAGTGTCGACCATCAGCAGGCTTTGGCGGAAGCCACGGAGACTGCCCCAGACGTCCCTGGCAACGCGTCCGCCGGCCTCCAGGCTGCTGCTGGGCCGCTCCCAACGAGTTCTGCAGAGCAGCATCCATTCGGACCAAATCTTCACACTGGGGAGCAGGGCTCGGAGGGCCGCACTGAAGGAGGAAACCAGGATCGCCCGAGGGTGATCCTCCCCCTCCGCAGGGGCCACGCCAGCTCCGGGACATTGCTGAAGCCAGTAGGTGCAGCAGCTCAGCAGCAGCGCGAACATGGCCAGCGCCAGGCCTGTGGCTTCTCCCTGGACCAAAGGAGCCCGGGGCGCCCAGGGCCTCTCCTTCTCCTGGGAGTGGTGCACAGCGAACATGTTGATGGTCATGACGTGGAGGAGCAGCTGCTGCTTTGCCAGAGAAGCGGGACTCTTGCGGAGGAGCAGCTGGAAGTTCTCCAGCAGCTCCTCAGCCGCCGCCGCGAATGTCTCCATCCCCGTGCCCGTAAACAGTCGCGCGTGAGCTTGCAGAAAACTGCGGGTGAAAGCTTGCCGCGGATCGCCAGCACGCGCACCGCTGCCGCTGCTACCCCGACCTCTGTCTTCTGCCTGGCGTCCGAGGGCTGCAAAGAGTTTCCTGAGGTTCTTCTCGCTGCACATGCTCGGTCTGGCGCCAGCTAAGCTTCTCATCCAGTAGCAAGCGGCCTCCAGGTTCCTCTTGGTAGACGCTGCCAACAGGGCCAGCTGGTTGTAGGGCTGCGGCTCTGAGGGGTCAAGCTGCAGAGCTTGCAGGTACCAGCTCCGTGCTGGGCCAAAGTCCGCGGAGCCCTGGGCTTGCTCCCGGTGCCGGGCAAGATCTCCCAGGCAGAGGAGCAGCTTCTGGCCACAGGCCAAGGCAGACTTCAAGGGTTCCTGGAAGGGCTGCTGGCCAAGGGCCGAGGCCCGAGTGGTGTGCTCCCGCAGCTGGAAGCCGTATTGCTTCTGTAGCCTTTCCAGCAGACTCTGGAAGAACGGGGTGCCCTCGTCCAGGACGGCCCAGAGCCTGGGGGCGATGTGCTCTGGGGGCAGAGCCCTGGCATGCTGGAGGAGGTGCCTCAGCTTCTCGATCACCTGATGGAAGGCGTGCTTCCAGAGGAGCTGGCTCACGCGCTGCCCCTCCGAGAACACCACGTCGGCGACGATGACTCTTCGGTAGTGACCCAGCAGCTCGGCCCTTTGCCGAGCTGCCTCGTCCAGGTCGTCCCGACTGAGCGCGGGGCCAGACAGCAGGCCGGCCAGCTGGGCCTGGCGCTCGGCGGCCAAAGAAAGAATGTGACGGAGCACCTGCGTCTTGCAGTCGCTTCTACGCCCTTCTGGCTTCTGGGGGAAAGGAGGGCGGTGGCATCTAGGCTCTGGTGCTCCCGCGGGGCTCCAGGGAGCCCAGGGCGTCCATGCCGGGGAAGCTGCCGCGTTGGCTAACAGGGCTTGGCCCTGGCCTGCGTGGCCGCCTATTCCCAGGCCGAGCCCTTCAAACTGGCGCTGCCATGCCATTCTCTCCCTAGGCTCCGATGGCCCTGCCTCCATGTCTCCCGCCTCCCTGGCAGCCTTCCCTCGGGCCTTAGGTGCCCGCCTCACCCTCCCCCCCAGGCCAAGAAGCAACAGGCTAAGTGAGAGCGCCCGGGGACCGGGGCGCGGGAGTCTTCCTGCCGGGGTTAGGCAGAAGAGTGCTCCCCCAGGATGGGAAGAGCAGGCAGACAAGGCTCCCCAAGCGATCTGGCTACCAAGGGGGTGGGGGTGGGAGGTGGGGGGTCCCCGCAACTCACCCAGAGATTCGTCGAGGTCGCTTCTCCGCTGCGCTGGGCTCCAAACGCCGAAATACCGCAATGCCGACAGAGCGAGCTTGGGCACGTCCGCTCTAGGCGCTGTCTAGCTGGCTCTGGCAGGTAGCTGGCCCAGCAGCCCTACTCCTTTTATAGGCAGCCCAGGGGCGGGACCGCACCTGATTGGCCTCAGCCAGCTAGCTCATTCACCCCGCTGCTCCCAGGCAATTTCGTGGAATCTCTATTTCTTCCGGGTCAATATTATAGATCATTTTGCTATGTATGATTCTTTCCCGCCTCAGGCCTGTTCCTTTTGATTGTCAGGAGATATGATTCCATATCCAGATCAAAGACATCTGAGATTTTCAAAATTTGCTCACAATAATCCTATGGGTTTCCTTCCACAAAGGATGTCCTCGAGGTGGTGATGGGTGAATTTTTTCTCTTTCTGCTTTCTCCTCATGTTCTATTGCTCCAGGACCATTTTCTTGGATTCCCACCCCCTAAATCGACTCCACACTTCTCAGAGTCCCTTCCTTACCCTCTCCCTCCCTCTTTGGGTTGATCTGCCACACTTTTAAGAATCCTCCCATACCCAGTCTCCTCACCTTACAAGGTAAGAAGATTTGAATACTTTTCCAGATATATCTGTGATTTCCTCTTTAACCTAGTTCCGATGATAATAAGATTCTAGCATTACCAGCCCTCCTCCACCTCCTGCTTTCACTGTAGCAGCTCTTCCACTCAATTTCGTTTGAATGAGGTGCTTGTTTGATTTAACCTGTTTCCCAATTTTAATTTTTGGACCATTTCATCATCCTCTACTCAATCCCAAACCTTCTATCTATGTATGTTCTTTCATACTCCCTAAGTAATGATAATATTCTTAAGAGTTACACTATGTTTTTTCATGGAATTTTAACTAATCAAATTGTTTGTGTGTGTGTGTGTGTGTGTGTGTGTGTGTGTGTGTGTGTGTGTGTATATATATATATATATATATATATATATATATATATATATATATATATATATATATATATATATATATATATATATATATATATATATATATATATATATATATTCTTTTGTAATCGGTATTTATATTTACCTTCTTACTGTTCACTAGAGGCATTTAATTGGTCTTCCTTTCTTGTCTTTCCCAATATAATGTATTGTCCATTGTGTTGACCAAAATACTCAAAACATTTTTTAAGTTCAAAACGCATGCATAGTGTTCGACGTTCTCCCTGACAGAATCTTGTGTTGCACATTTTTTCACTCTGCCTTCCCCAACCTTCTCCCCAGATGACAAGTCATCCAATATATGTTAAACATGAGTAATTCTTCTATACATATTTCCACACTAATCATGCCGCACAAGAAGAATCAGATTCCTTTTGTATAATCTCTTGGGGATACAGTTCCAGTAGAGACACTGTTGGATTAAAGGGTATGCAACGTTTGATAGTCTTTTGGCCATAGTTGCATATTGGTCTTTTGAAGGATGGGTTAAGTTCACAACTCCATTCATAATGAATTAGTGCCCCCTGCCTTCATCATTATTTTTTCCTGTCATCTTAGCCAATCTGAGAGGCGTGGGGTGGCACCTCAAAGTTGTCTTAATTTACCTTTCTCTAATCCCTGGTGATTTAGAGCAGGCAACATTATTTTCTTAAAGTGCAGGAGAGACTGCACAACCCTACTCAGAGCTCCACAAGCTCTATATTGTCTCCATGATTAAATACCAACTTGTGTTTGGAATTCCAAGCTCTTCATGGCTTTCCCCTTCCTACCTTTCCAGTCTTTGCTTACTTTCCTAGATGGAATTGGGAATTTCCCCCTTCTTTAGCTTCTATTGCTTGGTTTCCCAGGCTTTCTTCTATGCAGTTGGAATCTCAGCTTCTGCAGATCTTTTCAGTCTTCCCCTTCTCCACCCCAATAGGGCTTTCCCTCTGAGATTAGCTTCAATTTACACTGCATTTACTTTTTATGCACAAAGTTATTTGCATGTTAAATCCCCCTTTAGAACAGGAGCTCCTTGTTCAGGGGAATGGTGCTTTTGTTTCCCTTCCCCCCCCCCCAAAAAAAAAAATGCCTACCTTATAGTAAGCATTTAAGACTTACTGACCAGGTTGTACTATGTTGACAGTTTAAAAAGACACTTTCTTCTTTAATTTTATAATTTTTATCATTATAGTCTAGCACATCATGCACATATGTATATACACATTTTACACAAATGTGTGTTTCTTATGTTTTGTGCCTACATTGTGGTAATGTGTGTACATCTTGGTTTTTTGTCATTAAAAATACCTGGTTTCATATTTATTTTTATCTACCAGGGAGAATGGCCTCTGCCTTTATAGAGGAAGTGTCAGAGAAAAAGTTGTCAATGGAGTTGATGCTCAGTAAGGAAAGATATAGACAAAGAACTTTTTGGCTTCAATTAAGAAATTAAAATCAGTGGCTCACAGCAAATAATTCATGAGGGCTTTGAACTTAGGTCTTTCAGATTCCAGGTATGGCACTCTATACTTGACATCACACACGCAAAGAGCGCCATGAGAAAGGCTGTGAAGGGCACCATGAGAAGTGACACAAGAAGTGCTGTGAAGAGTGCCATGAGAAATGCCTTGAAGAGCGCCAAAAGAAGTGCCGGGAAGAACGTCATGAGAAGTGACACGAGAAGTGCCACAAAGAGTGCTGCAAAGAGCGCCATGAAAAGTGCCACAAGAATTGCCAGAAGAAGTGCCGCAAAGAGTGCCACTAGAAGTGTCACGAGAAATGATATGAAGGCCACCATGAGAAGTTCCACAGTAGTGCCACGAGGAGCAGCATGAGAATTGCTACTAGAAGTGCCACAAAGGGTGCCACAAGACGTGCCACGAGAAGTGCCACAAAGAGTGTGGCGAGAAGTGCAGGAGAATTGCTACTAGAAGTGCTGTGAAGAGCAATTTTTATGCCCTAATATATGGTTAATTTTTATATAGGTTCCATGAACCACTGAGAAGAAAGTAAATCTTTTTCTGCCTCCATTCAATTTTTTTTTCAAAGATCTATCATATCTAAATTTTCTAACATTCTGTTTACCTCCTTAACTTCTTTCTTATTTATTTTGTGGTTTGATTTCTCTAGTTCTGAGAGAGCAAGGTTGAGATGCCCCAGTAGTATAGTTTTGCTGTCTATTTTTTCTTGCATCTCTGTTAACTTCTCATCTAGGAATTTGGATGCTATATCTCTTGGTATATATAGGTTTAGTATTTATATTGCTTCATTACCTATAACACCCTTTAAGAAGATATATTATTCTTCCTTATCTCTTTTCATTAGATCTATCTTTGCCTTTACTTCATCGGAGATCAGGATTGCCTCCTCTGTTTTTTTTGTTTTTTTTTTTGTTTGTTTTTTTTTTTTGTTTTGTTTTTCTTCTCTGTGAAATCTTTTATGTCTGAAGTTTCTCTGTGAAATCTTATATGTCTGATATTCTCTCTTTGAGCCAATGGTGGTGAGAGTAAGATTCATAAGATGCTCATCCCCCTTCCTTCCTTCTCTCATTTATAAGTCTTAGTTGCCTCTTTGTGCAATTTAATTTCCCTTATGTTATCTCCTTTTTCCTTCCTTTTCAGTTCCCCTTTCCACTTCTAGTTTCTTATTCATATTATCATAAGTAAATCAAAATATATGTAGACTTTTAAGTATACCCATAATAGAAATAAAGTTCTGAAGAATTCTTTCTTTTTTCTTTTTGTAGCCTTCCCTTGAGTTCTGTATGTGGAGATCAAAATTTTTTCAATCAGCTCTGGTCTTTTCCTCAGAAATAGATGAAATTCACCTCTATCATTGAACGTTTATTTTTCTTCCCCGAAAGATAATGCTTCCTTTAGCTGAAGAACTTATTCTGTATTTCAAATTCCTTTGCCTTTTGGAATATCAGATTCCAGGCCCTCTGATCCCTTAAGGTGGAAGCCAGGGTACTTGTGCCAGGGTACTTAAAAATAAGTACATACTTAGGCTAGGGTACTTAAAAGTAAGTGCACACTTTTTCCTATTTCTGGTCAGAGCTTTCAGGTAATTCCATTATTCTTAAATTTTTTTTCTGTCTTGATCTGTTCTCCACACCTGTCCTTTTTCTTATAAATTCCTTTCACATTCACATTCTGGTTTATTTTTTCATTCTTTAAAATCTGTTTGGTTATTTCTTGGTCTCTTGTAGCTTCACTGCCTTCCTTCTGTCCAGTTCTAATTTTCAGAGAGTTATTTTCACCTTTGAGACCATGTATTTCCTTTCATAGTTCCTTTCACAACTTTAAAAAACGATCTTCCCATTTTTCTTCAATGGTTTTTATTTTATTTTTTAATTTCCTTCAATGTTTCTGATTTGATTTTTAAATTCTTTTCTAAGTACTTTATCTCTCTCTCTAATATGTGTATATATATATATATATATACAAGCACATATATATATTAATAGATATATATATAGATATATACTTATGCCTACAAATATTTTAAAAGGAATGAGTGCTATATTTTGCCAAAAGTCTTTTCCCCATCTGTTGATACAATCAAATGATTTTTATTATTTTATTGCTGTTATAATCAATTATGTTAAACTGTACTTATATTAAATCATCCCTGTAATCCTTACTTAAATTCCATTTAAACACAACATATAATCTTTATTATATGCTGCAGTCTCCTGACTAGTATTTTATTTAGAACTTTCCCAATCATAATCATGAGTGAAATTTGTCTGTAATTTTCTTTCTCCTTTTTATTCTTCCTGATTGGGTATCACCATCCTAGTTGTTTCATTAGGAAAGTTTTTTTTTATAAGATCCCTTTTTTGCTAGTAGTATAAATAACCATTTAATATTGGAATTAGTTATCTCTAATGTTTAGTAAATCCATCTGATCCTGATGCTTTTTCTGGAGAAGCTTCTTTAAAGCCAGTTCAATTTCATCTTCTAAAAATAGCTTTAATTGTATTTAACATATACTTTTCTACCTGCCATGTGTGGGAGGGGATGGGGAGAAGGAGGGGAAAAATTGGGAAAAAAGATTTTGCCAGTATCAATGCTGAAAAATTACCTATGCATATATCTAGCAAATAAAGAGCTATAATAAAAAATAAAAAGTAAAAATAGATTTATTCTATTTAACAAATAGTCTATATTGAAATATAGAAAATATCTCATTTCCTCTTCTATTAACATAGGAAGTTTTGATCTTTGTGAATATTGTTCCATTTCACTTAAGTTGTAAAATTCATTAGCATAAAACTAGGCAAAATAGCTCCCCATAACAGCTCTGATTTCATCTTCATTAGTTAGTATGTAAGTACATACTTAGTCCAGGACACTTAAATGCAAGTACACACTTATGCCAGTATACTCAGAACTAAGTAGATACTTTTTCCTTTTTCTGGTCAGAGCTTTTAGCCATTTTGGTTATTCTTCTATTTTTTCTTTCTTGATCTGTTCTCCAGATCTGTCTTTTTTCTTATAAATTCCTTTCAAAATGTGAATACATTCTGTTCATTTTTTCATTCTTTAAAATCTGTTTTGTTGTTTCTTGGTCTCTTGTAGCTTCACTGCCTTCCTTCTGCCCAGTTCTAATTTTCAGAGATTTATTTTCCTCTTTGAGACCATGTACCTCCTTTCATAGTTTCATAACTTAAAAAAATATGATCTTCCCATTTTTTCAATGGTTTTTATTTTATTTTTAAATTTTCCTTCAATGTTTCTGATTTGATTTTTAAATTCTTTTCTAAGTACTTTATCTCTCTCTCTCCTTTCTCTCTCTCTATACACACACACACATATATATTATATAGATAGATAGATAGATAGATAGATAGATAGATATAGATATAGATATATACTTATGGCTACAAATATTTTAAAAGGAATGAGTGCTGTATTTTGCCAAAAGTTTTTTCCCCATCTATTGATACAATCAAATGATTTTTATTATTTTATTGCTGTTATAATCAATTATGTTAAACTGTTCTTATATTAAGCCATCCCTGTAATCCTTATTTCAATTCCATTTAAACACAACATATAATTTTTATTATATGCTGCAGTCTCTTGACTAGTATTTTATTTAGAATTTTCCCATCCATGTTCATGAGTGAAATTTGTCTGTAATTTTCTTTCTCCTTTTTATTTTTCCTGATTGGGTATCAATATCCCAGTTGTTTCATAAAGAACGTTTTTTTGTAGGATCCTTTTTTTTGGCTATTATTCTAAATAACAATTTAATATTGGAATTAGTTATCTCTAATGTTGAGCAAATCCATCTGATCCAGATGCTTTTTCGAGAGAAGCTTCTTGAAGGCCAGTTCAATTTCATTCTGTAAAAATAGATTTAATTGTATTTAACATTCTTTAACATATTTAATGTGTATTGGTCTACCTGCCATGTGGGGGAAGAGGTGGGGGAAAGGAGGGGAAAAATTGGAACAAAAAGTTTTGCAAGGGTCAATGATGAAAGATTACTTATGCACATATCCTGTAAATCAAGAAGTATAATAAAAAATCAAAAATAAAAATAGATTTATTTTATTTAAGAAATATTCTATATCGAAAATATAGAAAATGTCTCATTTCCTCGTCTGTTAACCTAGGAAGTTTTGATCTTTGTGAATATTATTGCATTTGACTTAAGTTGTAAAATTCATTAGCATAAAATTAGGCAAAACAACTCCTCCAAATAGCTTTGATGTCATCTTTATTAATGATGTATTCTGCCTTTTCATTTTTGATGCCAGTAATTTGGTTCTTTCTTCTCTTTTTAAAATCATATCACCAAATATGCACTCTATTTTGTTTTTTATTTAAAATCAATTTCTAGTTTTATTTACCAATTCAAAATTAATTCATTTTATGGAATACATATAGAAAGAGGCTAACTTTTGTTAGTCAGATATGGTAATATCCAATGATAGCTCGTTTATTTCCCCTCCCACTGCTTGCAACTGAATCCCAAGAAATCTTTTTTTTTTTTTTTTTTTTTTTTTTTTTTTTTTTTTTTGAGGCTGGGGTTAAGTGACTTGCCCAGGGCCAAACAGCTAGGAAGTGTTAAGTGTCTGAGACCAGATTTGAACTCGGGTCCTCCTGAATTCAAGGCTGATGCTCTATCCACTGCGCCACCTAACTGCCCCCAATCCCAAGAAATCTTGCTGAGATTTCTTTTAGAATTTGGAATAGGATACGGTTGTAAATTTGGAAATAATTTTGTCAATTCATGTGTTTCCTAGTTCAAATAGTTTTATTCAATTAATATCCCTCATTAATTCCTGACAATCATTCAAAGTAACCAGATCATCCCCTCCAATTTCCTTCTGCACGCAAAATCCTTCAACAGCCCCACTTTTTAAAAAATTTCATATGCATATTTAAAAATTGTTTTTTTTTTGTATTTTTTCAATTTTTTTTTTTTGTGCAAGGCATTATTGCGCTATGTTTCTCCCGTTATGTCTGTCAGAAAAATTACCATGGTGAGAAGTGGTATAACACAGAATATATATTTTCTGAACAATTCAAAATAACCTTAAACTTTGGCAAGTCTTGTAAACTGCATCCTAAAAGAGGAAGGAGGTAGACTCCAATGGGTCTCTAGTGGGAAAATTATATTCCATGTTCATAACTTAAGTATCTAGAAGAAATTGAGGAAATGTTAATAGTAAGGTTTTCTGATTTTTAAGCAGTCCCTTGAAAGTTGGAAGTAAGTTATTTGGATTTTTCAGCACCTAATGCCCTCTTAAGTTGGCATTAGCATTTTCTAAAGGCAGGTTGTTTCCATGTAGTTTAAAATTGTCTCCCAAACAAAACAAAAACTGGCAAGTTTCTTTTAATTTCCGTTGGATTATTTAGGTCAGGACCTGGAAAGACTATTTGTATTTCAATAGCAATAGCCTTTTCTCTTTCTTTTAGGAATCTAAACATGTCTCTTGAATTAGTTCCCTAGGTGTAAGCATTTAACTTATTTTCCGGTGTGAGCAAAATGCAAACACTACTCTTTGGATTGAAAGCTAAACCTTGGGACTTAGGACAGGAAAGAATGTCCACAAGGAGACTAAAGGTATTTAGGAGAAAGATACGGGAGACAACATATAATAAACTACTCTGAGGCAGATCTCAACTACTTACCTCTCTAGCTATAGAAGCAAGTTCTGGGGCTTCAAAGGTTGAATCGTTGACATCATGGTAGATTTTGTTAGGCTACAGGAATTTTAAAAGAGTGTTCTCTGTATCAAAACTGAGCATTTGAGGTCTATCTATAGCTATATCGATATTTATATTTACATCTATCTATAGATATATGTATATATATATTTGTCTCTGATCAATAAACGTCCAGGCATCCATAAAGAGGACTTCTGCTGGGCCTGGTATTTTGTCACATCCTCCATCTCACTACAGATGCTGGACTGCAAGAGCCAATCATATCTCTCCTGTTAATAAGGTTAATAAGCTGGTGAAGCTAGTTGTGGTAAAATGAAAAACCTGGGGTGCATTCTTCCCTGCTGGCCCTCTACAGAGGAGGAGGCTGCAATGGCCCCATTTCTTGGAGGAACGTCTCCTTGTCCCACACAGGAACGTTGGAGGCCATGGCCTTCACGCGAAGGGTGCGGTCGTCTGTGAGCAGAGCCAGGTCACCCGGACGGAGCTGGATTGGCGGGTCGTCCCAGGAAGGCATGTTGTTGTGGGTCTGAGCTCTCTGGTAGTTGAGGCAGCAGGCGAGGATGTGGTCGTCGTAATTTCCTTGCAGCCAGAGGATGTCCTTCTGGTCACAGTCAATGGTTGGCAGCTCCTGTCCTTGGCTGCTGAGGATCTTGAGCCGAGGGTTAGAGAGTTGCAAGTGGCGCTCCAGCAAGTCAAGGGCCCTCTGGGCCCTGGGCCCAGGCCCAGAGGAAGCGGTCCTGGCCTCCGGGTTTCCCTGCTCGGCCTTGGCCAGGCTCTTGAGCTCCTGGATGACAACCAGGGGCACCAGCACTGCGAGGCTCGTCTCGTTCAACAGCTGGCTCACGTTGTCCAGCTGCAGAATGAAACTGTTGGTGTCCAGGACCAGGCAGCTGGGGCGGGGCTCATCCCCCAGCTGCCTCTGGTGGTTCGCGGCGTCCAGAATAGCCTGGATTCTGGCGCGCCGCCGCCGCTCTGCTGCTATCTCGTGGGCCAGGAGCAGCTTCTTCACCTTCAGCTCCTCGGGAGCGTGGTCAGGAGCTTCAGGGGCTTCGTCCAACGCGTCTCCCGCGAACCCTTTCCCGGAATCTTCCTGACTCGGTGGCCTTTGCTTCTCCTCGCCGGCTGAGTCTGCAGCGGCTGTGCGGCCGTTGTCTTGTCCATCCGGGGACTCCCAGAGGGGCTTCTCTGGGCCGCAAAGGCATTCCAGCAAGTCCTTCAGCACGTTCACTCGCCTGCAGTTCCCTGCCATGGCCTCGTCCGCCTTTGTCCTCGGGTAGTAGCAGGGCTCTCGGGGAGCAGCCAGCAACGGAGCGAAGCCTGAGAAGAGCTGATCCTCCTCCAGGACGAGGAGGGCCAGGTCGTCGCCAGGCTTCCCGTACAAAGGCACCTCGGAAGTGTCGACCATCAGCAGGCTTTGGCGGAAGCCACGGAGACTGCCCCAGACGTCCCTGGCAACGCGTCCGCCGGCCTCCAGGCTGCTGCTGGGCCGCTCCCAACGAGTTCTGCAGAGCAGCATCCATTCGGACCAAATCTTCACACTGGGGAGCAGGGCTCGGAGGGCCGCACTGAAGGAGGAAACCAGGATCGCCCGAGGGTGATCCTCCCCCTCCACAGGGGCCACGCCAGCTCCGGGACATTGCTGAAGCCAGTAGGTGCAGCAGCTCAGCAGCAGCGCGAACATGGCCAGCGCCAGGCCTGTGGCTTCTCCCTGGACCAAAGGAGCCCGGGGCGCCCAGGGCCTCTCCTTCTCCTGGGAGTGGTGCACAGCGAACATGTTGATGGTCATGACGTGGAGGAGCAGCTGCTGCTTTGCCAGAGAAGCGGGACTCTTGCGGAGGAGCAGCTGGAAGTTCTCCAGCAGCTCCTCAGCCGCCGCCGCGAATGTCTCCATCCCCGTGCCCGTAAACAGTCGCGCGTGAGCTTGCAGAAAACTGCGGGTGAAAGCTTGCCGCGGATCGCCAGCACGCGCACCGCTGCCGCTGCTACCCCGACCTCTGTCTTCTGCCTGGCGTCCGAGGGCTGCAAAGAGTTTCCTGAGGTTCTTCTCGCTGCACATGCTCGGTCTGGCGCCAGCTAAGCTTCTCATCCAGTAGCAAGCGGCCTCCAGGTTCCTCTTGGTAGACGCTGCCAACAGGGCCAGCTGGTTGTAGGGCTGCGGCTCTGAGGGGTCAAGCTGCAGAGCTTGCAGGTACCAGCTCCGTGCTGGGCCAAAGTCCGCGGAGCCCTGGGCTTGCTCCCGGTGCCGGGCAAGATCTCCCAGGCAGAGGAGCAGCTTCTGGCCACAGGCCAAGGCAGACTTCAAGGGTTCCTGGAAGGGCTGCTGGCCAAGGGCCGAGGCCCGAGTGGTGTGCTCCCGCAGCTGGAAGCCGTATTGCTTCTGTAGCCTTTCCAGCAGACTCTGGAAGAACGGGGTGCCCTCGTCCAGGACGGCCCAGAGCCTGGGGGCGATGTGCTCTGGGGGCAGAGCCCTGGCATGCTGGAGGAGGTGCCTCAGCTTCTCGATCACCTGATGGAAGGCGTGCTTCCAGAGGAGCTGGCTCACGCGCTGCCCCTCCGAGAACACCACGTCGGCGACGATGACTCTTCGGTAGTGACCCAGCAGCTCGGCCCTTTGCCGAGCTGCCTCGTCCAGGTCGTCCCGACTGAGCGCGGGGCCAGACAGCAGGCCGGCCAGCTGGGCCTGGCGCTCGGCGGCCAAAGAAAGAATGTGACGGAGCACCTGCGTCTTGCAGTCGCTTCTACGCCCTTCTGGCTTCTGGGGGAAAGGAGGGCGGTGGCATCTAGGCTCTGGTGCTCCCGCGGGGCTCCAGGGAGCCCAGGGCGTCCATGCCGGGGAAGCTGCCGCGTTGGCTAACAGGGCTTGGCCCTGGCCTGCGTGGCCGCCTATTCCCAGGCCGAGCCCTTCAAACTGGCGCTGCCATGCCATTCTCTCCCTAGGCTCCGATGGCCCTGCCTCCATGTCTCCCGCCTCCCTGGCAGCCTTCCCTCGGGCCTTAGGTGCCCGCCTCACCCTCCCCCCCAGGCCAAGAAGCAACAGGCTAAGTGAGAGCGCCCGGGGACCGGGGCGCGGGAGTCTTCCTGCCGGGGTTAGGCAGAAGAGTGCTCCCCCAGGATGGGAAGAGCAGGCAGACAAGGCTCCCCAAGCGATCTGGCTACCAAGGGGGTGGGGGTGGGAGGTGGGGGGTCCCCGCAACTCACCCAGAGATTCGTCGAGGTCGCTTCTCCGCTGCGCTGGGCTCCAAACGCCGAAATACCGCAATGCCGACAGAGCGAGCTTGGGCACGTCCGCTCTAGGCGCTGTCTAGCTGGCTCTGGCAGGTAGCTGGCCCAGCAGCCCTACTCCTTTTATAGGCAGCCCAGGGGCGGGACCGCACCTGATTGGCCTCAGCCAGCTAGCTCATTCACCCCGCTGCTCCCAGGCAATTTCGTGGAATCTCTATTTCTTCCGGGTCAATATTATAGATCATTTTGCTATGTATGATTCTTTCCCGCCTCAGGCCTGTTCCTTTTGATTGTCAGGAGATATGATTCCATATCCAGATCAAAGACATCTGAGATTTTCAAAATTTGCTCACAATAATCCTATGGGTTTCCTTCCACAAAGGATGTCCTCGAGGTGGTGATGGGTGAATTTTTTCTCTTTCTGCTTTCTCCTCATGTTCTATTGCTCCAGGACCATTTTCTTGGATTCCCACCCCCTAAATCGACTCCACACTTCTCAGAGTCCCTTCCTTACCCTCTCCCTCCCTCTTTGGGTTGATCTGCCACACTTTTAAGAATCCTCCCATACCCAGTCTCCTCACCTTACAAGGTAAGAAGATTTGAATACTTTTCCAGATATATCTGTGATTTCCTCTTTAACCTAGTTCCGATGATAATAAGATTCTAGCATTACCAGCCCTCCTCCACCTCCTGCTTTCACTGTAGCAGCTCTTCCACTCAATTTCGTTTGAATGAGGTGCTTGTTTGATTTAACCTGTTTCCCAATTTTAATTTTTGGACCATTTCATCATCCTCTACTCAATCCCAAACCTTCTATCTATGTATGTTCTTTCATACTCCCTAAGTAATGATAATATTCTTAAGAGTTACACTATGTTTTTTCATGGAATTTTAACTAATCAAATTGTTTGTGTGTGTGTGTGTGTGTGTGTGTGTGTGTGTGTGTGTGTGTGTGTGTATATATATATATATATATATATATATATATATATATATATATATTCTTTTGTAATCGGTATTTATATTTACCTTCTTACTGTTCACTAGAGGCATTTAATTGGTCTTCCTTTCTTGTCTTTCCCAATATAATGTATTGTCCATTGTGTTGACCAAAATACTCAAAACATTTTTTAAGTTCAAAACGCATGCATAGTGTTCGACGTTCTCCCTGACAGAATCCTGTGTTGCACATTTTTTCACTCTGCCTTCCCCAACCTTCTCCCCAGATGACAAGTCATCCAATATATGTTAAACATGAGTAATTCTTCTATACATATTTCCACACTAATCATGCCGCACAAGAAGAATCAGATTCCTTTTGTATAATCTCTTGGGGATACAGTTCCAGTAGAGACACTGTTGGATTAAAGGGTATGCAACGTTTGATAGTCTTTTGGCCATAGTTGCATATTGGTCTTTTGAAGGATGGGTTAAGTTCACAACTCCATTCATAATGAATTAGTGCCCCCTGCCTTCATCATTATTTTTTCCTGTCATCTTAGCCAATCTGAGAGGCGTGGGGTGGCACCTCAAAGTTGTCTTAATTTACCTTTCTCTAATCCCTGGTGATTTAGAGCAGGCAACATTATTTTCTTAAAGTGCAGGAGAGACTGCACAACCCTACTCAGAGCTCCACAAGCTCTATATTGTCTCCATGATTAAATACCAACTTGTGTTTGGAATTCCAAGCTCTTCATGGCTTTCCCCTTCCTACCTTTCCAGTCTTTGCTTACTTTCCTAGATGGAATTGGGAATTTCCCCCTTCTTTAGCTTCTATTGCTTGGTTTCCCAGGCTTTCTTCTATGCAGTTGGAATCTCAGCTTCTGCAGATCTTTTCAGTCTTCCCCTTCTCCACCCCAATAGGGCTTTCCCTCTGAGATTAGCTTCAATTTACACTGCATTTACTTTTTATGCACAAAGTTATTTGCATGTTAAATCCCCCTTTAGAACAGGAGCTCCTTGATCAGGGGAATGGTGCTTTTGTTTCCCTTCCCCCCCCCCAAAAAAAAATGCCTACCTTATAGTAAGCATTTAAGACTTACTGACCAGGTTGTACTATGTTGACAGTTTAAAAAGACACTTTCTTCTTTAATTTTATAATTTTTATCATTATAGTCTAGCACATCATGCACATATGTATATACACATTTTACACAAATGTGTGTTTCTTATGTTTTGTGCCTACATTGTGGTAATGTGTGTACATCTTGGTTTTTTGTCATTAAAAATACCTGGTTTCATATTTATTTTTATCTACCAGGGAGAATGGCCTCTGCCTTTATAGAGGAAGTGTCAGAGAAAAAGTTGTCAATGGAGTTGATGCTCAGTAAGGAAAGATATAGACAAAGAACTTTTTGGCTGCAATTAAGAAATTAAAATCAGTGGCTCACAGCAAATATTTCATGAGGGCTTTGAACTTAGGTCTTTCAGATTCCAGGTATGGCACTCTATACTTGACATCACACTTTTTTCTTGTGTCAATTATATCCCATGAAAAGCTTTAGAGTTGTTCTTATGGAAAATATCAAATGCAGATTTCAAATGGAAAGGAGATTTCTTACACTGGTACACATAATTCAAACAATACTATCTCTACCAATAACAAAAAGCAGAAATCAATGAAAAAAAATCAAAACAAAACTAAAGGCAAAATTATCCTTGCATGAGAATTTACTTTGGGTTCCAAAGTACACAAAGTTCCAAAGGGTCCCTACAGCACCTCCAAATGAGTAAGTAAGTTAAATAAGTCTATACAAAAAATTATGCAAAAACACTTGCAACATTTCCAAACACTACTAACAAAATCCAGAAGGAATTTAATTGAATGAGAAATTATATTTCAAATGATTACCAAAAGACATAATCTATGTAGACTTTAAAGTATCAAGTCAGAAAAAAATTATAAAGGAAATTTAACAATCTCAGAGAAATGAAAGGAAAACCTCTATATCTGGGGACATATTTATTGTTCAAGATTGACTTGCAAATATAAAAAAAATGAAGTCTTAGTGGCTATTAAGAAGATGTAATTATCAAATGCAGTTCCCAGTGAGGGAAGTCATTTATCAGTGAATATCAGTGACTGTTTTGCAATTTATATTTCTAGATAGTTGTTTAGGAGTATGGAGAGGTTAAATGACTTGTTTAACGTAATTGACAGAGACTGGGTCTTCATTGATTTCTTCACATTATCTTAAAATGATGAGACTCTCCAAATTGATTTGAAACTTCATACTTATTACAATCAAAGTATTGGGAGTTAACTTTATAGAAATATACAAAATAACATTTTCCATAACAAATTAAGATTTGAAATTTCATGTCACAATTAATTTTAAGAAAGTCTATAACCCCAAGAAAAATTTAACATAAAAAAAACAATGACCAGATTTCAAACTTTATCACAATGCATTAGTTATCAAAAACTATTTTATATTGGTGTTGATAGGGTAAAGAAAGTGGAATTGTTTAAATAGACTAGCAAAATCAGATACAGAGTCAATAGAATATATTAGCCCAGTGTTCAATAAGTAAAGAACACAACTCACTGGGAAAGGTAGAAAAAAGTTGTATGGAAAATTTAGATTTAAATTATAATTTTTCACTTTAGACCATGTTATGCTTTTAAAGGATACACCTTCTAAATAAAAAATGCAACATCATTTTTTTTAAAAAGTAAAAGGATGGAAGAAGATGTCTTTTAAGTCCACAGCTAAGATAACAATTGCCAATATAATAAAAGAATGAGTGTCATAAAAGATAAAGTGAAAAATTTTCCAATGTAAAGTTAAACATTTGCATCAATAAACTCAGTGTGGCTAAGAAGAGGGGGGAGGGGATAATTGGCAGAGACTAAGGGACATTCCATAATGTAGAAGTGTTGAAATAGCATAAACCAAATCCTTTTTATTTTAAACAACAAAGACAGATGATCAATAATGGGCTGAAAACAGAAATGCAAATTATCATACTGTTTAACATAGCAGAAAAGGAAAATGATAACTGTGGAGAAATGGAAAAATACACTAATGACTCTTGGTGGAGTTGTGAACTGGTCCAATCATTTGGAGACCAATTTGGAACTGTGGCCAACTTTGGAATTATAAAACTATGCATGTTCTTAATGCAGAGATCTTATTACTAAGTCTGTATCCTAAAGAGATCAAAGAAAAAGTAAAAGGATCCACATATACAAAAATATTTACAGCAGCTCTTTTGTGGTGGAAATTAAGGGTATGCCTATCAGTTGAGGAATAGTTGAAAAGCTGTGGTATGTGATTTTTTTTTTATTTAATTTTTATTTTATTTTATAATTATAACTTTTTTTTGACAGTACATATGCATGGGTAATTTTTTACAACATTATCCCTTGCACTTTCTTCTGTTCAGATTTTTTCCCTTCCTCCCCCAACCCCCTCCCCCAGATGGCAGGCAGTCTTATACATGTTATATATATTACAATATATTCTAGATACAATATATGTGTGTGTAGAACCAAATTTCTTGTTGCACAGGAAGACTTGGATTCAGAAGGTAAAAATAACAGTTTACATTCATTTCCCAGTGTTCCTTTTCTGGATGTACCTGATTCTGTCCATCATTAATCAATTGGAATTGGATTAGCTCTTCTCTATATTGAAGATATCCACTTCCATCAGAATACATCCTCGTACAGTATCATTGTTGAAGTGTATAATGATCTTCTGGTTCTGCTTGTTTCACTTAGCATCAGTTGATGTAAGTCCCTCCAAGCCTCTCTGTATTTCTCCTTTTGGTCATTTCTTACCGAACAATAATATTCCATAACATTCATATACCATAATTTACCCAACCATTCTCCAATTGATGGACATCCATTCATCTTCCAGCTTCTAGCCACTATGAAAAGGGCTGCCACAAACATTTTGGCACATACAGGTCCCTTTCCCTTCTTTAGTATTTCCTTGGGATATAAGCCCAGTAGTAGTAGGGCTGGGTCAAAGGGTAGTGTGGTTTGCGATTTTAATAAAATACTACAGTGCTGTAAGAAAAGATGAAAGAGATGGTTTGGGAAGGGCAACTAGGTGGCTCAGTGGATAAAGTGCCAGACTTTGAACCAAGAAGAATCATCTTCCTGAGTTTGGCTCTGGACTTAGACACTTACAAGCTTTGTGACACTGAACAATTCCCTTTACCTTTTTCTTCCTCAGTTTCTTTATCTATAAGATGAGGAAGAGAAGGAAATGGCAAACCCTTCCAGTTTCTTTGCCAAGAAAACCCCAAATAAGGTAACAATGAGGTGCACATGACTGAAACATGACTGCACCATAGTTTCAGAAAAATCTGGAAATGTTTTTTCACAAAAATGTTTCGTTATCTGCAAAGGTCTGGACTAGCTCTTCTTGTCAGGATAAGCAAATGTCCTTGCCCCACGTGTGGACGCCAATTGTAACGAGCTGTCGTCTCCAGAAGCTGCTGGATCGCTCTCTGGGAAGAGATCTGCTGTGTCTACTCAAATCTCTCAGACAGATTCTTCTTCCTGTAATGAACCGTTGTCTCCAGGCAGTTGCTGTTAACTCTTGTCCTTAGAAGTGACTTCCCTTCCTGCAGAGAGCCCCGTCAGGCCTGATGTAATGCAGAGAGTCTTTCTCTTGAATCCTGGCTCTGAATCTCCTCCAGCTCTTATCCTTCTCCAGGCCGATCTGCTCTCTGCGCCCAGTGCTGTCTCTTTTTATCCTCCCAGAGAATGGGCGTGGGATAATGCAAGGGCTTCTGGGAAGAACCACCCCAGCCAATGAGCTTGCCCCCTCTATCAAGTCAACCTTAGTTCTCACCTTGTAATTGTCCAGAAAACCTGAATTCTCACCTTGTCACCATCCAGACAACCTCAGTTCTCACCTAGTAATCCCAACAGTTATCATTTAGTATTGGCTAGTAAATAGACTAGTTGATCAGTGGAATAGGTTAGGTCCAAAAGACAAAATAATTAATAACATTAATAATCTGGTGTTTGACAAATCCAAGGACCCCAGCTATTGGGATAAGAACTTAGTGTTTGACAAAAATTGCTGGGGAAACTGGAAATTAATATGGCAGAAACTAGGCAGTGATCGACACTTAACACCATACACCAAGGTCAGGTCAAAATGGGTTCATGACCTAGACATAAAAAATGAGATTATAAATAAATTAGAGGAACATAGGATAGTTTCCCTCTCAGACCTGTGGAAGAGGTCCAAAGAAGAACTAGAGATCATTCTTGAGCACAAAGTAGAAAACTTTGATTTTATCAAATTGCAAAGTTTTTGTACAAACAAAACTAATGCAGATATGATTAGAAGGGAAACAATAAACTGGGAAAACATTTTTACAATCAAAGGTTTCAATAAAGGCCTCATTTTCAACATATAGAGAGAGAATTGACTCTAATTGATAAGAAATCAAGCCATTCTCCAATTGATAAAGGATATGAAATTGATCAAAGGATATGAATAGACAATTCTCAGATGAAGAAATTGAAACTATTTCTAGCCCCATGAAAAGATGCTCCAAGTCAGTATTAATCAGAGAAATGCAAATTAAGACCACTCTGAGATACTACTACACACCTGCCAGGTTGGCTAGAAGGACAGGGAAAGATAATGCAGAATGTTGGAGGGGATGCAGGAAAACAGGGACACTGATACATTGTTGGTGGCATTGTGAATACATCCAGTCATTCTGGAGAGCAATTTGGAACTATGCTCAAAAAAGTATCAAACTGTGCATATCCTTTGACTCAGCAGTGGTATTACTGGGCTTATATCCCAAAGAGATCCTAAAGGAAGGAAGGAGACCTGAATGTGCATGAATGTTTGTGGCTGCCCTCTTTGTAGTGACCAGAAACTGGAAACTACGTGGATGCCCATCAATAGGAGAATGGTTGGGTTAATTGTGGTATATGAATGTGATGGAATATTATTGTTCTGTATGAAATGACCAGCGGGATGAATACGGAAACGCTTGGAGAGACTTCCATGAACTGATGCTGAGTGAAATGAGTAGGACCAGGAGACCGTTGTATACTTCAAAAAGAATACTATGTGATGATCAATTCTGAGGGATGTGGCCATCTTCAACAATGAGATGAACCAAATCAATTCCAATAGAGCAGTAGTGAACTGAACCAGCTACACCCAGCAAAAGAACTCTAAAGATAACTGTGAACCACTACATTGAATTCCCAATCCCTCTATTTTGGTCTGCGGGCATTTTGGATTTCGTTCAAAGACTATTTCAAAGTCCGATTCTTTTCGTACACCAAAACAACTGTTTGGACATGTATACATATATTGTAGTTGATTTAGACTTTAACATATTTAACATGTATTGGAGAACCTGCCATCTTGGGAGCGGGTGAAGGA
Source organism: Sminthopsis crassicaudata (assembly GCF_048593235.1). Classification (NCBI taxonomy): domain Eukaryota; kingdom Metazoa; phylum Chordata; class Mammalia; order Dasyuromorphia; family Dasyuridae; genus Sminthopsis; species Sminthopsis crassicaudata. Next base: position 209,289,419 of record NC_133622.1, read on the forward strand.
GGAGAAATATTAGAATAAAAGGTCTGGCAATTGTCAATGTTGTATAATTACCCATGCATATATCTGCTAAGTAAAAACTATTATTATTTTAAAAATACTCAGTTATAACTTCAAACAGAAAATACTATAAATTACAATAGGTGCACAATAAGAAGCAATAGAATTCTAGATAAATTATGATGGTAATGTTTGGGAGAAAGCAGTCATCTGGTAAAATGGGGATATAAGTATGGTAGATGGACAATATAGGATTTTTGTGTCACAAATCAAAAGATAATTCGTTTGTGTCTACCCAGGCAAAAGAGAGATGTGGAAATTTTAATGTAATCAAGTAAAAATTAGTTGGGATCAAGATTCGTTTTAAGTACTGATTATGTTTAATGATTTCCAAGTCTTCATTTCACCTTTTCCCTGGACACAAGCCCTGTGCATGATAAGAAGAAATGGGAATTTTGTGAATATTATAATTTTATACATCCACTCTTGACTAGCAAGTCTCAAAGTGTAGTCTAGAGAGCCTCTAGACTCTTTCAAGGTTGCCATGTTGTGAAAATTATTGTCATAACAATGCCTAGATACTATTTGACTATTAAATTATTCCTCCATTTTCCAACCTACCAAACTATATGAAGCTGAAATTTCTTCATTTACTTCAAATAAAGCAACACACCACAACAAAATAAATGCAGAAGCTGATATGAGAATCTTTTTGTCTTCTATTAACCAAGACCTTTCTTTTCATTTCTTTTCTGTTTAAATTTTTTCAACCAAGACATTTAAAAGGTTTTCAAAAGTTTCTAACCAAATGCCATTTATTTGATTCGTTTTGCTCTGGAAAATGTAATTGTTGATGTTGTTTTCATTCAAAAGGCTATATTAACATGTAAAAAGAGTTTGTTGTTTTTTAAAGGGAATAATGAATATTTTAAAATTTTGGTTTTTATTCTTGATGTGGCAAATAATGATGTAACTGACATCCATAAAAAAACGGACATCCACAAAAGATCTGTAACATGTTTGAAGATATCTAAAAGTTTAACGTTTGAAAATCATTGTTGTAGAGAAAGTGGGACAATTCCTTTGAAGCTTTCTAATGTTATTAATTGCCACTGGATGGTGTTAATGCCATTAGGGTAGCTGAGTCCTTAATCACAATGCTCAATCAGCAACTGTCAGTGTAGAGGGCTGGAGCTCTGAAAAGGTGTGCTTGAGTCTTAGACAGCAGAGCACTTAAGGCTAATTGCCTACTCATTGTGAGATAATGGTTGTATAGGCATATACTTAGATATGTGATGCCTCTCCTCACCACTGGTTTTGCTGAATGCATGGTGGTGAGATAATCGTGGACAAAGATTGGAGGTCTGGGAGGGAGAGATCATCTCTCTGAGAGCACACTGAGTAAAGGAGACTTCAGGCTCCAGACTCCAGAGTCCAAGATTCATCTTTGATGAGTCCTTTAGTAGCTTACCTGCCTCCTTCACTTCTCCATCTAAAGACCAAGAACTTTGGCTGACCCTGACCCTGACTCATCCTGAGGACCTCCAGAGAACTAGCCCAGATAATATATAATGGCATCACCATGGACCAAGGACCAGCACACAGCTCAGTGGTAATTTCAGTGAAGAAGTCCCTGGGACTTGTGACCTGGAAACAGGGTTACTGTTAAAATGGACAAGCAGGAAACTTTGTTGAGGGCTAAAGGAGTAACTTTCCATTTCTGGTTGAAATAGGGTAGATACTAGGAAAAGAGCCTCCTCCACACCCCCTTCCCCACATCCACTCCCACTCCCACCCCAAGGGATGTTTATACAAAGCATACGTAGGTAAATAAAGAGGCAAGATTTGCTTGTAGCTTGCAGATTGGTGGACTCTTGGATACATTAGAATGCAAGTCCCCTTGGTTCTCCAAGGAAGATGAATTAGAGGCAGATCAGTGGAAACTAGTAGAACAACTAATTGAATATTACAATGATAATGGGTCTGATTCAATGTCTAAGGAAATAGTCTATATATACAACATAATACAATTGGCCTTAAAAAATCCCATAAATTCAAAAGAGAAAGAAAAGTTTTCATGATAACAGCCAGACAAGGAAATATGAAGAGAAAGAAGAGGAGAAGGGGGATGATACTGACAAAAACGATGAAAGGGATGGAGAGTTGAGTATACTTAAAGAATGTGGTGATTGTCACTCTCACAGCTCAGCCTACACCCAAGCAGGCTTTTGACCTCTCTCCATCAATGTCACTTTTCTGGGAGGAAGGAAGAAGAGGAGTGGGAAAGGCAGTGACATCACCAACAATGTCCTCCAGCAACCATCCCTACCCTCCATGACTTGTTACAAAAGGCACTACTTAAAGCCCAAGAAAAAGGGTAGAATCTAGCTGATGTGAGAATAGAAACTTATCCTATGATTGAAGAGCTTAATTCTTCAGATGAATTAAAAAAGAGATACAGTCCTTTTAACCTAGAAATTATCAAAGATCTACAAAAGGCTTGCACTCTTTATGGCTCTACATCACATTAGAGGACTTGGCTTATGAAATTTTAACCCCTAGTGACTTGAAATCTATAGCAAGGACAAGTTTAGAGCCTGGGCAAAACTTGGTGTGGCTTTCTGAGTATAGTGAACTCTAGGATAAAAACCCAACAAAATAGGCAACATGGAGTTGATATACCAATGACCTGTGCACAATTAACACATGTAGGTCGTTATGCCAACCTTTTGGCACAGATTAATTGCCCCATAACAGCATTTGTGCAAATTGCTGCTGCTGCTGCTCTTGCTGCTGCTGCTGCTGTCAAAGCATGGGGCACCCTCCCAGGAAGGCAAGATAGAGAGAGGGGAAACCTTCAGAAAGTTGCACATACTCCAAATGAACCCTTTAATGATTTATTGATGTCATACAAACTATTGTTGAAAATGCAACAACAGAAGTTATGATAAGATAACTTGCAAAAGAAAATGCTATAGAGATTAATAGAAGAAGTATACTAGGAGTACACTAGGATACTCCTTTAGAGGAGATCATAAGAGGATGTGCCACAGTAGGCACAAATACCTTTTATACCCAGGCTGTGATGCAGATTTCCCAAGATCTGAACATGGGAAAACAGTGCCTCTTTTGGCAAGAGACTTCCAGAGAGACTCGTCAATGCTTTCAATGTGGTAAAGTAGGGCAACTGATAGCTCAATGTTGGCATAAAGATAGAGTGAGAAAACATGGTAGGAGAACAAGACCCAGAACCCCACATCCAAAATGCAACAGAGGCTTTGTTTTGCAATAGAATGTAGATTGATTCAGGCAAACAGGATGCCAGGCCATTCCTTAGAGCCCCAGGGTGGAAAAATATTTGGGGCATGATGGCATCCGATGCTACATCCAAAGAGTCATTAGAATATCAGTACTCAGATATGACCAATCAGCCAAGAAGCAATATGATGGGAGAAAGGAAGTACATAATCAATCAATCTGATTTACAAGAGCGCCATGAAGAGGGCCACGAGAATTGCCACAAGAAGTGCCACAAGGAGCACCATGAGAAGTGCCACAAGAAATGACATGAAGGACACCATGAGAAGTGACAAGAGAAGCGCCACAAAGAGTGCCACAAGAAGAGTATCACGAGAAGTGCTGAGAGAAATTTCACTACAAATGCTATGAGATGTACCACAAGAAGTGCCATGAGAGGTTCCACAAGAAGTCCCATGAAGAGTGCCACAAGAAGTGCCCCGAAGAGCACCATGAGAAGTGCTACAAAGAGTGCTATCAGATGTGCCACAAGAAGACCCATGAAGAGCGCCACAAGAAGTGCCGTGAAGATCGCCAGGAGAAATGACCTGAGAAGTGCCACAAAGAGCACCATGAGAAGTGCATGAGAAGTGCCACAAAGAGCACCACGAGAAGCGCCATGAGAAGAACGTCATGAGAAGTATTGCGAGAAATTCTATAGGAAGTGCCATAAGAAGTGCCATGAGAAGTGCCTTGAAGAGCGCCACAAGAAGTGCCATGAAGATTTCCACGAGAAGTGCCGCAAAGAGCGCCATGAGAAAGGCTGTGAAGGGCACCATGAGGAGTGACACAAGAAGTGCTGTGAAGGGTGCCATGAGAAATGCCTTGAAGAGCGCCACAAGAAGTGCCGGGAAGAACGTCATGAGAAGTGACACGAGAAGTGCCACAAAGAGTGCTGCAAAGAGCGCCATGAAAAGTGCCACAAGAATTGCCAGAAGAAGTGCCGCAAAGAGTGCCACTCGAAGTGTCACGAGAAATGATATGAAGGCCACCATGAGAAGTGCCACAGAAGTGCCACGAGGAGCAGCATGAGAATTGCTACTAGAAGTGCCACAAGAGGTGCCACGAGAAGTGCCACAAAGAGTGTGGCGAGAAGTGCATGAGAATTGCTACTAGAAGTGCTGTGAAGAGCAATTTTTATGCCCTAATATATGGTTAATTTTTGTATAGGTTCCATGAACCACTGAGAAGAAAGTAAATCTTTTTCTGCCTCCATTCAATTTTTTTTTTCAAAGATCTATCATATCTAAAATTTCTAACATTCTGTGACCTCCTTAACTTCTTTCTTATTTATTTTGTGGTTTGATTTCTCTAGTTCTGAGAGAGCAAGGTTGAGATGCCCCACTAGTATAGTTTTGCTGTCTATTTTTTCTTGCATCTCTGTTAACTTCTCATCTAGGAATTTGGATGCTATATCTCTTGGTATATATAGGTTTAGTATTTATATTGCTTCATTACCTATAACACCCTTTAAGAAGATATATTATTCTTCCTTATCTCTTTTCATTAGATCTATCTTTGCCTTGACTTCATCTGAGATCAGGATTGCCTCCCCTGTTTTTTTTGTTTTTGTTTTTGTTTTGTTTTATTTTGTTTTTTTTTTCTTCTCTGTGAAATCTTTTATGTCTGAAGTTTCTCTGTGAAATCTTGTATGTCTGATATTCTCTCTTTGAGCCAATGGTGGTGAGAGTAAGATTCATAAGATGCTCATCCCCCTTCCTTCCTTCTCTCATTTATAATAAGTCTTATTTGCCTCTTTGTGCAATTTAATTTCCCTTATGTTATCTCCTTTTTCCTTCCTTTTCAGTTCCCCTTTCCACTTCTAGTTTCTTATTCATATTGTCATAAGTAAATCAAAATATATGCAGACTTTTAAGTACACCCATAATAGAAACACAGTTCTGAAGAATTCTTTCTTTTTTCTTTTTGTAGCCTTCCCTTGAGTTCTGTATGTGGAGATCAAAATTTTTTCATTCAGCTCTGGTCTTTTCTCTGAAATAGATGAAATTCACCTCTATCATTGAATGTTTATTTTCTTCCCTGAAAGATAATGCTTCCTTTAGCTGAAGAACTTATTCTGTATTCCAAATTCCTTTGCCTTTTGGAATATCAGATTCCAGGCCCTCTGATCCCTTAAGGTGGAAGCCAGGGTACTTGTGCCAGGGTACTTAAAAATAAGTACATACTTAGGCTAGGGTACTTAAAAGTAAGTGCATACTTTTTCCTATTTCTGGTCAGAGCTTTCAGGTAATTCCATTATTCTTAAATTTTTTTTCTGTCTTGATCTGTTCTCCACACCTGTCCTTTTTCTTATAAATTCCTTTCACATTCACATTCTGGTTTATTTTTTCATTCTTTAAAATCTGTTTGGTTATTTCTTGGTCTCTTGTAGCTTCACTGCCTTCCTTCTGTCCAGTACTAATTTTCAGAGAGTTATTTTCACCTTTGAGACCATGTATTTCCTTTCATAGTTCCTTTCACAACTTTAAAAAATGATCTTCCCATTTTTCTTCAATGGTTTTTATTTTATTTTTTAATTTCCTTCAATGTTTCTGATTTGATTTTTGAATTCTTTTCTAAGTACTTTATCTCTCTCTCTAATATGTATATATATATATATATATACAAGCACATATATATATATTAATATATATATATATATAGATATATACTTATGCCTACAAATATTTTAAAAGGAATGAGTGCTATATTTTGCCAAAAGTCTTTTCCCCATCTGTTGATACAATCAAATGATTTTTATTATTTTATTGCTGTTATAATCAATTATGTTAAACTGTACTTATATTAAATCATCCCTGTAATCCTTACTTAAATTCCATTTAAACACAACATATAATCTTTATTATATGCTGCAGTCTCCTGACTAGTATTTTATTTAGAACTTTCCCAATCATAATCATGAGTGAAATTTGTCTGTAATTTTCTTTCTCCTTTTTATTCTTCCTGATTGGGTATCACCATCCTAGTTGTTTCATTAGGAAAGTTTTTTTTATAAGATCCCTTTTTTGCTAGTAGTATAAATAACCATTTAATATTGGAATTAGTTATCTCTAATGTTTAGTAAATCCATCTGATCCTGATGCTTTTTCTGGAGAAGCTTCTTTAAAGCCAGTTCAATTTCATCTTCTAAAAATAGCTTTAATTGTATTTAACATATACTTTTCTACCTGCCATGTGTGGGAGGGGATGGGGAGAAGGAGGGGAAAAATTGGGAAAAAAGATTTTGCCAGTATCAATGCTGAAAAATTACCTATGCATATATCTAGCAAATAAAGAGCTATAATAAAAAATAAAAAGTAAAAATAGATTTATTCTATTTAACAAATAGTCTATATTGAAATATAGAAAATATCTCATTTCCTCTTCTATTAACATAGGAAGTTTTGATCTTTGTGAATATTGTTCCATTTCACTTAAGTTGTAAAATTCATTAGCATAAAACTAGGCAAAATAGCTCCCCATAACAGCTCTGATTTCATCTTCATTAGTTAGTATGTAAGTACATACTTAGTCCAGGACACTTAAATGCAAGTACACACTTATGCCAGTATACTCAGAACTAAGTAGATACTTTTTCCTTTTTCTGGTCAGAGCTTTTAGCCATTTTGGTTATTCTTCTATTTTTTCTTTCTTGATCTGTTCTCCAGATCTGTCTTTTTTCTTATAAATTCCTTTCAAAATGTGAATACATTCTGTTTATTTTTTCATTCTTTAAAATCTGTTTTGTTGTTTCTTGGTCTCTTGTAGCTTCACTGCCTTCCTTCTGCCCAGTTCTAATTTTCAGAGATTTATTTTCCTCTTTGAGACCATGTACCTCCTTTCATAGTTTCATAACTTAAAAAAATATGATCTTCCCATTTTTTCAATGGTTTTTATTTTATTTTTAAATTTTCCTTCAATGTTTCTGATTTGATTTTTAAATTCTTTTCTAAGTACTTTATCTCTCTCTCTCTCCTTTCTCTCTCTCTATACACACACACACATATATATTATATAGATAGATAGATAGATAGATAGATAGATAGATAGATAGATATAGATATAGATATATACTTATGGCTACAAATATTTTAAAAGGAATGAGTGCTGTATTTTGCCAAAAGTTTTTTCCCCATCTATTGATACAATCAAATGATTTTTATTATTTTATTGCTGTTATAATCAATTATGTTAAACTGTTCTTATATTAAGCCATCCCTGTAATCCTTATTTCAATTCCATTTAAACACAACATATAATTTTTATTATATGCTGCAGTCTCTTGACTAGTATTTTATTTAGAATTTTCCCATCCATGTTCATGAGTGAAATTTGTCTGTAATTTTCTTTCTCCTTTTTATTTTTCCTGATTGGGTATCAATATCCCAGTTGTTTCATAAAGAACGTTTTTTTGTAGGATCCTTTTTTTTGGCTATTATTCTAAATAACAATTTAATATTGGAATTAGTTATCTCTAATGTTGAGCAAATCCATCTGATCCAGATGCTTTTTCGAGAGAAGCTTCTTGAAGGCCAGTTCAATTTCATTCTGTAAAAATAGATTTAATTGTATTTAACATTCTTTAACATATTTAATGTGTATTGGTCTACCTGCCATGTGGGGGAAGAGGTGGGGGAAAGGAGGGGAAAAATTGGAACAAAAAGTTTTGCAAGGGTCAATGATGAAAGATTACTTATGCACATATCCTGTAAATCAAGAAGTATAATAAAAAATCAAAAATAAAAATAGATTTATTTTATTTAAGAAATATTCTATATCGAAAATATAGAAAATGTCTCATTTCCTCGTCTGTTAACCTAGGAAGTTTTGATCTTTGTGAATATTATTGCATTTGACTTAAGTTGTAAAATTCATTAGCATAAAATTAGGCAAAACAACTCCTCCAAATAGCTTTGATGTCATCTTTATTAATGATGTATTCTGCCTTTTCATTTTTGATGCCAGTAATTTGGTTCTTTCTTCTCTTTTTAAAATGATATCACCAAATATGCACTCTATTTTGTTTTTTTATTTAAAATCAATTTCTAGTTTTATTTACCAATTCAAAATTAATTCATTTTATGGAATACATATAGAAAGAGGCTAACTTTTGTTAGTCAGATATGGTAATATCCAATGATAGCTCGTTTATTTCCCCTCCCACTGCTTGCAACTGAATCCCAAGAAATCTTGCTGAGATTTCTTTTAGAATTTGGAATAGGATACGGTTGTAAATTTGGAAATAATTTTGTCAATTCATGTGTTTCCTAGTTCAAATAGTTTTATTCAATTAATATCCCTCATTAATTCCTGACAATCATTCAAAGTAACCAGATCATCCCCTCCAATTTCCTTCTGCACGCAAAATCCTTCAACAGCCCCACTTTTTAAAAAATTTCATATGCATATTTAAAAATTGTTTTTTTTTGTATTTTTTCAATTTTTTTTTTTTTTTTTGTACAAGGCATTATTGCGCTATGTTTCTCCCGTTATGTCTGTCAGAAAAATTACCATGGTGAGAAGTGGTATAACACAGAATATATATTTTCTGAACAATTCAAAATAACCTTAAACTTTGGCAAGTCTTGTAAACTGCATCCTAAAAGAGGAAGGAGGTAGACTCCAATGGGTCTCTAGTGGGAAAATTATATTCCATGTTCATAACTTAAGTATCTAGAAGAAATTGAGGAAATGTTAATAGTAAGGTTTTCTGATTTTTAAGCAGTCCCTTGAAAGTTGGAAGTAAGTTATTTGGATTTTTCAGCACCTAATGCCCTCTTAAGTTGGCATTAGCATTTTCTAAAGGCAGGTTGTTTCCATGTAGTTTAAAATTGTCTCCCAAACAAAACAAAAACTGGCAAGTTTCTTTTAATTTCCGTTGGATTATTTAGGTCAGGACCTGGAAAGACTATTTGTATTTCAATAGCAATAGCCTTTTCTCTTTCTTTTAGGAATCTAAACATGTCTCTTGAATTAGTTCCCTAGGTGTAAGCATTTAACTTATTTTCCGGTGTGAGCAAAATGCAAACACTACTCTTTGGATTGAAAGCTAAACCTTGGGACTTAGGACAGGAAAGAATGTCCACAAGGAGACTAAAGGTATTTAGGAGAAAGATACGGGAGACAACATATAATAAACTACTCTGAGGCAGATCTCAACTACTTACCTCTCTAGCTATAGAAGCAAGTTCTGGGGCTTCAAAGGTTGAATCGTTGACATCATGGTAGATTTTGTTAGGCTACAGGAATTTTAAAAGAGTGTTCTCTGTATCAAAACTGAGCATTTGAGGTCTATCTATATCTATATCGATATTTATATTTACATCTATCTATAGATATATGTATATATATATATTTGTCTCTGATCAATAAACGTCCAGGCATCCATAAAGAGGACTTCTGCTGGGCCTGGTATTTTGTCACATCCTCCATCTCACTACAGATGCTGGACTGCAAGAGCCAATCATATCTCTCCTGTTAATAAGGTTAATAAGCTGGTGAAGCTAGTTGTGGTAAAATGAAAAACCTGGGGTGCATTCTTCCCTGCTGGCCCTCTACAGAGGAGGAGGCTGCAATGGCCCCATTTCTTGGAGGAACGTCTCCTTGTCCCACACAGGAACGTTGGAGGCCATGGCCTTCACGCGAAGGGTGCGGTCGTCTGTGAGCAGAGCCAGGTCACCCGGACGGAGCTGGATTGGCGGGTCGTCCCAGGAAGGCATGTTGTTGTGGGTCTGAGCTCTCTGGTAGTTGAGGCAGCAGGCGAGGATGTGGTCGTCGTAATTTCCTTGCAGCCAGAGGATGTCCTTCTGGTCACAGTCAATGGTTGGCAGCTCCTGTCCTTGGCTGCTGAGGATCTTGAGCCGAGGGTTAGAGAGTTGCAAGTGGCGCTCCAGCAAGTCAAGGGCCCTCTGGGCCCTGGGCCCAGGCCCAGAGGAAGCGGTCCTGGCCTCCGGGTTTCCCTGCTCGGCCTTGGCCAGGCTCTTGAGCTCCTGGATGACAACCAGGGGCACCAGCACTGCGAGGCTCGTCTCGTTCAACAGCTGGCTCACGTTGTCCAGCTGCAGAATGAAACTGTTGGTGTCCAGGACCAGGCAGCTGGGGCGGGGCTCATCCCCCAGCTGCCTCTGGTGGTTCGCGGCGTCCAGAATAGCCTGGATTCTGGCGCGCCGCCGCCGCTCTGCTGCTATCTCGTGGGCCAGGAGCAGCTTCTTCACCTTCAGCTCCTCGGGAGCGTGGTCAGGAGCTTCAGGGGCTTCGTCCAACGCGTCTCCCGCGAACCCTTTCCCGGAATCTTCCTGACTCGGTGGCCTTTGCTTCTCCTCGCCGGCTGAGTCTGCAGCGGCTGTGCGGCCGTTGTCTTGTCCATCCGGGGACTCCCAGAGGGGCTTCTCTGGGCCGCAAAGGCATTCCAGCAAGTCCTTCAGCACGTTCACTCGCCTGCAGTTCCCTGCCATGGCCTCGTCCGCCTTTGTCCTCGGGTAGTAGCAGGGCTCTCGGGGAGCAGCCAGCAACGGAGCGAAGCCTGAGAAGAGCTGATCCTCCTCCAGGACGAGGAGGGCCAGGTCGTCGCCAGGCTTCCCGTACAAAGGCACCTCGGAAGTGTCGACCATCAGCAGGCTTTGGCGGAAGCCACGGAGACTGCCCCAGACGTCCCTGGCAACGCGTCCGCCGGCCTCCAGGCTGCTGCTGGGCCGCTCCCAACGAGTTCTGCAGAGCAGCATCCATTCGGACCAAATCTTCACACTGGGGAGCAGGGCTCGGAGGGCCGCACTGAAGGAGGAAACCAGGATCGCCCGAGGGTGATCCTCCCCCTCCGCAGGGGCCACGCCAGCTCCGGGACATTGCTGAAGCCAGTAGGTGCAGCAGCTCAGCAGCAGCGCGAACATGGCCAGCGCCAGGCCTGTGGCTTCTCCCTGGACCAAAGGAGCCCGGGGCGCCCAGGGCCTCTCCTTCTCCTGGGAGTGGTGCACAGCGAACATGTTGATGGTCATGACGTGGAGGAGCAGCTGCTGCTTTGCCAGAGAAGCGGGACTCTTGCGGAGGAGCAGCTGGAAGTTCTCCAGCAGCTCCTCAGCCGCCGCCGCGAATGTCTCCATCCCCGTGCCCGTAAACAGTCGCGCGTGAGCTTGCAGAAAACTGCGGGTGAAAGCTTGCCGCGGATCGCCAGCACGCGCACCGCTGCCGCTGCTACCCCGACCTCTGTCTTCTGCCTGGCGTCCGAGGGCTGCAAAGAGTTTCCTGAGGTTCTTCTCGCTGCACATGCTCGGTCTGGCGCCAGCTAAGCTTCTCATCCAGTAGCAAGCGGCCTCCAGGTTCCTCTTGGTAGACGCTGCCAACAGGGCCAGCTGGTTGTAGGGCTGCGGCTCTGAGGGGTCAAGCTGCAGAGCTTGCAGGTACCAGCTCCGTGCTGGGCCAAAGTCCGCGGAGCCCTGGGCTTGCTCCCGGTGCCGGGCAAGATCTCCCAGGCAGAGGAGCAGCTTCTGGCCACAGGCCAAGGCAGACTTCAAGGGTTCCTGGAAGGGCTGCTGGCCAAGGGCCGAGGCCCGAGTGGTGTGCTCCCGCAGCTGGAAGCCGTATTGCTTCTGTAGCCTTTCCAGCAGACTCTGGAAGAACGGGGTGCCCTCGTCCAGGACGGCCCAGAGCCTGGGGGCGATGTGCTCTGGGGGCAGAGCCCTGGCATGCTGGAGGAGGTGCCTCAGCTTCTCGATCACCTGATGGAAGGCGTGCTTCCAGAGGAGCTGGCTCACGCGCTGCCCCTCCGAGAACACCACGTCGGCGACGATGACTCTTCGGTAGTGACCCAGCAGCTCGGCCCTTTGCCGAGCTGCCTCGTCCAGGTCGTCCCGACTGAGCGCGGGGCCAGACAGCAGGCCGGCCAGCTGGGCCTGGCGCTCGGCGGCCAAAGAAAGAATGTGACGGAGCACCTGCGTCTTGCAGTCGCTTCTACGCCCTTCTGGCTTCTGGGGGAAAGGAGGGCGGTGGCATCTAGGCTCTGGTGCTCCCGCGGGGCTCCAGGGAGCCCAGGGCGTCCATGCCGGGGAAGCTGCCGCGTTGGCTAACAGGGCTTGGCCCTGGCCTGCGTGGCCGCCTATTCCCAGGCCGAGCCCTTCAAACTGGCGCTGCCATGCCATTCTCTCCCTAGGCTCCGATGGCCCTGCCTCCATGTCTCCCGCCTCCCTGGCAGCCTTCCCTCGGGCCTTAGGTGCCCGCCTCACCCTCCCCCCCAGGCCAAGAAGCAACAGGCTAAGTGAGAGCGCCCGGGGACCGGGGCGCGGGAGTCTTCCTGCCGGGGTTAGGCAGAAGAGTGCTCCCCCAGGATGGGAAGAGCAGGCAGACAAGGCTCCCCAAGCGATCTGGCTACCAAGGGGGTGGGGGTGGGAGGTGGGGGGTCCCCGCAACTCACCCAGAGATTCGTCGAGGTCGCTTCTCCGCTGCGCTGGGCTCCAAACGCCGAAATACCGCAATGCCGACAGAGCGAGCTTGGGCACGTCCGCTCTAGGCGCTGTCTAGCTGGCTCTGGCAGGTAGCTGGCCCAGCAGCCCTACTCCTTTTATAGGCAGCCCAGGGGCGGGACCGCACCTGATTGGCCTCAGCCAGCTAGCTCATTCACCCCGCTGCTCCCAGGCAATTTCGTGGAATCTCTATTTCTTCCGGGTCAATATTATAGATCATTTTGCTATGTATGATTCTTTCCCGCCTCAGGCCTGTTCCTTTTGATTGTCAGGAGATATGATTCCATATCCAGATCAAAGACATCTGAGATTTTCAAAATTTGCTCACAATAATCCTATGGGTTTCCTTCCACAAAGGATGTCCTCGAGGTGGTGATGGGTGAATTTTTTCTCTTTCTGCTTTCTCCTCATGTTCTATTGCTCCAGGACCATTTTCTTGGATTCCCACCCCCTAAATCGACTCCACACTTCTCAGAGTCCCTTCCTTACCCTCTCCCTCCCTCTTTGGGTTGATCTGCCACACTTTTAAGAATCCTCCCATACCCAGTCTCCTCACCTTACAAGGTAAGAAGATTTGAATACTTTTCCAGATATATCTGTGATTTCCTCTTTAACCTAGTTCCGATGATAATAAGATTCTAGCATTACCAGCCCTCCTCCACCTCCTGCTTTCACTGTAGCAGCTCTTCCACTCAATTTCGTTTGAATGAGGTGCTTGTTTGATTTAACCTGTTTCCCAATTTTAATTTTTGGACCATTTCATCATCCTCTACTCAATCCCAAACCTTCTATCTATGTATGTTCTTTCATACTCCCTAAGTAATGATAATATTCTTAAGAGTTACACTATGTTTTTTCATGGAATTTTAACTAATCAAATTGTTTGTGTGTGTGTGTGTGTGTGTGTGTGTGTGTGTGTGTGTGTGTGTGTGTATATATATATATATATATATATATATATATATATATATATTCTTTTGTAATCGGCATTTATATTTACCTTCTTACTGTTCACTAGAGGCATTTAATTGGTCTTCCTTTCTTGTCTTTCCCAATATAATGTATTGTCCATTGTGTTGACCAAAATACTCAAAACATTTTTTAAGTTCAAAACGCATGCATAGTGTTCGACGTTCTCCCTGACAGAACCTTGTGTAGCACATTTTTTCACTCTGCCTTCCCCAACCTTCTCCCCAGATGACAAGTCATCCAATATATGTTAAACATGAGTAATTCTTCTATACATATTTCCAAACTAATCATGCCGCACAAGAAGGATCAGATTCCTTTTGTATAATCTCTTGGGGATACAGTTCCAGTAGAGACACTGTTGGATTAAAGGGTATGCAACGTTTGATAGTCTTTTGGCCATAGTTGCATATTGGTCTTTTGAAGGATGGGTTAAGTTCACAACTCCATTCATAATGAATTAGTGCCCCCTGCCTTCATCATTATTTTTTCCTGTCATCTTAGCCAATCTGAGAGGCGTGGGGTGGCACCTCAAAGTTGTCTTAATTTACCTTTCTCTAATCCCTGGTGATTTAGAGCAGGCAACATTATTTTCTTAAAGTGCAGGAGAGACTGCACAACCCTACTCAGAGCTCCACAAGCTCTATATTGTCTCCATGATTAAATACCAACTTGTGTTTGGAATTCCAAGCTCTTCATGGCTTTCCCCTTCCTACCTTTCCAGTCTTTGCTTACTTTCCTAGATGGAATTGGGAATTTCCCCCTTCTTTAGCTTCTATTGCTTGGTTTCCCAGGCTTTCTTCTATGCAGTTGGAATCTCAGCTTCTGCAGATCTTTTCAGTCTTCCCCTTCTCCACCCCAATAGGGCTTTCCCTCTGAAATTAGCTTCAATTTACACTGCATTTACTTTTTATGCACAAAGTTATTTGCATGTTAAATCCCCCTTTAGAACAGGAGCTCCTTGATCAGGGGAATGGTGCTTTTGTTTCCCTTCCCCCCCCCCCCAAAAAAAATGCCTACCTTATAGTAAGCATTTAAGACTTACTGACCAGGTTGTACTATGTTGACAGTTTAAAAAGACACTTTCTTCTTTAATTTTATAATTTTTATCATTATAGTCTAGCACATCATGCACATATGTATATACACATTTTACACAAATGTGTGTTTCTTATGTTTTGTGCCTACATTGTGGTAATGTGTGTACATCTTGGTTTTTTGTCATTAAAAATACCTGGTTTCATATTTATTTTTATCTACCAGGGAGAATGGCCTCTGCCTTTATAGAGGAAGTGTCAGAGAAAAAGTTGTCAATGGAGTTGATGCTCAGTAAGGAAAGATATAGACAAAGAACTTTTTGGCTTCAATTAAGAAATTAAAATCAGTGGCTCACAGCAAATATTTCATGAGGGCTTTGAACTTAGGTCTTTCAGATTCCAGGTATGGCACTCTATACTTGACATCACACTTTTTTCTTGTGTCAATTATATCCCATGAAAAGCTTTAGAGTTGTTCTTATGGAAAATATCAAATGCAGATTTCAAATGGAAAGGAGATTTCTTACACTGGTACACATAATTCAAACAATACTATCTCTACCAATAACAAAAAGCAGAAATCAATGAAAAAAAAATCAAAACAAAACTAAAGGCAAAATTATCCTTGCATGAGAATTTACTTTGGGTTCCAAAGTACACAAAGTTCCAAAGGGTCCCTACAGCACCTCCAAATGAGTAAGTAAGTTAAATAAGTCTATACAAAAAATTATGCAAAAACACTTGCAACATTTCCAAACACTACTAACAAAATCCAGAAGGAATTTAATTGAATGAGAAATTATATTTCAAATGATTACCAAAAGACATAATCTATGTAGACTTTAAAGTATCAAGTCAGAAAAAAATTATAAAGGAAAATTTAACAATCTCAGAGAAATGAAAGGAAAACCTCTATATCTGGGGACATATTTATTGTTCAAGATTGACTTGCAAATATAAAAAAAATGAAGTCTTAGTGGCTATTAAGAAGATGTAATTATCAAATGCAGTTCCCAGTGAGGGAAGTCATTTATCAGTGAATATCAGTGACTGTTTTGCAATTTATATTTCTAGATAGTTGTTTAGGAGTATGGAGAGGTTAAATGACTTGTTTAACGTAATTGACAGAGACTGGGTCTTCATTGATTTCTTCACATTATCTTAAAATGATGAGACTCTCCAAATTGATTTGAAACTTCATACTTATTACAATCAAAGTATTGGGAGTTAACTTTATAGAAATATACAAAATAACATTTTCCATAACAAATTAAGATTTGAAATTTCATGTCACAATTAATTTTAAGAAAGTCTATAACCCCAAGAAAAATTTAACATAAAAAAAAACAATGACCAGATTTCAAACTTTATCACAATGCATTAGTTATCAAAAACTATTTTATATTGGTGTTGATAGGGTAAAGAAAGTGGAATTGTTTAAATAGACTAGCAAAATCAGATACAGAGTCAATAGAATATATTAGCCCAGTGTTCAATAAGTAAAGAACACAACTCACTGGGAAAGGTAGAAAAAAGTTGTATGGAAAATTTAGATTTAAATTATAATTTTTCACTTTAGACCATGTTATGCTTTTAAAGGATACACCTTCTAAATAAAAAATGCAACATCATTTTTTTTAAAAAGTAAAAGGATGGAAGAAGATGTCTTTTAAGTCCACAGCTAAGATAACAATTGCCAATATAATAAAAGAATGAGTGTCATAAAAGATAAAGTGAAAAATTTTCCAATGTAAAGTTAAACATTTGCATCAATAAACACAGTGTGTCTAAGAAGAGGGGGGAGGGGATAATTGGCAGAGACTAAGGGACATTCCATAATGTAGAAGTGTTGAAATAGCATAAACCAAATCCTTTTTATTTTAAACAACAAAGACAGATGATCAATAATGGGCTGAAAACAGAAATGCAAATTATCATACTGTTTAACATAGCAGAAAAGGAAAATGATAACTGTGGAGAAATGGAAAAATACACTAATGACTCTTGGTGGAGTTGTGAACTGGTCCAATCATTTGGAGACCAATTTGGAACTGTGGCCAACTTTGGAATTATAAAACTATGCATGTTCTTAATGCAGAGATATTATTACTAAGTCTGTATCCTAAAGAGATCAAAGAAAAAGTAAAAGGATCCACATATACAAAAATATTTACAGCAGCTCTTTTGTGGTGGAAATTAAGGGTATGCCTATCAGTTGAGGAATAGTTGAAAAGCTGTGGTATGTGATTTTTTTTTTATTTAATTTTTATTTTATTTTATAATTATAACTTTTTTTTGACAGTACATATGCATGGGTAATTTTTTACAACATTATCCCTTGCACTTTCTTCTGTTCAGATTTTTTCCCTTCCTCCCCCAACCCCCTCCCCCAGATGGCAGGCAGTCTTATACATGTTATATATATTACAATATATTCTAGATACAATATATGTGTGTGTAGAACCAAATTTCTTGTTGCACAGGAAGACTTGGATTCAGAAGGTAAAAATAACAGTTTACATTCATTTCCCAGTGTTCCTTTTCTGGATGTACCTGATTCTGTCCATCATTAATCAATTGGAATTGGATTAGCTCTTCTCTATATTGAAGATATCCACTTCCATCAGAATACATCCTCGTACAGTATCATTGTTGAAGTGTATAATGATCTTTTGGTTCTGCTTGTTTCACTTAGCATCAGTTGATGTAAGTCCCTCCAAGCCTCTCTGTATTTCTCCTTTTGGTCATTTCTTACCGAACAATAATATTCCATAACATTCATATACCATAATTTACCCAACCATTCTCCAATTGATGGACATCCATTCATCTTCCAGCTTCTAGCCACTATGAAAAGGGCTGCCACAAACATTTTGGCACATACAGGTCCCTTTCCCTTCTTTAGTATTTCCTTGGGATATAAGCCCAGTAGTAGTAGGGCTGGGTCAAAGGGTAGTGTGGTTTGCGATTTTAATAAAATACTACAGTGCTGTAAGAAAAGATGAAAGAGATGGTTTGGGAAGGGCAACTAGGTGGCTCAGTGGATAAAGTGCCAGACTTTGAACCAAGAAGAATCATCTTCCTGAGTTTGGCTCTGGACTTAGACACTTACAAGCTTTGTGACACTGAACAATTCCCTTTACCTTTTTCTTCCTCAGTTTCTTTATCTATAAGATGAGGAAGAGAAGGAAATGGCAAACCCTTCCAGTTTCTTTGCCAAGAAAACCCCAAATAAGGTAACAATGAGGTGCACATGACTGAAACATGACTGCACCATAGTTTCAGAAAAATCTGGAAATGTTTTTTCACAAAAATGTTTCGTTATCATTTGGTATTGGCTAGTAAATAGACTAGTTGATCAGTGGAATAGGTTAGGTCCAAAAGACAAAATAATTAATAACATTAATAATCTGGTGTTTGACAAATCCAAGGACCCCAGCTATTGGGATAAGAACTTAGTGTTTGACAAAAATTGCTGGGGAAACTGGAAATTAATATGGCAGAAACTAGGCAGTGATCGACACTTAACACCATACACCAAGGTCAGGTCAAAATGGGTTCATGACCTAGACATAAAAAATGAGATTATAAATAAATTAGAGGAACATAGGATAGTTTCCCTCTCAGACCTGTGGAAGAGGTCCAAAGAAGAACTAGAGATCATTCTTGAGCACAAAGTAGAAAACTTTGATTTTATCAAATTGCAAAGTTTTTGTACAAACAAAACTAATGCAGATATGATTAGAAGGGAAACAATAAACTGGGAAAACATTTTTACAATCAAAGGTTTCAATAAAGGCCTCATTTTCAACATATAGAGAGAGAATTGACTCTAATTGATAAGAAATCAAGCCATTCTCCAATTGATAAAGGATATGAAATTGATCAAAGGATATGAATAGACAATTCTCAGATGAAGAAATTGAAACTATTTCTAGCCCCATGAAAAGATGCTCCAAGTCAGTATTAATCAGAGAAATGCAAATTAAGACCACTCTGAGATACTACTACACACCTGCCAGGTTGGCTAGAAGGACAGGGAAAGATAATGCAGAATGTTGGAGGGGATGCAGGAAAACAGGGACACTGATACATTGTTGGTGGCATTGTGAATACATCCAGTCATTCTGGAGAGCAATTTGGAACTATGCTCAAAAAAGTATCAAACTGTGCATATCCTTTGACTCAGCAGTGGTATTACTGGGCTTATATCCCAAAGAGATCCTAAAGGAAGGAAGGAGACCTGAATGTGCATGAATGTTTGTGGCTGCCCTCTTTGTAGTGACCAGAAACTGGAAACTACGTGGATGCCCATCAATAGGAGAATGGTTGGGTTAATTGTGGTATATGAATGTGATGGAATATTATTGTTCTGTATGAAATGACCAGCGGGATGAATACGGAAACGCTTGGAGAGACTTCCATGAACTGATGCTGAGTGAAATGAGTAGGACCAGGAGACCGTTGTATACTTCAAAAAGAATACTATGTGATGATCAATTCTGAGGGATGTGGCCATCTTCAACAATGAGATGAACCAAATCAATTCCAATAGAGCAGTAGTGAACTGAACCAGCTACACCCAGCAAAAGAACTCTAAAGATAACTGTGAACCACTACATTGAATTCCCAATCCCTCTATTTTGGTCTGCGGGCATTTTGGATTTCGTTCAAAGACTATTTCAAAGTCCGATTCTTTTCGTACACCAAAACAACTGTTTGGACATGTATACATATATTGTAGTTGATTTAGACTTTAACATATTTAACATGTATTGGAGAACCTGCCATCTTGGGAGCGGGTGAAGGAGGAGAAATATTAGAATAAAAGGTCTGGCAATTGTCAATGTTGTACAATTACCCATGCATATATCTGCTAAGTAAAAACTATTATTATTTTAAAAATACTCAGTTATAACTTCAAACAGAAAATACTATAAATTACAATAGGTGCACAATAAGAAGCAATAGAATTCTAGATAAATTATGATGGTAATGTTTGGGAGAAAGCAGTCATCTGGTAAAATGGGGATATAAGTATGGTAGATGGACAATATAGGATTTTTGTGTCACAAATCAAAAGATAATTCGTTTGTGTCTACCCAGGCAAAAGAGAGATGTGGAAATTTTAATGTAATCAAGTAAAAATTAGTTGGGATCAAGATTCGTTTTAAGTACTGATTATGTTTAATGATTTCCAAGTCTTCATTTCACCTTTTCCCTGGACACAAGCCCTGTGCATGATAAGAAGAAATGGGAATTTTGTGAATATTATAATTTTATACATCCACTCTTGACTAGCAAGTCTCAAAGTGTAGTCTAGAGAGCCTCTAGACTCTTTCAAGGTTGCCATGTTGTGAAAATTATTGTCATAACAATGCCTAGATACTATTTGACTATTAAATTATTCCTCCATTTTCCAACCTACCAAACTATATGAAGCTGAAATTTCTTCATTTACTTCAAATAAAGCAACACACCACAACAAAATAAATGCAGAAGCTGATATGAGAATCTTTTTGTCTTCTATTAACCAAGACCTTTCTTTTCATTTCTTTTCTGTTTAAATTTTTTCAACCAAGACATTTAAAAGGTTTTCAAAAGTTTCTAACCAAATGCCATTTATTTGATTCGTTTTGCTCTGGAAAATGTAATTGTTGCTGTTGTTTTCATTCAAAAGGCTATATTAACATGTAAAAAGAGTTTGTTGTTTTTTAAAGGGAATAATGAATATTTTAAAATTTTGGTTTTTATTCTTGATGTGGCAAATAATGATGTAACTGACATCCATAAAGAAACGGACATCCACAAAAGATCTGTAACATGTTTGAAGATATCTAAAAGTTTAACGTTTGAAAATCATTGTTGTAGAGAAAGTGGGACAATTCCTTTGAAGCTTTCTAATGTTATTAATTGCCACTGGATGGCGTTAATGCCATTAGGGTAGCTGAGTCCTTAATCACAATGCTCAATCAGCAACTGTCAGTGTAGAGGGCTGGAGCTCTGAAAAGGTGTGCTTGAGTCTTAGACAGCAGAGCACTTAAGGCTAATTGCCTACTCATTGTGAGATAATGGTTGTATAGGCATATACTTAGATATGTGATGCCTCTCCTCACCACTGGTCTTGCTGAATGCATGGTGGTGAGATAATCGTGGACAAAGATTGGAGGTCTGGGAGGGAGAGATCATCTCTCTGAGAGCACACTGAGTAAAGGAGACTTCAGGCTCCAGACTCCAGAGTCCAAGATTCATCTTTGATGAGTCCTTTAGTAGCTTACCTGCCTCCTTCACTTCTCCATCTAAAGACCAAGAACTTTGGCTGACCCTGACCCTGACTCATCCTGAGGACCTCCAGAGAACTAGCCCAGATAATATATAATGGCATCACCATGGACCAAGGACCAGTACACAGCTCAGTGGTAATTTCAGTGAAGAAGTCCCTGGGACTTGTGACCTGGAAACAGGGTTACTGTTAAAATGGACAAGCAGGAAACTTTGTTGAGGGCTAAAGGAGTAACTTTCCATTTCTGGTTGAAATAGGGTAGATACTAGGAAAAGAGCCTCCTCCACATCCCCTTCCCCACATCCACTCCCACTCCCACCCCAAGGGATGTTTATACAAAGCATACGTAGGTAAATAAAGAGGCAAGATTTGCTTGTAGCTTGCAGATTGGTGGACTCTTGGATACATTAGAATGCAAGTCCCCTTGGTTCTCCAAGGAAGATGAATTAGAGGCAGATCAGTGGAAACTAGTAGAACAACTAATTGAATATTACAATGATAATGGGTCTGATTCAATGTCTAAGGAAATAGTCTATATATACAACATAATACAATTGGCCTTAAAAAATCCCATAAATTCAAAAGAGAAAGAAAAGTTTTCATGATAACAGCCAGACAAGGAAATATGAAGAGAAAGAAGAGGAGAAGGGGGATGATACTGACAAAAACGATGAAAGGGATGGAGAGTTGAGTATACTTAAAGAATGTGGTGATTGTCACTCTCACAGCTCAGCCTACACCCAAGCAGGCTTTTGACCTCTCTCCATCAATGTCACTTTTCTGGGAGGAAGGAAGAAGAGGAGTGGGAAAGGCAGTGACATCACCAACAATGTCCTCCAGCAACCATCCCTACCCTCCATGACTTGTTACAAAAGGCACTACTTAAAGCCCAACAAAAAGGGTAGAATCTAGCTGATGTGAGAATAGAAACTTATCCTATGATTGAAGAGCTTAATTCTTCAGATGAATTAAAAAAGAGATACAGTCCTTTTAACCTAGAAATTATCAAAGATCTACAAAAGGCTTGCACTCTTTATGGCTCTACATCACATTAGAGGACTTGGCTTATGAAATTTTAACCCCTAGTGACTTGAAATCTATAGCAAGGACAAGTTTAGAGCCTGGGCAAAACTTGGTGTGGCTTTCTGAGTATAGTGAACTCTAGGATAAAAACCCAACAAAATAGGCAACATGGAGTTGATATACCAATGACCTGTGCACAATTAACACATGTAGGTCGTTATGCCAACCTTTTGGCACAGATTAATTGCCCCATAACAGCATTTGTGCAAATTGCTGCTGCTGCTGCTCTTGCTGCTGCTGCTGCTGTCAAAGCATGGGGCACCCTCCCAGGAAGGCAAGATAGAGAGAGGGGAAACCTTCAGAAAGTTGCACATACTCCAAATGAACCCTTTAATGATTTATTGATGTCATACAAACTATTGTTGAAAATGCAACAACAGAAGTTATGATAAGATAACTTGCAAAAGAAAATGCTATAGAGATTAATAGAAGAAGTATACTAGGAGTACACTAGGATACTCCTTTAGAGGAGATCATAAGAGGATGTGCCACAGTAGGCACAAATACCTTTTATACCCAGGCTGTGATGCAGATTTCCCAAGATCTGAACATGGGAAAACAGTGCCTCTTTTGGCAAGAGACTTCCAGAGAGACTCGTCAATGCTTTCAATGTGGTAAAGTAGGGCAACTGATAGCTCAATGTTGGCATAAAGATAGAGTGAGAAAACATGGTAGGAGAACAAGACCCAGAACCCCACATCCAAAATGCAACAGAGGCTTTGTTTTGCAATAGAATGTAGATTGATTCAGGCAAACAGGATGCCAGGCCATTCCTTAGAGCCCCAGGGTGGAAAAATATTTGGGGCATGATGGCATCCGATGCTACATCCAAAGAGTCATTAGAATATCAGTACTCAGATATGACCAATCAGCCAAGAAGCAATATGATGGGAGAAAGGAAGTACATAATCAATCAATCTGATTTACAAGAGCGCCATGAAGAGGGCCACGAGAATTGCCACAAGAAGTGCCACAAGGAGCACCATGAGAAGTGCCACAAGAAATGACATGAAGGACACCATGAGAAGTGACAAGAGAAGCGCCACAAAGAGTGCCACAAGAAGAGTATCACGAGAAGTGCTGAGAGAAATTTCACTACAAATGCTATGAGATGTACCACAAGAAGTGCCATGAGAGGTTCCACAAGAAGTCCCATGAAGAGTGCCACAAGAAGTGCCCCGAAGAGCACCATGAGAAGTGCTACAAAGAGTGCTATCAGATGTGCCACAAGAAGACCCATGAAGAGCGCCACAAGAAGTGCCGTGAAGATCGCCAGGAGAAATGACCTGAGAAGTGCCACAAAGAGCACCATGAGAAGTGCATGAGAAGTGCCACAAAGAGCACCACGAGAAGCGCCATGAGAAGAACGTCATGAGAAGTATTGCGAGAAATTCTATAGGAAGTGCCATAAGAAGTGCCATGAGAAGTGCCTTGAAGAGCGCCACAAGAAGTGCCATGAAGATTTCCACAAGAAGTGCCGCAAAGAGCGCCATGAGAAAGGCTGTGAAGGGCACCATGAGGAGTGACACAAGAAGTGCTGTGAAGGGTGCCATGAGAAATGCCTTGAAGAGCGCCACAAGAAGTGCCGGGAAGAACGTCATGAGAAGTGACACGAGAAGTGCCACAAAGAGTGCTGCAAAGAGCGCCATGAAAAGTGCCACAAGAATTGCCAGAAGAAGTGCCGCAAAGAGTGCCACTAGAAGTGTCACGAGAAATGATATGAAGGCCACCATGAGAAGTGCCACAGAAGTGCCACGAGGAGCAGCATGAGAATTGCTACTAGAAGTGCCACAAGAGGTGCCACGAGAAGTGCCACAAAGAGTGTGGCGAGAAGTGCATGAGAATTGCTACTAGAAGTGCTGTGAAGAGCAATTTTTATGCCCTAATATATGGTTAATTTTTGTATAGGTTCCATGAACCACTGAGAAGAAAGTAAATCTTTTTCTGCCTCCATTCAATTTTTTTTTTCAAAGATCTATCATATCTAAAATTTCTAACATTCTGTGACCTCCTTAACTTCTTTCTTATTTATTTTGTGGTTTGATTTCTCTAGTTCTGAGAGAGCAAGGTTGAGATGCCCCACTAGTATAGTTTTGCTGTCTATTTTTTCTTGCATCTCTGTTAACTTCTCATCTAGGAATTTGGATGCTATATCTCTTGGTATATATAGGTTTAGTATTTATATTGCTTCATTACCTATAACACCCTTTAAGAAGATATATTATTCTTCCTTATCTCTTTTCATTAGATCTATCTTTGCCTTGACTTCATCTGAGATCAGGATTGCCTCCCCTGTTTTTTTTGTTTTTGTTTTTGTTTTGTTTTATTTTGTTTTTTTTTTTCTTCTCTGTGAAATCTTTTATGTCTGAAGTTTCTCTGTGAAATCTTGTATGTCTGATATTCTCTCTTTGAGCCAATGGTGGTGAGAGTAAGATTCATAAGATGCTCATCCCCCTTCCTTCCTTCTCTCATTTATAATAAGTCTTATTTGCCTCTTTGTGCAATTTAATTTCCCTTATGTTATCTCCTTTTTCCTTCCTTTTCAGTTCCCCTTTCCACTTCTAGTTTCTTATTCATATTGTCATAAGTAAATCAAAATATATGCAGACTTTTAAGTACACCCATAATAGAAACACAGTTCTGAAGAATTCTTTCTTTTTTCTTTTTGTAGCCTTCCCTTGAGTTCTGTATGTGGAGATCAAAATTTTTTCATTCAGCTCTGGTCTTTTCTCTGAAATAGATGAAATTCACCTCTATCATTGAATGTTTATTTTCTTCCCTGAAAGATAATGCTTCCTTTAGCTGAAGAACTTATTCTGTATTCCAAATTCCTTTGCCTTTTGGAATATCAGATTCCAGGCCCTCTGATCCCTTAAGGTGGAAGCCAGGGTACTTGTGCCAGGGTACTTAAAAATAAGTACATACTTAGGCTAGGGTACTTAAAAGTAAGTGCATACTTTTTCCTATTTCTGGTCAGAGCTTTCAGGTAATTCCATTATTCTTAAATTTTTTTTCTGTCTTGATCTGTTCTCCACACCTGTCCTTTTTCTTATAAATTCCTTTCACATTCACATTCTGGTTTATTTTTTCATTCTTTAAAATCTGTTTGGTTATTTCTTGGTCTCTTGTAGCTTCACTGCCTTCCTTCTGTCCAGTACTAATTTTCAGAGAGTTATTTTCACCTTTGAGACCATGTATTTCCTTTCATAGTTCCTTTCACAACTTTAAAAAATGATCTTCCCATTTTTCTTCAATGGTTTTTATTTTATTTTTTAATTTCCTTCAATGTTTCTGATTTGATTTTTAAATTTTTTTCTAAGTACTTTATCTCTCTCTCTAATATGTATATATATATATATATATATATACAAGCACATATATATATATATTAATATATATATATAGATATATACTTATGCCTACAAATATTTTAAAAGGAATGAGTGCTATATTTTGCCAAAAGTCTTTTCCCCATCTGTTGATACAATCAAATGATTTTTATTATTTTATTGCTGTTATAATCAATTATGTTAAACTGTACTTATATTAAATCATCCCTGTAATCCTTATTTAAATTCCATTTAAACACAACATATAATCTTTATTATATGCTGCAGTCTCCTGACTAGTATTTTATTTAGAATTTTCCCAATCATAATCATGAGTGAAATTTGTCTGTAATTTTCTTTCTCCTTTTTATTCTTCCTGATTGGGTATCACCATCCTAGTTGTTTCATTAGGAAAGTTTTTTTTATAAGATCCCTTTTTTGCTACTAGTATAAATAACCATTTAATATTGGAATTAGTTATCTCTAATGTTTAGTAAATCCATCTGATCCTGATGCTTTTTCTGGAGAAGCTTCTTTAAAGCCAGTTCAATTTCATCTTCTAAAAATAGCTTTAATTGTATTTAACATATACTTTTCTACCTGCCATGTGTGGGATGGGGTGGGGAGAAGGAGGGGAAAAAATGGGAAAAAAGATTTTGCCAGTATCAATGCTGAAAAATTACCTATGCATATATCTAGCAAATAAAGAGCTATAATAAAAAATAAAAAGTAAAAATAGATTTATTCTATTTAACAAATAGTCTATATTGAAATATAGAAAATATCTCATTTCCTCTTCTATTAACATAGGAAGTTTTGATCTTTGTGAATATTGTTCCATTTCACTTAAGTTGTAAAATTCATTAGCATAAAACTAGGCAAAATAGCTACCCATAATAGCTCTGATTTCATCTTCATTAGTTAGTATGTAAGTACATATTTAGTCCAGGACACTTAAATGCAAGTACACACTTATGCCAGTATACTCAGAACTAAGTAGATACTTTTTCCTTTTTCTGGTCAGAGCTTTTAGCCATTTTGGTTATTCTTCTATTTTTTCTTTCTTGATCTGTTCTCCAGATCTGTCTTTTTTCTTATAAATTCCTTTCAAAATGTAAATACATTCTGTTTATTTTTTCATTCTTTAAAATCTGTTTTGTTGTTTCTTGGTCTCTTGTAGCTTCACTGCCTTCCTTCTGCCCAGTTCTAATTTTCAGAGATTTATTTTCCTCTTTGAGACCATGTACCTCCTTTCATAGTTTCATAACTTAAAAAAATATGATCTTCCCATTTTTTCAATGGTTTTTATTTTATTTTTAAATTTTCCTTCAATGTTTCTGATTTGATTTTTAAATTCTTTTCTAAGTACTTTATCTCTCTCTCTCTCCTTTCTCTCTCTCTCTCTCTACACACACACACATATATATTATATAGATAGATAGATAGATAGATAGCTAGATAGATAGATAGATAGATATAGATATAGATATATACTTATGGCTACAAATATTTTAAAAGGAATGAGTGCTGTATTTTGCCAAAAGTTTTTTCCCCATCTATTGATACAATCAAATGATTTTTATTATTTTATTGCTGTTATAATCAATTATGTTAAACTGTTCTTATATTAAGCCATCCCTGTAATCCTTATTTCAATTCCATTTAAACACAACATATAATTTTTATTATATGCTGCAGTCTCTTGACTAGTATTTTATTTAGAATTTTCCCATCCATGTTCATGAGTGAAATTTGTCTGTAATTTTCTTTCTCCTTTTTATTTTTCCTGATTGGGTATCAATATCCCAGTTGTTTCATAAAGAACGTTTTTTTGGTAGGATCCTTTTTTTTGGCTATTATTCTAAATAACAATTTAATATTGGAATTAGTTATCTCTAATGTTGAGCAAATCCATCTGATCCAGATGCTTTTTCGAGAGAAGCTTCTTGAAGGCCAGTTCAATTTCATTCTGTAAAAATAGATTTAATTGTATTTAACATTCTTTAACATATTTAATGTGTATTGGTCTACCTGCCATGTGGGGGAGGAGGTGGGGGAAAGGAGGGGAAAAATTGGAACAAAAAGTTTTGCAAGGGTCAATGATGAAAGATTACTTATGCACATATCCTGTAAATCAAGAAGTATAATAAAAAATCAAAAATAAAAATAGATTTATTTTATTTAAGAAATATTCTATATCGAAAAATATAGAAAATGTCTCATTTCCTCGTCTGTTAACCTAGGAAGTTTTGATCTTTGTGAATATTATTGCATTTCACTTAAGTTGTAAAATTCATTAGCATAAAATTAGGCAAAACAACTCCTCCAAATAGCTTTGATGTCATCTTTATTAATGATGTATTCTGCCTTTTCATTTTTGATGCCAGTAATTTGGTTCTTTCTTCTCTTTTTAAAATCGTATCACCAAATATGCACTCTATTTTGTTTTTTTATTTAAAATCAATTTCTAGTTTTATTTACCAATTCAAAATTAATTCCTTTTATGGAATACATATAGAAAGAGGCTAACTTTTGTTAGTCAGATATGGTAATATCCAATGATAGCTCGTTTATTTCCCCTCCCACTGCTTGCAACTGAATCCCAAGAAATCTTGCTGAGATTTCTTTTAGAATTTGGAATAGGATACGGTTGTAAATTTGGAAATAATTTTGTCAATTCATGTGTTTCCTAGTTCAAATAGTTTTATTCAATTAATATCCCTCATTAATTGCTGACAATCATTCAAAGTAACCAGATCATCCCCTCCAATTTCCTTCTGCACGCAAAATCCTTCAACAGCCCCACTTTTTAAAAAATTTCATATGCATATTTAAAAATTGTTTTTTTTTGTATTTTTTCAATTTTTTTTTTTTTTTTTTGTGCAAGGCATTATTGCGCTATGTTTCTCCCGTTATGTCTGTCAGAAAAATTACCATGGTGAGAAGTGGTATAACACAGAATATATATTTTCTGAACAATTCAAAATAACCTTAAACTTTGGCAAGTCTTGTAAACTGCATCCTAAAAGAGGAAGGAGGTAGACTCCAATGGGTCTCTAGTGGGAAAATTATATTCCATGTTCATAACTTAAGTATCTAGAAGAAATTGAGGAAATGTTAATAGTAAGGTTTTCTGATTTTTAAGCAGTCCCTTGAAAGTTGGAAGTAAGTTATTTGGATTTTTCAGCACCTAATGCCCTCTTAAGTTGGCATTAGCATTTTCTAAAGGCAGGTTGTTTCCATGTAGTTTAAAATTGTCTCCCAAACAAAACAAAAACTGGCAAGTTTCTTTTAATTTCCGTTGGATTATTTAGGTCAGGACCTGGAAAGACTATTTGTATTTCAATAGCAATAGCCTTTTCTCTTTCTTTTAGGAATCTAAACATGTCTCTTGAATTAGTTCCCTAGGTGTAAGCATTTAACTTATTTTCCGGTGTGAGCAAAATGCAAACACTACTCTTTGGATTGAAAGCTAAACCTTGGGACTTAGGACAGGAAAGAATGTCCACAAGGAGACTAAAGGTATTTAGGAGAAAGATACGGGAGACAACATATAATAAACTACTCTGAGGCAGATCTCAACTACTTACCTCTCTAGCTATAGAAGCAAGTTCTGGGGCTTCAAAGGTTGAATCGTTGACATCATGGTAGATTTTGTTAGGCTACAGGAATTTTAAAAGAGTGTTCTCTGTATCAAAACTGAGCATTTGAGGTCTATCTATATCTATATCGATATTTATATTTACATCTATCTATAGATATATGTATATATATATTTGTCTCTGATCAATAAACGTCCAGGCATCCATAAAGAGGACTTCTGCTGGGCCTGGTATTTTGTCACATCCTCCATCTCACTACAGATGCTGGACTGCAAGAGCCAATCATATCTCTCCTGTTAATAAGGTTAATAAGCTGGTGAAGCTAGTTGTGGTAAAATGAAAAACCTGGGGTGCATTCTTCCCTGCTGGCCCTCTACAGAGGAGGAGGCTGCAATGGCCCCATTTCTTGGAGGAACGTCTCCTTGTCCCACACAGGAACGTTGGAGGCCATGGCCTTCACGCGAAGGGTGCGGTCGTCTGTGAGCAGAGCCAGGTCACCCGGACGGAGCTGGATTGGCGGGTCGTCCCAGGAAGGCATGTTGTTGTGGGTCTGAGCTCTCTGGTAGTTGAGGCAGCAGGCGAGGATGTGGTCGTCGTAATTTCCTTGCAGCCAGAGGATGTCCTTCTGGTCACAGTCAATGGTTGGCAGCTCCTGTCCTTGGCTGCTGAGGATCTTGAGCCGAGGGTTAGAGAGTTGCAAGTGGCGCTCCAGCAAGTCAAGGGCCCTCTGGGCCCTGGGCCCAGGCACAGAGGAAGCGGTCCTGGCCTCCGGGTTTCCCTGCTCGGCCTTGGCCAGGCTCTTGAGCTCCTGGATGACAACCAGGGGCACCAGCACTGCGAGGCTCGTCTCGTTCAACAGCTGGCTCACGTTGTCCAGCTGCAGAATGAAACTGTTGGTGTCCAGGACCAGGCAGCTGGGGCGGGGCTCATCCCCCAGCTGCCTCTGGTGGTTCGCGGCGTCCAGAATAGCCTGGATTCTGGCGCGCCGCCGCCGCTCTGCTGCTATCTCGTGGGCCAGGAGCAGCTTCTTCACCTTCAGCTCCTCGGGAGCGTGGTCAGGAGCTTCAGGGGCTTCGTCCAACGCGTCTCCCGCGAACCCTTTCCCGGAATCTTCCTGACTCGGTGGCCTTTGCTTCTCCTCGCCGGCTGAGTCTGCAGCGGCTGTGCGGCCGTTGTCTTGTCCATCCGGGGACTCCCAGAGGGGCTTCTCTGGGCCGCAAAGGCATTCCAGCAAGTCCTTCAGCACGTTCACTCGCCTGCAGTTCCCTGCCATGGCCTCGTCCGCCTTTGTCCTCGGGTAGTAGCAGGGCTCTCGGGGAGCAGCCAGCAACGGAGCGAAGCCTGAGAAGAGCTGATCCTCCTCCAGGACGAGGAGGGCCAGGTCGTCGCCAGGCTTCCCGTACAAAGGCACCTCGGAAGTGTCGACCATCAGCAGGCTTTGGCGGAAGCCACGGAGACTGCCCCAGACGTCCCTGGCAACGCGTCCGCCGGCCTCCAGGCTGCTGCTGGGCCGCTCCCAACGAGTTCTGCAGAGCAGCATCCATTCGGACCAAATCTTCACACTGGGGAGCAGGGCTCGGAGGGCCGCACTGAAGGAGGAAACCAGGATCGCCCGAGGGTGATCCTCCCCCTCCGCAGGGGCCACGCCAGCTCCGGGACATTGCTGAAGCCAGTAGGTGCAGCAGCTCAGCAGCAGCGCGAACATGGCCAGCGCCAGGCCTGTGGCTTCTCCCTGGACCAAAGGAGCCCGGGGCGCCCAGGGCCTCTCCTTCTCCTGGGAGTGGTGCACAGCGAACATGTTGATGGTCATGACGTGGAGGAGCAGCTGCTGCTTTGCCAGAGAAGCGGGACTCTTGCGGAGGAGCAGCTGGAAGTTCTCCAGCAGCTCCTCAGCCGCCGCCGCGAATGTCTCCATCCCCGTGCCCGTAAACAGTCGCGCGTGAGCTTGCAGAAAACTGCGGGTGAAAGCTTGCCGCGGATCGCCAGCACGCGCACCGCTGCCGCTGCTACCCCGACCTCTGTCTTCTGCCTGGCGTCCGAGGGCTGCAAAGAGTTTCCTGAGGTTCTTCTCGCTGCACATGCTCGGTCTGGCGCCAGCTAAGCTTCTCATCCAGTAGCAAGCGGCCTCCAGGTTCCTCTTGGTAGACGCTGCCAACAGGGCCAGCTGGTTGTAGGGCTGCGGCTCTGAGGGGTCAAGCTGCAGAGCTTGCAGGTACCAGCTCCGTGCTGGGCCAAAGTCCGCGGAGCCCTGGGCTTGCTCCCGGTGCCGGGCAAGATCTCCCAGGCAGAGGAGCAGCTTCTGGCCACAGGCCAAGGCAGACTTCAAGGGTTCCTGGAAGGGCTGCTGGCCAAGGGCCGAGGCCCGAGTGGTGTGCTCCCGCAGCTGGAAGCCGTATTGCTTCTGTAGCCTTTCCAGCAGACTCTGGAAGAACGGGGTGCCCTCGTCCAGGACGGCCCAGAGCCTGGGGGCGATGTGCTCTGGGGGCAGAGCCCTGGCATGCTGGAGGAGGTGCCTCAGCTTCTCGATCACCTGATGGAAGGCGTGCTTCCAGAGGAGCTGGCTCACGCGCTGCCCCTCCGAGAACACCACGTCGGCGACGATGACTCTTCGGTAGTGACCCAGCAGCTCGGCCCTTTGCCGAGCTGCCTCGTCCAGGTCGTCCCGACTGAGCGCGGGGCCAGACAGCAGGCCGGCCAGCTGGGCCTGGCGCTCGGCGGCCAAAGAAAGAATGTGACGGAGCACCTGCGTCTTGCAGTCGCTTCTACGCCCTTCTGGCTTCTGGGGGAAAGGAGGGCGGTGGCATCTAGGCTCTGGTGCTCCCGCGGGGCTCCAGGGAGCCCAGGGCGTCCATGCCGGGGAAGCTGCCGCGTTGGCTAACAGGGCTTGGCCCTGGCCTGCGTGGCCGCCTATTCCCAGGCCGAGCCCTTCAAACTGGCGCTGCCATGCCATTCTCTCCCTAGGCTCCGATGGCCCTGCCTCCATGTCTCCCGCCTCCCTGGCAGCCTTCCCTCGGGCCTTAGGTGCCCGCCTCACCCTCCCCCCCAGGCCAAGAAGCAACAGGCTAAGTGAGAGCGCCCGGGGACCGGGGCGCGGGAGTCTTCCTGCCGGGGTTAGGCAGAAGAGTGCTCCCCCAGGATGGGAAGAGCAGGCAGACAAGGCTCCCCAAGCGATCTGGCTACCAAGGGGGTGGGGGTGGGAGGTGGGGGGTCCCCGCAACTCACCCAGAGATTCGTCGAGGTCGCTTCTCCGCTGCGCTGGGCTCCAAACGCCGAAATACCGCAATGCCGACAGAGCGAGCTTGGGCACGTCCGCTCTAGGCGCTGTCTAGCTGGCTCTGGCAGGTAGCTGGCCCAGCAGCCCTACTCCTTTTATAGGCAGCCCAGGGGCGGGACCGCACCTGATTGGCCTCAGCCAGCTAGCTCATTCACCCCGCTGCTCCCAGGCAATTTCGTGGAATCTCTATTTCTTCCGGGTCAATATTATAGATCATTTTGCTATGTATGATTCTTTCCCGCCTCAGGCCTGTTCCTTTTGATTGTCAGGAGATATGATTCCATATCCAGATCAAAGACATCTGAGATTTTCAAAATTTGCTCACAATAATCCTATGGGTTTCCTTCCACAAAGGATGTCCTCGAGGTGGTGATGGGTGAATTTTTTCTCTTTCTGCTTTCTCCTCATGTTCTATTGCTCCAGGACCATTTTCTTGGATTCCCACCCCCTAAATCGACTCCACACTTCTCAGAGTCCCTTCCTTACCCTCTCCCTCCCTCTTTGGGTTGATCTGCCACACTTTTAAGAATCCTCCCATACCCAGTCTCCTCACCTTACAAGGTAAGAAGATTTGAATACTTTTCCAGATATATCTGTGATTTCCTCTTTAACCTAGTTCCGATGATAATAAGATTCTAGCATTACCAGCCCTCCTCCACCTCCTGCTTTCACTGTAGCAGCTCTTCCACTCAATTTCGTTTGAATGAGGTGCTTGTTTGATTTAACCTGTTTCCCAATTTTAATTTTTGGACCATTTCATCATCCTCTACTCAATCCCAAACCTTCTATCTATGTATGTTCTTTCATACTCCCTAAGTAATGATAATATTCTTAAGAGTTACACTATGTTTTTTCATGGAATTTTAACTAATCAAATTGTTTGTGTGTGTGTGTGTGTGTGTGTGTGTGTGTGTGTGTGTGTGTGTGTGTGTATATATATTCTTTTGTAATCGGTATTTATATTTACCTTCTTACTGTTCACTAGAGGCATTTAATTGGTCTTCCTTTCTTGTCTTTCCCAATATAATGTATTGTCCATTGTGTTGACCAAAATACTCAAAACATTTTTTAAGTTCAAAACGCATGCATAGTGTTCGACGTTCTCCCTGACAGAATCTTGTGTTGCACATTTTTTCACTCTGCCTTCCCCAACCTTCTCCCCAGATGACAAGTCATCCAATATATGTTAAACATGAGTAATTCTTCTATACATATTTCCACACTAATCATGCCGCACAAGAAGAATCAGATTCCTTTTGTATAATCTCTTGGGGATACAGTTCCAGTAGAGACACTGTTGGATTAAAGGGTATGCAACGTTTGATAGTCTTTTGGCCATAGTTGCATATTGGTCTTTTGAAGGATGGGTTAAGTTCACAACTCCATTCATAATGAATTAGTGCCCCCTGCCTTCATCATTATTTTTTCCTGTCATCTTAGCCAATCTGAGAGGCGTGGGGTGGCACCTCAAAGTTGTCTTAATTTACCTTTCTCTAATCCCTGGTGATTTAGAGCAGGCAACATTATTTTCTTAAAGTGCAGGAGAGACTGCACAACCCTACTCAGAGCTCCACAAGCTCTATATTGTCTCCATGATTAAATACCAACTTGTGTTTGGAATTCCAAGCTCTTCATGGCTTTCCCCTTCCTACCTTTCCAGTCTTTGCTTACTTTCCTAGATGGAATTGGGAATTTCCCCCTTCTTTAGCTTCTATTGCTTGGTTTCCCAGGCTTTCTTCTATGCAGTTGGAATCTCAGCTTCTGCAGATCTTTTCAGTCTTCCCCTTCTCCACCCCAATAGGGCTTTCCCTCTGAGATTAGCTTCAATTTACACTGCATTTACTTTTTATGCACAAAGTTATTTGCATGTTAAATCCCCCTTTAGAACAGGAGCTCCTTGATCAGGGGAATGGTGCTTTTGTTTCCCTTCCCCCCCCCCCAAAAAAATGCCTACCTTATAGTAAGCATTTAAGACTTACTGACCAGGTTGTACTATGTTGACAGTTTAAAAAGACACTTTCTTCTTTAATTTTATAATTTTTATCATTATACTCTAGCACATCATGCACATATGTATATACACATTTTACACAAATGTGTGTTTCTTATGTTTTGTGCCTACATTGTGGTAATGTGTGTACATCTTGGTTTTTTGTCATTAAAAATACCTGGTTTCATATTTATTTTTATCTACCAGGGAGAATGGCCTCTGCCTTTATAGAGGAAGTGTCAGAGAAAAAGTTGTCAATGGAGTTGATGCTCAGTAAGGAAAGATATAGACAAAGAACTTTTTGGCTTCAATTAAGAAATTAAAATCAGTGGCTCACAGTAAATATTTCATGAGGGCTTTGAACTTAGGTCTTTCAGATTCCAGGTATGGCACTCTATACTTGACATCACACTTTTTTCTTGTGTCAATTATATCCCATGAAAAGCTTTAGAGTTGTTCTTATGGAAAATATCAAATGCAGATTACAAATGGAAAGGAGATTTCTTACACTGGTACACATAATTCAAACAATACTATCTCTACCAATAACAAAAAGCAGAAATCAATGAAAAAAAATCAAAACAAAACTAAAGGCAAAATTATCCTTGCATGAGAATTTACTTTGGGTTCCAAAGTACACAAAGTTCCAAAGGGTCCCTACAGCACCTCCAAATGAGTAAGTAAGTTAAATAAGTCTATACAAAAAATTATGCAAAAACACTTGCAACATTTCCAAACACTACTAACAAAATCCAGAAGGAATTTAATTGAATGAGAAATTATATTTCAAATGATTACCAAAAGACATAATCTATGTAGACTTTAAAGTATCAAGTCAGAAAAAAATTATAAAGGAAAATTTAACAATCTCAGAGAAATGAAAGGAAAACCTCTATATCTGGGGACATATTTATTGTTCAAGATTGACTTGCAAATATAAAAAAAATGAAGTCTTAGTGGCTATTAAGAAGATGTAATTATCAAATGCAGTTCCCAGTGAGGGAAGTCATTTATCAGTGAATATCAGTGACTGTTTTGCAATTTATATTTCTAGATAGTTGTTTAGGAGTATGGAGAGGTTAAATGACTTGTTTAACGTAATTGACAGAGACTGGGTCTTCATTGATTTCTTCACATTATCTTAAAATGATGAGACTCTCCAAATTGATTTGAAACTTCATACTTATTACAATCAAAGTATTGGGAGTTAACTTTATAGAAATATACAAAATAACATTTTCCATAACAAATTAAGATTTGAAATTTCATGTCACAATTAATTTTAAGAAAGTCTATAACCCCAAGAAAAATTTAACATAAAAAAAACAATGACCAGATTTCAAACTTTATCACAATGCATTAGTTATCAAAAACTATTTTATATTGGTGTTGATAGGGTAAAGAAAGTGGAATTGTTTAAATAGACTAGCAAAATCAGATACAGAGTCAATAGAATATATTAGCCCAGTGTTCAATAAGTAAAGAACACAACTCACTGGGAAAGGTAGAAAAAAGTTGTATGGAAAATTTAGATTTAAATTATAATTTTTCACTTTAGACCATGTTATGCTTTTAAAGGATACACCTTCTAAATAAAAAATGCAACATCATTTTTTTTAAAAAGTAAAAGGATGGAAGAAGATGTCTTTTAAGTCCACAGCTAAGATAACAATTGCCAATATAATAAAAGAATGAGTGTCATAAAAGATAAAGTGAAAAATTTTCCAATGTAAAGTTAAACATTTGCATCAATAAACTCAGTGTGGCTAAGAAGAGGGGGGAGGGGATAATTGGCAGAGACTAAGGGACATTCCATAATGTAGAAGTGTTGAAATAGCATAAACCAAATCCTTTTTATTTTAAACAACAAAGACAGATGATCAATAATGGGCTGAAAACAGAAATGCAAATTATCATACTGTTTAACATAGCAGAAAAGGAAAATGATAACTGTGGAGAAATGGAAAAATACACTAATGACTCTTGGTGGAGTTGTGAACTGGTCCAATCATTTGGAGACCAATTTGGAACTGTGGCCAACTTTGGAATTATAAAACTATGCATGTTCTTAATGCAGAGATATTATTACTAAGTCTGTATCCTAAAGAGATCAAAGAAAAAGTAAAAGGATCCACATATACAAAAATATTTACAGCAGCTCTTTTGTGGTGGAAATTAAGGGTATGCCTATCAGTTGAGGAATAGTTGAAAAGCTGTGGTATGTGATTTTTTTTTTAATTTAATTTTTATTTTATTTTATAATTATAACTTTTCTTTGACAGTACATATGCATGGGTAATTTTTTACAACATTATCCCTTGCACTTACTTCTGTTCAGATTTTTTCCCTTCCTCCCCCAACCCCCTCCCCCAGATGGCAGGCAGTCTTATACATGTTATATATATTACAATATATTCTAGATACAATATATGTGTGTGTAGAACCAAATTTCTTGTTGCACAGGAAGACTTGGATTCAGAAGGTAAAAATAACAGTTTACATTCATTTCCCAGTGTTCCTTTTCTGGATGTACCTGATTCTGTCCATCATTAATCAATTGGAATTGGATTAGCTCTTCTCTATATTGAAGATATCCACTTCCATCAGAATACATCCTCGTACAGTATCATTGTTGAAGTGTATAATGATCTTCTGGTTCTGCTTGTTTCACTTAGCATCAGTTGATGTAAGTCCCTCCAAGCCTCTCTGTATTTCTCCTTTTGGTCATTTCTTACCGAACAATAATATTCCATAACATTCATATACCATAATTTACCCAACCATTCTCCAATTGATGGACATCCATTCATCTTCCAGCTTCTAGCCACTATGAAAAGGGCTGCCACAAACATTTTGGCACATACAGGTCCCTTTCCCTTCTTTAGTATTTCCTTGGGATATAAGCCCAGTAGTAGTAGGGCTGGGTCAAAGGGTAGTGTGGTTTGCGATTTTAATAAAATACTACAGTGCTGTAAGAAAAGATGAAAGAGATGGTTTGGGAAGGGCAACTAGGTGGCTCAGTGGATAAAGTGCCAGACTTTGAACCAAGAAGAATCATCTTCCTGAGTTTGGCTCTGGACTTAGACACTTACAAGCTTTGTGACACTGAACAATTCCCTTTACCTTTTTCTTCCTCAGTTTCTTTATCTATAAGATGAGGAGGAGAAGGAAATGGCAAACCCTTCCAGTTTCTTTGCCAAGAAAACCCCAAATAAGGTAACAATGAGGTGCACATGACTGAAACATGACTGCACCATAGTTTCAGAAAAATCTGGAAATGTTTTTTCACAAAAATGTTTCGTTATCATTTGGTATTGGCTAGTAAATAGACTAGTTGATCAGTGGAATAGGTTAGGTCCAAAAGACAAAATAATTAATAACATTAATAATCTGGTGTTTGACAAATCCAAGGACCCCAGCTATTGGGATAAGAACTTAGTGTTTGACAAAAATTGCTGGGGAAACTGGAAATTAATATGGCAGAAACTAGGCAGTGATCGACACTTAACACCATACACCAAGGTCAGGTCAAAATGGGTTCATGACCTAGACATAAAAAATGAGATTATAAATAAATTAGAGGAACATAGGATAGTTTCCCTCTCAGACCTGTGGAAGAGGTCCAAAGAAGAACTAGAGATCATTCTTGAGCACAAAGTAGAAAACTTTGATTTTATCAAATTGCAAAGTTTTTGTACAAACAAAACTAATGCAGATATGATTAGAAGGGAAACAATAAACTGGGAAAACATTTTTACAATCAAAGGTTTCAATAAAGGCCTCATTTTCAACATATAGAGAGAGAATTGACTCTAATTGATAAGAAATCAAGCCATTCTCCAATTGATAAAGGATATGAAATTGATCAAAGGATATGAATAGACAATTCTCAGATGAAGAAATTGAAACTATTTCTAGCCCCATGAAAAGATGCTCCAAGTCAGTATTAATCAGAGAAATGCAAATTAAGACCACTCTGAGATACTACTACACACCTGCCAGGTTGGCTAGAAGGACAGGGAAAGATAATGCAGAATGTTGGAGGGGATGCAGGAAAACAGGGACACTGATACATTGTTGGTGGCATTGTGAATACATCCAGTCATTCTGGAGAGCAATTTGGAACTATGCTCAAAAAAGTATCAAACTGTGCATATCCTTTGACTCAGCAGTGGTATTACTGGGCTTATATCCCAAAGAGATCCTAAAGGAAGGAAGGAGACCTGAATGTGCATGAATGTTTGTGGCTGCCCTCTTTGTAGTGACCAGAAACTGGAAACTACGTGGATGCCCATCAATAGGAGAATGGTTGGGTTAATTGTGGTATATGAATGTGATGGAATATTATTGTTCTGTATGAAATGACCAGCGGGATGAATACGGAAACGCTTGGAGAGACTTCCATGAACTGATGCTGAGTGAAATGAGTAGGACCAGGAGACCGTTGTATACTTCAAAAAGAATACTATGTGATGATCAATTCTGAGGGATGTGGCCATCTTCAACAATGAGATGAACCAAATCAATTCCAATAGAGCAGTAGTGAACTGAACCAGCTACACCCAGCAAAAGAACTCTAAAGATAACTGTGAACCACTACATTGAATTCCCAATCCCTCTATTTTGGTCTGCGGGCATTTTGGATTTCGTTCAAAGACTATTTCAAAGTCCGATTCTTTTCGTACACCAAAACAACTGTTTGGACATGTATACATATATTGTAGTTGATTTAGACTTTAACATATTTAACATGTATTGGAGAACCTGCCATCTTGGGAGCGGGTGAAGGAGGAGAAATATTAGAATAAAAGGTCTGGCAATTGTCAATGTTGTACAATTACCCATGCATATATCTGCTAAGTAAAAACTATTATTATTTTAAAAATACTCAGTTATAACTTCAAACAGAAAATACTATAAATTACAATAGGTGCACAATAAGAAGCAATAGAATTCTAGATAAATTATGATGGTAATGTTTGGGAGAAAGCAGTCATCTGGTAAAATGGGGATATAAGTATGGTAGATGGACAATATAGGATTTTTGTGTCACAAATCAAAAGATAATTCGTTTGTGTCTACCCAGGCAAAAGAGAGATGTGGAAATTTTAATGTAATCAAGTAAAAATTAGTTGGGATCAAGATTCGTTTTAAGTACTGATTATGTTTAATGATTTCCAAGTCTTCATTTCACCTTTTCCCTGGACACAAGCCCTGTGCATGATAAGAAGAAATGGGAATTTTGTGAATATTATAATTTTATACATCCACTCTTGACTAGCAAGTCTCAAAGTGTAGTCTAGAGAGCCTCTAGACTCTTTCAAGGTTGCCATGTTGTGAAAATTATTGTCATAACAATGCCTAGATACTATTTGACTATTAAATTATTCCTCCATTTTCCAACCTACCAAACTATATGAAGCTGAAATTTCTTCATTTACTTCAAATAAAGCAACACACCACAACAAAATAAATGCAGAAGCTGATATGAGAATCTTTTTGTCTTCTATTAACCAAGACCTTTCTTTTCATTTCTTTTCTGTTTAAATTTTTTCAACCAAGACATTTAAAAGGTTTTCAAAAGTTTCTAACCAAATGCCATTTATTTGATTCGTTTTGCTCTGGAAAATGTAATTGTTGATGTTGTTTTCATTCAAAAGGCTATATTAACATGTAAAAAGAGTTTGTTGTTTTTTAAAGGGAATAATGAATATTTTAAAATTTTGGTTTTTATTCTTGATGTGGCAAATAATGATGTAACTGACATCCATAAAAAAACGGACATCCACTAAAGATCTGTAACATGTTTGAAGATATCTAAAAGTTTAACGTTTGAAAATCATTGTTGTAGAGAAAGTGGGACAATTCCTTTGAAGCTTTCTAATGTTATTAATTGCCACTGGATGGCGTTAATGCCATTAGGGTAGCTGAGTCCTTAATCACAATGCTCAATCAGCAACTGTCAGTGTAGAGGGCTGGAGCTCTGAAAAGGTGTGCTTGAGTCTTAGACAGCAGAGCACTTAAGGCTAATTGCCTACTCATTGTGAGATAATGGTTGTATAGGCATATACTTAGATATGTGATGCCTCTCCTCACCACTGGTTTTGCTGAATGCATGGTGGTGAGATAATCGTGGACAAAGATTGGAGGTCTGGGAGGGAGAGATCATCTCTCTGAGAGCACACTGAGTAAAGGAGACTTCAGGCTCCAGACTCCAGAGTCCAAGATTCATCTTTGATGAGTCCTTTAGTAGCTTACCTGCCTCCTTCACTTCTCCATCTAAAGACCAAGAACTTTGGCTGACCCTGACCCTGACTCATCCTGAGGACCTCCAGAGAACTAGCCCAGATAATATATAATGGCATCACCATGGACCAAGGACCAGCACACAGCTCAGTGGTAATTTCAGTGAAGAAGTCCCTGGGACTTGTGACCTGGAAACAGGGTTACTGTTAAAATGGACAAGCAGGAAACTTTGTTGAGGGCTAAAGGAGTAACTTTCCATTTCTGGTTGAAATAGGGTAGATACTAGGAAAAGAGCCTCCTCCACACCCCCTTCCCCACATCCACTCCCACTCCCACCCCAAGGGATGTTTATACAAAGCATACGTAGGTAAATAAAGAGGCAAGATTTGCTTGTAGCTTGCAGATTGGTGGACTCTTGGATACATTAGAATGCAAGTCCCCTTGGTTCTCCAAGGAAGATGAATTAGAGGCAGATCAGTGGAAACTAGTAGAACAACTAATTGAATATTACAATGATAATGGGTCTGATTCAATGTCTAAGGAAATAGTCTATATATACAACATAATACAATTGGCCTTAAAAAATCCCATAAATTCAAAAGAGAAAGAAAAGTTTTCATGATAACAGCCAGACAAGGAAATATGAAGAGAAAGAAGAGGAGAAGGGGGATGATACTGACAAAAACGATGAAAGGGATGGAGAGTTGAGTATACTTAAAGAATGTGGTGATTGTCACTCTCACAGCTCAGCCTACACCCAAGCAGGCTTTTGACCTCTCTCCATCAATGTCACTTTTCTGGGAGGAAGGAAGAAGAGGAGTGGGAAAGGCAGTGACATCACCAACAATGTCCTCCAGCAACCATCCCTACCCTCCATGACTTGTTACAAAAGGCACTATTTAAAGCCCAAGAAAAAGGGTAGAATCTAGCTGATGTGAGAATAGAAACTTATCCTATGATTGAAGAGCTTAATTCTTCAGATGAATTAAAAAAGAGATACA
Organism: Sminthopsis crassicaudata; assembly: GCF_048593235.1. NCBI lineage: Eukaryota > Metazoa > Chordata > Mammalia > Dasyuromorphia > Dasyuridae > Sminthopsis > Sminthopsis crassicaudata. Next base: position 209,330,979 of record NC_133622.1, read on the forward strand.
GTCCTTTTAACCTAGAAATTATCAAAGATCTACAAAAGGCTTGCACTCTTTATGGCTCTACATCACATTAGAAAACTTGGCTTATGAAATTTTAACCCCTAGTGACTTGAAATCTATAGCAAGGACAAGTTTAGAGCCTGGGCAAAACTTGGTGTGGCTTTCTGAGTATAGTGAACTCTAGGATAAAAACCCAACAAAATAGGCAACATGGAGTTGATATACCAATGACCTGTGCACAATTAACACATGTAGGTCGTTATGCCAACCTTTTGGCACAGATTAATTGCCCCATAACAGCATGTGTGCAAATTGCTGCTGCTCTTGCTGCTGCTGCTGCTGTCAAAGCATGGGGCACCCTCCCAGGAAGGCAAGATAGAGAGAGGGGAAACCTTCAGAAAGTTGCACATACTCCAAATGAACCCTTTAATGATTTATTGATGTCATACAAACTATTGTTGAAAATGCAACAACAGAAGTTATGATAAGATAACTTGCAAAAGAAAATGCTATAGAGATTAATAGAAGAAGTATACTAGGAGTACACTAGGATACTCCTTTAGAGAAGATCATAAGAGGATGTGCCACAGTAGGCACAAATACCTTTTATACCCAGGCTGTGATGCAGATTTCCCAAGATCTGAACATGGGAAAACAGTGCCTCTTTTGGCAAGAGACTTCCAGAGAGACTTGTCAATGCTTTCAATGTGGTAAAGTAGGGCAACTGATAGCTCAATGTTGGCATAAAGATAGAGTGAGAAAACATGGTAGGAGAACAAGACCCAGAACCCCACATCCAAAATGCAACAGAGGCTTTGTTTTGCAATAGAATGTAGATTGATTCAGGCAAACAGGATGCCAGGCCATTCCTTAGAGCCCCAGGGTGGAAAAATATTTGGGGCATGATGGCATCCGATGCTACATCCAAAGAGTCATTAGAATATCAGTACTCAGATATGACCAATCAGCCAAGAAGCAATATGATGGGAGAAAGGAAGTACATAATCAATCAATCTGATTTACAAGAGCGCCATGAAGAGGGCCACGAGAATTGCCACAAGAAGTGCCACAAGGAGCACCATGAGAAGTGCCACAAGAAATGACATGAAGGACACCATGAGAAGTGACAAGAGAAGCGCCACAAAGAGTGCCACAAGAAGAGTATCACGAGAAGTGCTGAGAGAAATTTCACTACAAATGCTATGAGATGTACCACAAGAAGTGCCATGAGAGGTTCCACAAGAAGTCCCATGAAGAGTGCCACAAGAAGTGCCCCGAAGAGCACCATGAGAAGTGCTACAAAGAGTGCTATCAGATGTGCCACAAGAAGACCCATGAAGAGCGCCACAAGAAGTGCCGTGAAGATCGCCAGGAGAAATGACCTGAGAAGTGCCACAAAGAGCACCATGAGAAGTGCATGAGAAGTGCCACAAAGAGCACCACGAGAAGCGCCATGAGAAGAACGTCATGAGAAGTATTGCGAGAAATTCTATAGGAAGTGCCATAAGAAGTGCCATGAGAAGTGCCTTGAAGAGCGCCACAAGAAGTGCCATGAAGATTTCCACAAGAAGTGCCGCAAAGAGCGCCATGAGAAAGGCTGTGAAGGGCACCATGAGGAGTGACACAAGAAGTGCTGTGAAGGGTGCCATGAGAAATGCCTTGAAGAGCGCCACAAGAAGTGCCGGGAAGAACGTCATGAGAAGTGACACGAGAAGTGCCACAAAGAGTGCTGCAAAGAGCGCCATGAAAAGTGCCACAAGAATTGCCAGAAGAAGTGCCGCAAAGAGTGCCACTAGAAGTGTCACGAGAAATGATATGAAGGCCACCATGAGAAGTGCCACAGAAGTGCCACGAGGAGCAGCATGAGAATTGCTACTAGAAGTGCCACAAAAGGTGCCACGAGAAGTGCCACAAAGAGTGTGGCGAGAAGTGCATGAGAATTGCTACTAGAAGTGCTGTGAAGAGCAATTTTTATGCCCTAATATATGGTTAATTTTTGTATAGGTTCCATGAACCACTGAGAAGAAAGTAAATCTTTTTCTGCCTCCATTCAATTTTTTTTTCAAAGATCTATCATATCTAAATTTTCTAACATTCTGTTACCTCCTTAACTTCTTTCTTATTTATTTTGTGGTTTGATTTCTCTAGTTCTGAGAGAGCAAGGTTGAGATGCCTCACTAGTATAGTTTTGCTGTCTATTTTTTCTTGCATCTCTGTTAACTTCTCATCTAGGAATTTGGATGCTATATCTCTTGGTATATATAGGTTTAGTATTTATATTGCTTCATTACCTATAACACCCTTTAAGAAGATATATTATTCTTCCTTATCTCTTTTCATTAGATCTATCTTTGCCTTGACTTCATCTGAGATCAGGATTGCCTCCCCTGTTTTTTTTTGTTTTTGTTTTTGTTTTGTTTTGTTTTGTTTTTCTTCTCTGTGAAATCTTTTATGTCTGAAGTTTCTCTGTGAAATCTTATATGTCTGATATTCTCTCTTTGAGCCAATGGTGGTGAGAGTAAGATTCATAAGATGCTCATCCCCCTTCCTTCCTTCTCTCATTTATAATAAGTCTTATTTGCCTCTTTGTGCAATTTAATTTCCCTTATGTTATCTCCTTTTTCCTTCCTTTTCAGTTCCCCTTTCCACTTCTAGTTTCTTATTCATATTATCATAAGAAAATCAAAATATATGCAGACTTTTAAGTATACCCATAATAGAAACACAGTTCTGAAGAATTCTTTCTTTTTTCTTTTTGTAGCCTTCCCTTGAGTTCTGTATGTGGAGATCAAAATTTTTTCATTCAGCTCTGGTCTTTTCTCTGAAATAGATGAAATTCACCTCTATCATTGAATGTTTATTTTCTTCCCTGAAAGATAATGCTTCCTTTAGCTGAAGAACTTATTCTGTATTCCAAATTCCTTTGCCTTTTGGAATATCAGATTCCAGGCCCTCTGATCCCTTAAGGTGGAAGCCAGGGTACTTGTGCCAGGGTACTTAAAAATAAGTACATACTTAGGCTAGGGTACTTAAAATTAAGTGCATACTTTTTCCTATTTCTGGTCAGAGCTTTCAGGTAATTCCATTATTCTTAAATTTTTTTCTGTCTTGATCTGTTCTCCACACCTGTCCTTTTTCTTATAAATTCCTTTCACATTCACATTCTGGTTTATTTTTTCATTCTTTAAAATCTGTTTGGTTATTTCTTGGTCTCTTGTAGCTTCACTGCCTTCCTTCTGTCCAGTTCTAATTTTCAGAGAGTTATTTTCACCTTTGAGACCATGTATTTCCTTTCATACTTACTTTCACAACTTTAAAAAATGATCTTCCCATTTTTCTTCAATGGTTTTTATTTTATTTTTTTAATTTCCTTCAATGTTTCTGATTTGATTTTTAAATTCTTTTCTAAGTACTTTATCTCTCTCTCTAATATGTATATATATATATACAAGCACATATATATATATTAATAGATATATATATATATAGATAGATAGATAGATAGATATTTATGCCTACAAATATTTTAAAAGGAATGAGTGCTATATTTTGCCAAAAGTCTTTTTCCCAGCTGTTGATACAATCAAATGATTTTTATTATTTTATTGCTGTTATAATCAATTATGTTAAACTGTACTTATATTAAATCATCCCTGTAATCCTTATTTAAATTCCATTTAAACACAACATATAATCTTTATTATATGCTGCAGTCTCCTGACTAGTATTTTATTTAGAACTTTCCCAATCATAATCATGAGTAAAATTTGTCTGTAATTTTCTTTCTCCTTTTTATTCTTCCTGATTGGGTATCACCATCCTAGTTGTTTCATTAGGAAAGTTTTTGTATAAGATCCCTTTTTTGCTAGTAGTATAATTAACCATTTAATATTGGAATTAGTTATCTCTAATGTTTAGCAAATCCATCTGATCCTGATGCTTTTTCTGGAGAAGCTTCTTTAAAGCCAGTTCAATTTCATCTTCTAAAAATAGCTTTAATTGTATTTAACATATACTTTTCTACCTGCCATGTGTGGGAGGGGGTTGGGAGAAGGAGGGGAAAGATTGGAAAAAAAGATTTTGCCAGTATCAATGCTGAAAAATTACCTATGCATATATCTAGCAAATAAAGAGCTATAATAAAAAATAAAAAGTCAAAATAGATTTATTCTATTTAACAAATAGTCTATATTGAAATATAGAAAATATCTCATTTCCTCTTCTATTAACATAGGAAGTTTTGATCTTTGTGAATATTGTTCCCTTTCACTTAAGTTGTAAAATTCATTAGCGTAAAATTAGGCAAAATAGCTCCCCATAATAGCTCTGATTTCATCTTCATTAGTTAGTATGTAAGTACATACTTAGGCCAGGACACTTAAATGCAAGTACACACTTATGCCAGGATACTGAGAACTAAGTAGATACTTTTTCCTTTTTCTGGTCAGAGCTTTTAGGCATTTTGGTTATTCTTCTATTTTTTTCTTTCTTGATCTGTTCTCCAGATCTGTCTTTTTTCTTATAAATTCCTTTCAAAATGTGAATACATTCTGTTTATTTTTTCATTCTTTAAAATCTGTTTTGTTGTTTCTTGGTCTCTTGTAGCTTCACTGCCTTTCTTCTGCCCAGTTCTAATTTTCAGAGAATTATTTTCCTCATTGAGACCATGTACCTCCTTTCATAGTTTCATAACTTAAAAAAAATATGATCTTCCCATTTTTTTAAGGGTTTTTATTTTATTTTTAAATTTTCCTTCAATGTTTCTGATTTGATTTTTAAATTCTTTTATAAGTACTTTATCTCTCTCTCTCTCCTTTCTCCCGCTCTCTCTATACACACACACATATATATTAGATAGATAGATAGATAGATAGATAGATAGATAGATAGATATAGATATATACTTATGCCTACAAATATTTTTAAAGGAATGAGTGCTATATTTTGCCAAAAGTTTTTCCCCATCTATTGATATAATCAAATGATTTTTATTATTTTATTGCTGTTATAATCAATTATGTTAAACTGTTCTTATATTAAGCCATCCCTGTAATCTTTATTTCAATTCCATTTAAACACAACATATAATTTTTATTATATGCTGCAGTCTCTTGACTACTATTTTATTTAGAATTTTCCCATCCATGTTCATGAGTGAAATTTGTCTGTAATTTTCTTTCTCCTTTTTATTTTTCCTGATTGGGTATCAATATCCCAGTTGTTTCATAAAGAACGTTTTTTTGGTAGGATCCTTTTTTTGGCTATTATTCTAAATAACCATTTAATATTGGAATTAGTTATCTCTAATGTTGAGCAAATCCATCTGATCCAGATGCTTTTTCGAGAGAAGCTTCTTGAAGGCCAGTTCAATTTCATTCTGTAAAAATAGATTTAATTGTATTTAACATTCTTTAACATATTTAATGTGTATTGGTCTACCTGCCATGTGGGGGAGGAGGTGGGGGAAAGGAGGGGAAAAATTGGAACAAAAAGTTTTGCAAGGGTCAATGCTGAAAGATTACTTATGCACATATCCTGTAAATCAAGAAGTATAATAAAAAATCAAAAGTAAAAATAGATTTATTTTATTTAAGTAATATTCTATATCGAAAAATATAGAAAATGTCTCATTTCCTCGTCTGTTAACCTAGGAAGTTTTGATCTTTGTGAATATTATTGCATTTGACTTAAGTTGTAAAATTCATTAGCATAAAATTAGGCAAAACAACTCCTCCAAATAGCTTTGATGTCATCTTTATTAATGATGTATTCTGCCTTTTCATTTTTGATGCCAGTAATTTGGTTCTTTCTTCTCTTTTTAAAATCATATCACCAAATATGCACTCTATTTTGTTTTTTTATTTAAAATCAATTTCTAGTTTTATTTACCAATTCAAAATTAATTCCTTTTATGGAATACATATAGAAAGAGGCTAACTTTTGTTAGTCAGATATGGTAATATCCAATGATAGCTCGTTTATTTCCCCTCCCACTGCTTGCAACTGAATCCCAAGAAATCTTGCTGAGATTTCTTTTAGAATTTGGAATAGGATACGGTTGTAAATTTGGAAATAATTTTGTCAATTCATGTGTTTCCTAGTTCAAATAGTTTTATTCAATTAATATCCCTCATTAATTCCTGACAATCATTCAAAGTAACCAGATCATCCCCTCCAATTTCCTTCTGCACGCAAAATCCTTCAACAGCCCCACTTTTTAAAAAATTTCATATGCATATTTAAAAATTGTTTTTTTTTGTATTTTTTCAATTTTTTTTTTTTTGTGCAAGGCATTATTGCGCTATGTTTCTCCCGTTATGTCTGTCAGAAAAATTACCATGGTGAGAAGTGGTATAACACAGAATATATATTTTCTGAACAATTCAAAATAACCTTAAACTTTGGCAAGTCTTGTAAACTGCATCCTAAAAGAGGAAGGAGGTAGACTCCAATGGGTCTCTAGTGGGAAAATTATATTCCATGTTCATAACTTAAGTATCTAGAAGAAATTGAGGAAATGTTAATAGTAAGGTTTTCTGATTTTTAAGCAGTCCCTTGAAAGTTGGAAGTAAGTTATTTGGATTTTTCAGCACCTAATGCCCTCTTAAGTTGGCATTAGCATTTTCTAAAGGCAGGTTGTTTCCATGTAGTTTAAAATTGTCTCCCAAACAAAACAAAAACTGGCAAGTTTCTTTTAATTTCCGTTGGATTATTTAGGTCAGGACCTGGAAAGACTATTTGTATTTCAATAGCAATAGCCTTTTCTCTTTCTTTTAGGAATCTAAACATGTCTCTTGAATTAGTTCCCTAGGTGTAAGCATTTAACTTATTTTCCGGTGTGAGCAAAATGCAAACACTACTCTTTGGATTGAAAGCTAAACCTTGGGACTTAGGACAGGAAAGAATGTCCACAAGGAGACTAAAGGTATTTAGGAGAAAGATACGGGAGACAACATATAATAAACTACTCTGAGGCAGATCTCAACTACTTACCTCTCTAGCTATAGAAGCAAGTTCTGGGGCTTCAAAGGTTGAATCGTTGACATCATGGTAGATTTTGTTAGGCTACAGGAATTTTAAAAGAGTGTTCTCTGTATCAAAACTGAGCATTTGAGGTCTATCTATATCTATATCGATATTTATATTTACATCTATCTATAGATATATGTATATATATATTTGTCTCTGATCAATAAACGTCCAGGCATCCATAAAGAGGACTTCTGCTGGGCCTGGTATTTTGTCACATCCTCCATCTCACTACAGATGCTGGACTGCAAGAGCCAATCATATCTCTCCTGTTAATAAGGTTAATAAGCTGGTGAAGCTAGTTGTGGTAAAATGAAAAACCTGGGGTGCATTCTTCCCTGCTGGCCCTCTACAGAGGAGGAGGCTGCAATGGCCCCATTTCTTGGAGGAACGTCTCCTTGTCCCACACAGGAACGTTGGAGGCCATGGCCTTCACGCGAAGGGTGCGGTCGTCTGTGAGCAGAGCCAGGTCACCCGGACGGAGCTGGATTGGCGGGTCGTCCCAGGAAGGCATGTTGTTGTGGGTCTGAGCTCTCTGGTAGTTGAGGCAGCAGGCGAGGATGTGGTCGTCGTAATTTCCTTGCAGCCAGAGGATGTCCTTCTGGTCACAGTCAATGGTTGGCAGCTCCTGTCCTTGGCTGCTGAGGATCTTGAGCCGAGGGTTAGAGAGTTGCAAGTGGCGCTCCAGCAAGTCAAGGGCCCTCTGGGCCCTGGGCCCAGGCCCAGAGGAAGCGGTCCTGGCCTCCGGGTTTCCCTGCTCGGCCTTGGCCAGGCTCTTGAGCTCCTGGATGACAACCAGGGGCACCAGCACTGCGAGGCTCGTCTCGTTCAACAGCTGGCTCACGTTGTCCAGCTGCAGAATGAAACTGTTGGTGTCCAGGACCAGGCAGCTGGGGCGGGGCTCATCCCCCAGCTGCCTCTGGTGGTTCGCGGCGTCCAGAATAGCCTGGATTCTGGCGCGCCGCCGCCGCTCTGCTGCTATCTCGTGGGCCAGGAGCAGCTTCTTCACCTTCAGCTCCTCGGGAGCGTGGTCAGGAGCTTCAGGGGCTTCGTCCAACGCGTCTCCCGCGAACCCTTTCCCGGAATCTTCCTGACTCGGTGGCCTTTGCTTCTCCTCGCCGGCTGAGTCTGCAGCGGCTGTGCGGCCGTTGTCTTGTCCATCCGGGGACTCCCAGAGGGGCTTCTCTGGGCCGCAAAGGCATTCCAGCAAGTCCTTCAGCACGTTCACTCGCCTGCAGTTCCCTGCCATGGCCTCGTCCGCCTTTGTCCTCGGGTAGTAGCAGGGCTCTCGGGGAGCAGCCAGCAACGGAGCGAAGCCTGAGAAGAGCTGATCCTCCTCCAGGACGAGGAGGGCCAGGTCGTCGCCAGGCTTCCCGTACAAAGGCACCTCGGAAGTGTCGACCATCAGCAGGCTTTGGCGGAAGCCACGGAGACTGCCCCAGACGTCCCTGGCAACGCGTCCGCCGGCCTCCAGGCTGCTGCTGGGCCGCTCCCAACGAGTTCTGCAGAGCAGCATCCATTCGGACCAAATCTTCACACTGGGGAGCAGGGCTCGGAGGGCCGCACTGAAGGAGGAAACCAGGATCGCCCGAGGGTGATCCTCCCCCTCCGCAGGGGCCACGCCAGCTCCGGGACATTGCTGAAGCCAGTAGGTGCAGCAGCTCAGCAGCAGCGCGAACATGGCCAGCGCCAGGCCTGTGGCTTCTCCCTGGACCAAAGGAGCCCGGGGCGCCCAGGGCCTCTCCTTCTCCTGGGAGTGGTGCACAGCGAACATGTTGATGGTCATGACGTGGAGGAGCAGCTGCTGCTTTGCCAGAGAAGCGGGACTCTTGCGGAGGAGCAGCTGGAAGTTCTCCAGCAGCTCCTCAGCCGCCGCCTCGAATGTCTCCATCCCCGTGCCCGTAAACAGTCGCGCGTGAGCTTGCAGAAAACTGCGGGTGAAAGCTTGCCGCGGATCGCCAGCACGCGCACCGCTGCCGCTGCTACCCCGACCTCTGTCTTCTGCCTGGCGTCCGAGGGCTGCAAAGAGTTTCCTGAGGTTCTTCTCGCTGCACATGCTCGGTCTGGCGCCAGCTAAGCTTCTCATCCAGTAGCAAGCGGCCTCCAGGTTCCTCTTGGTAGACGCTGCCAACAGGGCCAGCTGGTTGTAGGGCTGCGGCTCTGAGGGGTCAAGCTGCAGAGCTTGCAGGTACCAGCTCCGTGCTGGGCCAAAGTCCGCGGAGCCCTGGGCTTGCTCCCGGTGCCGGGCAAGATCTCCCAGGCAGAGGAGCAGCTTCTGGCCACAGGCCAAGGCAGACTTCAAGGGTTCCTGGAAGGGCTGCTGGCCAAGGGCCGAGGCCCGAGTGGTGTGCTCCCGCAGCTGGAAGCCGTATTGCTTCTGTAGCCTTTCCAGCAGACTCTGGAAGAACGGGGTGCCCTCGTCCAGGACGGCCCAGAGCCTGGGGGCGATGTGCTCTGGGGGCAGAGCCCTGGCATGCTGGAGGAGGTGCCTCAGCTTCTCGATCACCTGATGGAAGGCGTGCTTCCAGAGGAGCTGGCTCACGCGCTGCCCCTCCGAGAACACCACGTCGGCGACGATGACTCTTCGGTAGTGACCCAGCAGCTCGGCCCTTTGCCGAGCTGCCTCGTCCAGGTCGTCCCGACTGAGCGCGGGGCCAGACAGCAGGCCGGCCAGCTGGGCCTGGCGCTCGGCGGCCAAAGAAAGAATGTGACGGAGCACCTGCGTCTTGCAGTCGCTTCTACGCCCTTCTGGCTTCTGGGGGAAAGGAGGGCGGTGGCATCTAGGCTCTGGTGCTCCCGCGGGGCTCCAGGGAGCCCAGGGCGTCCATGCCGGGGAAGCTGCCGCGTTGGCTAACAGGGCTTGGCCCTGGCCTGCGTGGCCGCCTATTCCCAGGCCGAGCCCTTCAAACTGGCGCTGCCATGCCATTCTCTCCCTAGGCTCCGATGGCCCTGCCTCCATGTCTCCCGCCTCCCTGGCAGCCTTCCCTCGGGCCTTAGGTGCCCGCCTCACCCTCCCCCCCAGGCCAAGAAGCAACAGGCTAAGTGAGAGCGCCCGGGGACCGGGGCGCGGGAGTCTTCCTGCCGGGGTTAGGCAGAAGAGTGCTCCCCCAGGATGGGAAGAGCAGGCAGACAAGGCTCCCCAAGCGATCTGGCTACCAAGGGGGTGGGGGTGGGAGGTGGGGGGTCCCCGCAACTCACCCAGAGATTCGTCGAGGTCGCTTCTCCGCTGCGCTGGGCTCCAAACGCCGAAATACCGCAATGCCGACAGAGCGAGCTTGGGCACGTCCGCTCTAGGCGCTGTCTAGCTGGCTCTGGCAGGTAGCTGGCCCAGCAGCCCTACTCCTTTTATAGGCAGCCCAGGGGCGGGACCGCACCTGATTGGCCTCAGCCAGCTAGCTCATTCACCCCGCTGCTCCCAGGCAATTTCGTGGAATCTCTATTTCTTCCGGGTCAATATTATAGATCATTTTGCTATGTATGATTCTTTCCCGCCTCAGGCCTGTTCCTTTTGATTGTCAGGAGATATGATTCCATATCCAGATCAAAGACATCTGAGATTTTCAAAATTTGCTCACAATAATCCTATGGGTTTCCTTCCACAAAGGATGTCCTCGAGGTGGTGATGGGTGAATTTTTTCTCTTTCTGCTTTCTCCTCATGTTCTATTGCTCCAGGACCATTTTCTTGGATTCCCACCCCCTAAATCGACTCCACACTTCTCAGAGTCCCTTCCTTACCCTCTCCCTCCCTCTTTGGGTTGATCTGCCACACTTTTAAGAATCCTCCCATACCCAGTCTCCTCACCTTACAAGGTAAGAAGATTTGAATACTTTTCCAGATATATCTGTGATTTCCTCTTTAACCTAGTTCCGATGATAATAAGATTCTAGCATTACCAGCCCTCCTCCACCTCCTGCTTTCACTGTAGCAGCTCTTCCACTCAATTTCGTTTGAATGAGGTGCTTGTTTGATTTAACCTGTTTCCCAATTTTAATTTTTGGACCATTTCATCATCCTCTACTCAATCCCAAACCTTCTATCTATGTATGTTCTTTCATACTCCCTAAGTAATGATAATATTCTTAAGAGTTACACTATGTTTTTTCATGGAATTTTAACTAATCAAATTGTTTGTGTGTGTGTGTGTGTGTGTGTGTGTGTGTGTGTGTGTGTGTGTGTGTGTGTATATATATATATATATATATATATATATATATATATATATATATATATTCTTTTGTAATCGGTATTTATATTTACCTTCTTACTGTTCACTAGAGGCATTTAATTGGTCTTCCTTTCTTGTCTTTCCCAATATAATGTATTGTCCATTGTGTTGACCAAAGTACTCAAAACATTTTTTAAGTTCAAAACGCATGCATAGTGTTCGACGTTCTCCCTGACAGAATCTTGTGTTGCACATTTTTTCACTCTGCCTTCCCCAACCTTCTCCCCAGATGACAAGTCATCCAATATATGTTAAACATGAGTAATTCTTCTATACATATTTCCACACTAATCATGCCGCACAAGAAGAATCAGATTCCTTTTGTATAATCTCTTGGGGATACAGTTCCAGTAGAGACACTGTTGGATTAAAGGGTATGCAACGTTTGATAGTCTTTTGGCCATAGTTGCATATTGGTCTTTTGAAGGATGGGTTAAGTTCACAACTCCATTCATAATGAATTAATGCCCCCTGCCTTCATCATTATTTTTTCCTGTCATCTTAGCCAATCTGAGAGGCGTGGGGTGGCACCTCAAAGTTGTCTTAATTTACCTTTCTCTAATCCCTGGTGATTTAGAGCAGGCAACATTATTTTCTTAAAGTGCAGGAGAGACTGCACAACCCTACTCAGAGCTCCACAAGCTCTATATTGTCTCCATGATTAAATACCAACTTGTGTTTGGAATTCCAAGCTCTTCATGGCTTTCCCCTTCCTACCTTTCCAGTCTTTGCTTACTTTCCTAGATGGAATTGGGAATTTCCCCCTTCTTTAGCTTCTATTGCTTGGTTTCCCAGGCTTTCTTCTATGCAGTTGGAATCTCAGCTTCTGCAGATCTTTTCAGTCTTCCCCTTCTCCACCCCAATAGGGCTTTCCCTCTGAGATTAGCTTCAATTTACACTGCATTTACTTTTTATGCACAAAGTTATTTGCATGTTAAATCCCCCTTTAGAACAGGAGCTCCTTGATCAGGGGAATGGTGCTTTTGTTTCCCTTCCCCCCCCCAAAAAAAATGCCTACCTTATAGTAAGCATTTAAGACTTACTGACCAGGTTGTACTATGTTGACAGTTTAAAAAGACACTTTCTTCTTTAATTTTATAATTTTTATCATTATACTCTAGCACATCATGCACATATGTATATACACATTTTACACAAATGTGTGTTTCTTATGTTTTGTGCCTACATTGTGGTAATGTGTGTACATCTTGGTTTTTTGTCATTAAAAATACCTGGTTTCATATTTATTTTTATCTACCAGGGAGAATGGCCTCTGCCTTTATAGAGGAAGTGTCAGAGAAAAAGTTGTCAATGGAGTTGATGCTCAGTAAGGAAAGATATAGACAAAGAACTTTTTGGCTTCAATTAAGAAATTAAAATCAGTGGCTCACAGCAAATAATTCATGAGGGCTTTGAACTTAGGTCTTTCAGATTCCAGGTATGGCACTCTATACTTGACATCACACACGCAAAGAGCGCCATGAGAAAGGCTGTGAAGGGCACCATGAGAAGTGACACAAGAAGTGCTGTGTAGAGTGCCATGAGAAATGCCTTGAAGAGCGCCACAAGAAGTGCCGGGAAGAACGTCATGAGAAGTGACACGAGAAGTGCCACAAAGAGTGCTGCAAAGAGCGCCATGAAAAGTGCCACAAGAATTGCCAGAAGAAGTGCCGCAAAGAGTGCCACTAGAAGTGTCACGAGAAATGATATGAAGGCCACCATGAGAAGTTCCACAGTAGTGCCACGAGGAGCAGCATGAGAATTGCTACTAGAAGTGCCACAAAGGGTGCCACAAGACGTGCCACGAGAAGTGCCACAAAGAGTGTGGCGAGAAGTGCAGGAGAATTGCTACTAGAAGTGCTGTGAAGAGCAATTTTTATGCCCTAATATATGGTTAATTTTTATATAGGTTCCATGAACCACTGAGAAGAAAGTAAATCTTTTTCTGCCTCCATTCAATTTTTTTTTCAAAGATCTATCATATCTAAATTTTCTAACATTCTGTTTACCTCCTTAACTTCTTTCTTATTTATTTTGTGGTTTGATTTCTCTAGTTCTGAGAGAGCAAGGTTGAGATGCCCCAGTAGTATAGTTTTGCTGTCTATTTTTTCTTGCATCTCTGTTAACTTCTCATCTAGGAATTTGGATGCTATATCTCTTGGTATATATAGGTTTAGTATTTATATTGCTTCATTACCTATAACACCCTTTAGAGAAGATATATTATTCTTCCTTATCTCTTTTCATTAGATCTATCTTTGCCTTTACTTCATCGGAGATCAGGATTGCCTCCTCTGTTTTTTTTGTTTTTTTTTTTTTTTGTTTTGTTTTTTTGTTTTGTTTTTCTTCTCTGTGAAATCTTTTATGTCTGAAGTTTCTCTGTGAAATCTTATATGTCTGATATTCTCTCTTTGAGCCAATGGTGGTGAGAGTAAGATTCATAAGATGCTCATCCCCCTTCCTTCCTTCTCTCATTTATAAGTCTTAGTTGCCTCTTTGTGCAATTTAATTTCCCTTATGTTATCTCCTTTTTCCTTCCTTTTCAGTTCCCCTTTCCACTTCTAGTTTCTTATTCATATTATCATAAGTAAATCAAAATATATGTAGACTTTTAAGTATACCCATAATAGAAATAAAGTTCTGAAGAATTCTTTCTTTTTTCTTTTTGTAGCCTTCCCTTGAGTTCTGTATGTGGAGATCAAAATTTTTTCAATCAGCTCTGGTCTTTTCCTCAGAAATAGATGAAATTCACCTCTATCATTGAACGTTTATTTTTCTTCCCCGAAAGATAATGCTTCCTTTAGCTGAAGAACTTATTCTGTATTTCAAATTCCTTTGCCTTTTGGAATATCAGATTCCAGGCCCTCTGATCCCTTAAGGTGGAAGCCAGGGGTACTTGTGCCAGGGTACTTAAAAATAAGTACATACTTAGGCTAGGGTACTTAAAAGTAAGTGCACACTTTTTCCTATTTCTGGTCAGAGCTTTCAGGTAATTCCATTATTCTTAAATTTTTTTTCTGTCTTGATCTGTTCTCCACACCTGTCCTTTTTCTTATAAATTCCTTTCACATTCACATTCTGGTTTATTTTTTCATTCTTTAAAATCTGTTTGGTTATTTCTTGGTCTCTTGTAGCTTCACTGCCTTCCTTCTGTCCAGTTCTAATTTTCAGAGAGTTATTTTCACCTTTGAGACCATGTATTTCCTTTCATAGTTCCTTTCACAACTTTAAAAAACGATCTTCCCATTTTTCTTCAATGGTTTTTATTTTATTTTTTAATTTCCTTCAATGTTTCTGATTTGATTTTTAAATTCTTTTCTAAGTACTTTATCTCTCTCTCTAATATGTGTATATATATATATATATATATATACAAGCACATATATATATTAATAGATATATATATAGATATATACTTATGCCTACAAATATTTTAAAAGGAATGAGTGCTATATTTTGCCAAAAGTCTTTTCCCCATCTGTTGATACAATCAAATGATTTTTATTATTTTATTGCTGTTATAATCAATTATGTTAAACTGTACTTATATTAAATCATCCCTGTAATCCTTACTTAAATTCCATTTAAACACAACATATAATCTTTATTATATGCTGCAGTCTCCTGACTAGTATTTTATTTAGAACTTTCCCAATCATAATCATGAGTGAAATTTGTCTGTAATTTTCTTTCTCCTTTTTATTCTTCCTGATTGGGTATCACCATCCTAGTTGTTTCATTAGGAAAGTTTTTTTTATAAGATCCCTTTTTTGCTAGTAGTATAAATAACCATTTAATATTGGAATTAGTTATCTCTAATGTTTAGTAAATCCATCTGATCCTGATGCTTTTTCTGGAGAAGCTTCTTTAAAGCCAGTTCAATTTCATCTTCTAAAAATAGCTTTAATTGTATTTAACATATACTTTTCTACCTGCCATGTGTGGGAGGGGATGGGGAGAAGGAGGGGAAAAATTGGGAAAAAAGATTTTGCCAGTATCAATGCTGAAAAATTACCTATGCATATATCTAGCAAATAAAGAGCTATAATAAAAAATAAAAAGTAAAAATAGATTTATTCTATTTAACAAATAGTCTATATTGAAATATAGAAAATATCTCATTTCCTCTTCTATTAACATAGGAAGTTTTGATCTTTGTGAATATTGTTCCATTTCACTTAAGTTGTAAAATTCATTAGCATAAAACTAGGCAAAATAGCTCCCCATAACAGCTCTGATTTCATCTTCATTAGTTAGTATGTAAGTACATACTTAGTCCAGGACACTTAAATGCAAGTACACACTTATGCCAGTATACTCAGAACTAAGTAGATACTTTTTCCTTTTTCTGGTCAGAGCTTTTAGCCATTTTGGTTATTCTTCTATTTTTTCTTTCTTGATCTGTTCTCCAGATCTGTCTTTTTTCTTATAAATTCCTTTCAAAATGTGAATACATTCTGTTTATTTTTTCATTCTTTAAAATCTGTTTTGTTGTTTCTTGGTCTCTTGTAGCTTCACTGCCTTCCTTCTGCCCAGTTCTAATTTTCAGAGATTTATTTTCCTCTTTGAGACCATGTACCTCCTTTCATAGTTTCATAACTTAAAAAAATATGATCTTCCCATTTTTTCAATGGTTTTTATTTTATTTTTAAATTTTCCTTCAATGTTTCTGATTTGATTTTTAAATTCTTTTCTAAGTACTTTATCTCTCTCTCTCTCCTTTCTCTCTCTCTATACACACACACACATATATATTATATAGATAGATAGATAGATAGATAGATAGATAGATAGATAGATAGATAGATATAGATATAGATATATACTTATGGCTACAAATATTTTAAAAGGAATGAGTGCTGTATTTTGCCAAAAGTTTTTTCCCCATCTATTGATACAATCAAATGATTTTTATTATTTTATTGCTGTTATAATCAATTATGTTAAACTGTTCTTATATTAAGCCATCCCTGTAATCCTTATTTCAATTCCATTTAAACACAACATATAATTTTTATTATATGCTGCAGTCTCTTGACTAGTATTTTATTTAGAATTTTCCCATCCATGTTCATGAGTGAAATTTGTCTGTAATTTTCTTTCTCCTTTTTATTTTTCCTGATTGGGTATCAATATCCCAGTTGTTTCATAAAGAACGTTTTTTTGTAGGATCCTTTTTTTTTGGCTATTATTCTAAATAACAATTTAATATTGGAATTAGTTATCTCTAATGTTGAGCAAATCCATCTGATCCAGATGCTTTTTCGAGAGAAGCTTCTTGAAGGCCAGTTCAATTTCATTCTGTAAAAATAGATTTAATTGTATTTAACATTCTTTAACATATTTAATGTGTATTGGTCTACCTGCCATGTGGGGGAAGAGGTGGGGGAAAGGAGGGGAAAAATTGGAACAAAAAGTTTTGCAAGGGTCAATGATGAAAGATTACTTATGCACATATCCTGTAAATCAAGAAGTATAATAAAAAATCAAAAATAAAAATAGATTTATTTTATTTAAGAAATATTCTATATCGAAAATATAGAAAATGTCTCATTTCCTCGTCTGTTAACCTAGGAAGTTTTGATCTTTGTGAATATTATTGCATTTGACTTAAGTTGTAAAATTCATTAGCATAAAATTAGGCAAAACAACTCCTCCAAATAGCTTTGATGTCATCTTTATTAATGATGTATTCTGCCTTTTCATTTTTGATGCCAGTAATTTGGTTCTTTCTTCTCTTTTTAAAATCATATCACCAAATATGCACTCTATTTTGTTTTTTATTTAAAATCAATTTCTAGTTTTATTTACCAATTCAAAATTAATTCATTTTATGGAATACATATAGAAAGAGGCTAACTTTTGTTAGTCAGATATGGTAATATCCAATGATAGCTCGTTTATTTCCCCTCCCACTGCTTGCAACTGAATCCCAAGAAATCTTTTTTTTTTTTTTTTTTTTTTTTTTTTTTTTTTTTTGAGGCTGGGGTTAAGTGACTTGCCCAGGGCCAAACAGCTAGGAAGTGTTAAGTGTCTGAGACCAGATTTGAACTCGGGTCCTCCTGAATTCAAGGCTGATGCTCTATCCACTGCGCCACCTAGCTGCCCCCAATCCCAAGAAATCTTGCTGAGATTTCTTTTAGAATTTGGAATAGGATACGGTTGTAAATTTGGAAATAATTTTGTCAATTCATGTGTTTCCTAGTTCAAATAGTTTTATTCAATTAATATCCCTCATTAATTCCTGACAATCATTCAAAGTAACCAGATCATCCCCTCCAATTTCCTTCTGCACGCAAAATCCTTCAACAGCCCCACTTTTTAAAAAATTTCATATGCATATTTAAAAATTGTTTTTTTTTTGTATTTTTTCAATTTTTTTTTTTTTGTGCAAGGCATTATTGCGCTATGTTTCTCCCGTTATGTCTGTCAGAAAAATTACCATGGTGAGAAGTGGTATAACACAGAATATATATTTTCTGAACAATTCAAAATAACCTTAAACTTTGGCAAGTCTTGTAAACTGCATCCTAAAAGAGGAAGGAGGTAGACTCCAATGGGTCTCTAGTGGGAAAATTATATTCCATGTTCATAACTTAAGTATCTAGAAGAAATTGAGGAAATGTTAATAGTAAGGTTTTCTGATTTTTAAGCAGTCCCTTGAAAGTTGGAAGTAAGTTATTTGGATTTTTCAGCACCTAATGCCCTCTTAAGTTGGCATTAGCATTTTCTAAAGGCAGGTTGTTTCCATGTAGTTTAAAATTGTCTCCCAAACAAAACAAAAACTGGCAAGTTTCTTTTAATTTCCGTTGGATTATTTAGGTCAGGACCTGGAAAGACTATTTGTATTTCAATAGCAATAGCCTTTTCTCTTTCTTTTAGGAATCTAAACATGTCTCTTGAATTAGTTCCCTAGGTGTAAGCATTTAACTTATTTTCCGGTGTGAGCAAAATGCAAACACTACTCTTTGGATTGAAAGCTAAACCTTGGGACTTAGGACAGGAAAGAATGTCCACAAGGAGACTAAAGGTATTTAGGAGAAAGATACGGGAGACAACATATAATAAACTACTCTGAGGCAGATCTCAACTACTTACCTCTCTAGCTATAGAAGCAAGTTCTGGGGCTTCAAAGGTTGAATCGTTGACATCATGGTAGATTTTGTTAGGCTACAGGAATTTTAAAAGAGTGTTCTCTGTATCAAAACTGAGCATTTGAGGTCTATCTATATCTATATCGATATTTATATTTACATCTATCTATAGATATATGTATATATATATTTGTCTCTGATCAATAAACGTCCAGGCATCCATAAAGAGGACTTCTGCTGGGCCTGGTATTTTGTCACATCCTCCATCTCACTACAGATGCTGGACTGCAAGAGCCAATCATATCTCTCCTGTTAATAAGGTTAATAAGCTGGTGAAGCTAGTTGTGGTAAAATGAAAAACCTGGGGTGCATTCTTCCCTGCTGGCCCTCTACAGAGGAGGAGGCTGCAATGGCCCCATTTCTTGGAGGAACGTCTCCTTGTCCCACACAGGAACGTTGGAGGCCATGGCCTTCACGCGAAGGGTGCGGTCGTCTGTGAGCAGAGCCAGGTCACCCGGACGGAGCTGGATTGGCGGGTCGTCCCAGGAAGGCATGTTGTTGTGGGTCTGAGCTCTCTGGTAGTTGAGGCAGCAGGCGAGGATGTGGTCGTCGTAATTTCCTTGCAGCCAGAGGATGTCCTTCTGGTCACAGTCAATGGTTGGCAGCTCCTGTCCTTGGCTGCTGAGGATCTTGAGCCGAGGGTTAGAGAGTTGCAAGTGGCGCTCCAGCAAGTCAAGGGCCCTCTGGGCCCTGGGCCCAGGCACAGAGGAAGCGGTCCTGGCCTCCGGGTTTCCCTGCTCGGCCTTGGCCAGGCTCTTGAGCTCCTGGATGACAACCAGGGGCACCAGCACTGCGAGGCTCGTCTCGTTCAACAGCTGGCTCACGTTGTCCAGCTGCAGAATGAAACTGTTGGTGTCCAGGACCAGGCAGCTGGGGCGGGGCTCATCCCCCAGCTGCCTCTGGTGGTTCGCAGCGTCCAGAATAGCCTGGATTCTGGCGCGCCGCCGCCGCTCTGCTGCTATCTCGTGGGCCAGGAGCAGCTTCTTCACCTTCAGCTCCTCGGGAGCGTGGTCAGGAGCTTCAGGGGCTTCGTCCAACGCGTCTCCCGCGAACCCTTTCCCGGAATCTTCCTGACTCGGTGGCCTTTGCTTCTCCTCGCCGGCTGAGTCTGCAGCGGCTGTGCGGCCGTTGTCTTGTCCATCCGGGGACTCCCAGAGGGGCTTCTCTGGGCCGCAAAGGCATTCCAGCAAGTCCTTCAGCACGTTCACTCGCCTGCAGTTCCCTGCCATGGCCTCGTCCGCCTTTGTCCTCGGGTAGTAGCAGGGCTCTCGGGGAGCAGCCAGCAACGGAGCGAAGCCTGAGAAGAGCTGATCCTCCTCCAGGACGAGGAGGGCCAGGTCGTCGCCAGGCTTCCCGTACAAAGGCACCTCGGAAGTGTCGACCATCAGCAGGCTTTGGCGGAAGCCACGGAGACTGCCCCAGACGTCCCTGGCAACGCGTCCGCCGGCCTCCAGGCTGCTGCTGGGCCGCTCCCAACGAGTTCTGCAGAGCAGCATCCATTCGGACCAAATCTTCACACTGGGGAGCAGGGCTCGGAGGGCCGCACTGAAGGAGGAAACCAGGATCGCCCGAGGGTGATCCTCCCCCTCCGCAGGGGCCACGCCAGCTCCGGGACATTGCTGAAGCCAGTAGGTGCAGCAGCTCAGCAGCAGCGCGAACATGGCCAGCGCCAGGCCTGTGGCTTCTCCCTGGACCAAAGGAGCCCGGGGCGCCCAGGGCCTCTCCTTCTCCTGGGAGTGGTGCACAGCGAACATGTTGATGGTCATGACGTGGAGGAGCAGCTGCTGCTTTGCCAGAGAAGCGGGACTCTTGCGGAGGAGCAGCTGGAAGTTCTCCAGCAGCTCCTCAGCCGCCGCCGCGAATGTCTCCATCCCCGTGCCCGTAAACAGTCGCGCGTGAGCTTGCAGAAAACTGCGGGTGAAAGCTTGCCGCGGATCGCCAGCACGCGCACCGCTGCCGCTGCTACCCCGACCTCTGTCTTCTGCCTGGCGTCCGAGGGCTGCAAAGAGTTTCCTGAGGTTCTTCTCGCTGCACATGCTCGGTCTGGCGCCAGCTAAGCTTCTCATCCAGTAGCAAGCGGCCTCCAGGTTCCTCTTGGTAGACGCTGCCAACAGGGCCAGCTGGTTGTAGGGCTGCGGCTCTGAGGGGTCAAGCTGCAGAGCTTGCAGGTACCAGCTCCGTGCTGGGCCAAAGTCCGCGGAGCCCTGGGCTTGCTCCCGGTGCCGGGCAAGATCTCCCAGGCAGAGGAGCAGCTTCTGGCCACAGGCCAAGGCAGACTTCAAGGGTTCCTGGAAGGGCTGCTGGCCAAGGGCCGAGGCCCGAGTGGTGTGCTCCCGCAGCTGGAAGCCGTATTGCTTCTGTAGCCTTTCCAGCAGACTCTGGAAGAACGGGGTGCCCTCGTCCAGGACGGCCCAGAGCCTGGGGGCGATGTGCTCTGGGGGCAGAGCCCTGGCATGCTGGAGGAGGTGCCTCAGCTTCTCGATCACCTGATGGAAGGCGTGCTTCCAGAGGAGCTGGCTCACGCGCTGCCCCTCCGAGAACACCACGTCGGCGACGATGACTCTTCGGTAGTGACCCAGCAGCTCGGCCCTTTGCCGAGCTGCCTCGTCCAGGTCGTCCCGACTGAGCGCGGGGCCAGACAGCAGGCCGGCCAGCTGGGCCTGGCGCTCGGCGGCCAAAGAAAGAATGTGACGGAGCACCTGCGTCTTGCAGTCGCTTCTACGCCCTTCTGGCTTCTGGGGGAAAGGAGGGCGGTGGCATCTAGGCTCTGGTGCTCCCGCGGGGCTCCAGGGAGCCCAGGGCGTCCATGCCGGGGAAGCTGCCGCGTTGGCTAACAGGGCTTGGCCCTGGCCTGCGTGGCCGCCTATTCCCAGGCCGAGCCCTTCAAACTGGCGCTGCCATGCCATTCTCTCCCTAGGCTCCGATGGCCCTGCCTCCATGTCTCCCGCCTCCCTGGCAGCCTTCCCTCGGGCCTTAGGTGCCCGCCTCACCCTCCCCCCCAGGCCAAGAAGCAACAGGCTAAGTGAGAGCGCCCGGGGACCGGGGCGCGGGAGTCTTCCTGCCGGGGTTAGGCAGAAGAGTGCTCCCCCAGGATGGGAAGAGCAGGCAGACAAGGCTCCCCAAGCGATCTGGCTACCAAGGGGGTGGGGGTGGGAGGTGGGGGGTCCCCGCAACTCACCCAGAGATTCGTCGAGGTCGCTTCTCCGCTGCGCTGGGCTCCAAACGCCGAAATACCGCAATGCCGACAGAGCGAGCTTGGGCACGTCCGCTCTAGGCGCTGTCTAGCTGGCTCTGGCAGGTAGCTGGCCCAGCAGCCCTACTCCTTTTATAGGCAGCCCAGGGGCGGGACCGCACCTGATTGGCCTCAGCCAGCTAGCTCATTCACCCCGCTGCTCCCAGGCAATTTCGTGGAATCTCTATTTCTTCCGGGTCAATATTATAGATCATTTTGCTATGTATGATTCTTTCCCGCCTCAGGCCTGTTCCTTTTGATTGTCAGGAGATATGATTCCATATCCAGATCAAAGACATCTGAGATTTTCAAAATTTGCTCACAATAATCCTATGGGTTTCCTTCCACAAAGGATGTCCTCGAGGTGGTGATGGGTGAATTTTTTCTCTTTCTGCTTTCTCCTCATGTTCTATTGCTCCAGGACCATTTTCTTGGATTCCCACCCCCTAAATCGACTCCACACTTCTCAGAGTCCCTTCCTTACCCTCTCCCTCCCTCTTTGGGTTGATCTGCCACACTTTTAAGAATCCTCCCATACCCAGTCTCCTCACCTTACAAGGTAAGAAGATTTGAATACTTTTCCAGATATATCTGTGATTTCCTCTTTAACCTAGTTCCGATGATAATAAGATTCTAGCATTACCAGCCCTCCTCCACCTCCTGCTTTCACTGTAGCAGCTCTTCCACTCAATTTCGTTTGAATGAGGTGCTTGTTTGATTTAACCTGTTTCCCAATTTTAATTTTTGGACCATTTCATCATCCTCTACTCAATCCCAAACCTTCTATCTATGTATGTTCTTTCATACTCCCTAAGTAATGATAATATTCTTAAGAGTTACACTATGTTTTTTCATGGAATTTTAACTAATCAAATTGTTTGTGTGTGTGTGTGTGTGTGTGTGTGTGTGTGTGTGTGTGTGTATATATATATATACATATATATATATATATATATTCTTTTGTAATCGGCATTTATATTTACCTTCTTACTGTTCACTAGAGGCATTTAATTGGTCTTCCTTTCTTGTCTTTCCCAATATAATGTATTGTCCATTGTGTTGACCAAAACACTCAAAACATTTTTTAAGTTCAAAACGCATGCATAGTGTTCGACGTTCTCCCTGACAGAACCTTGTGTAGCACATTTTTTCACTCTGCCTTCCCCAACCTTCTCCCCAGATGACAAGTCATCCAATATATGTTAAACATGAGTAATTCTTCTATACATATTTCCACACTAATCATGCCGCACAAGAAGAATCAGATTCCTTTTGTATAATCTCTTGGGGATACAGTTCCAGTAGAGACACTGTTGGATTAAAGGGTATGCAACGTTTGATAGTCTTTTGGCCATAGTTGCATATTGGTCTTTTGAAGGATGGGTTAAGTTCACAACTCCATTCATAATGAATTAATGCCCCCTGCCTTCATCATTATTTTTTCCTGTCATCTTAGCCAATCTGAGAGGCGTGGGGTGGCACCTCAAAGTTGTCTTAATTTACCTTTCTCTAATCCCTGGTGATTTAGAGCAGGCAACATTATTTTCTTAAAGTGCAGGAGAGACTGCACAACCCTACTCAGAGCTCCACAAGCTCTATATTGTCTCCATGATTAAATACCAACTTGTGTCTGGAATTCCAAGCTCTTCATGGCTTTCCCCTTCCTACCTTTCCAGTCTTTGCTTACTTTCCTAGATGGAATTGGGAATTTCCCCCTTCTTTAGCTTCTATTGCTTGGTTTCCCAGGCTTTCTTCTATGCAGTTGGAATCTCAGCTTCTGCAGATCTTTTCAGTCTTCCCCTTCTCCACCCCAATAGGGCTTTCCCTCTGAAATTAGCTTCAATTTACACTGCATTTACTTTTTATGCACAAAGTTATTTGCATGTTAAATCCCCCTTTAGAACAGGAGCTCCTTGATCAGGGGAATGGTGCTTTTGTTTCCCTTCCCCCCCCCAAAAAAAAATGCCTACCTTATAGTAAGCATTTAAGACTTACTGACCAGGTTGTACTATGTTGACAGTTTAAAAAGACACTTTCTTCTTTAATTTTATAATTTTTATCATTATAGTCTAGCACATCATGCACATATGTATATACACATTTTACACAAATGTGTGTTTCTTATGTTTTGTGCCTACATTGTGGTAATGTGTGTACATCTTGGTTTTTTGTCATTAAAAATACCTGGTTTCATATTTATTTTTATCTACCAGGGAGAATGGCCTCTGCCTTTATAGAGGAAGTGTCAGAGAAAAAGTTGTCAATGGAGTTGATGCTCAGTAAGGAAAGATATAGACAAAGAACTTTTTGGCTTCAATTAAGAAATTAAAATCAGTGGCTCACAGCAAATATTTCATGAGGGCTTTGAACTTAGGTCTTTCAGATTCCAGGTATGGCACTCTATACTTGACATCACACTTTTTTCTTGTGTCAATTATATCCCATGAAAAGCTTTAGAGTTGTTCTTATGGAAAATATCAAATGCAGATTTCAAATGGAAAGGAGATTTCTTACACTGGTACACATAATTCAAACAATACTATCTCTACCAATAACAAAAAGCAGAAATCAATGAAAAAAAAATCAAAACAAAACTAAAGGCAAAATTATCCTTGCATGAGAATTTACTTTGGGTTCCAAAGTACACAAAGTTCCAAAGGGTCCCTACAGCACCTCCAAATGAGTAAGTAAGTTAAATAAGTCTATACAAAAAATTATGCAAAAACACTTGCAACATTTCCAAACACTACTAACAAAATCCAGAAGGAATTTAATTGAATGAGAAATTATATTTCAAATGATTACCAAAAGACATAATCTATGTAGACTTTAAAGTATCAAGTCAGAAAAAAATTATAAAGGAAAATTTAACAATCTCAGAGAAATGAAAGGAAAACCTCTATATCTGGGGACATATTTATTGTTCAAGATTGACTTGCAAATATAAAAAAAATGAAGTCTTAGTGGCTATTAAGAAGATGTAATTATCAAATGCAGTTCCCAGTGAGGGAAGTCATTTATCAGTGAATATCAGTGACTGTTTTGCAATTTATATTTCTAGATAGTTGTTTAGGAGTATGGAGAGGTTAAATGACTTGTTTAACGTAATTGACAGAGACTGGGTCTTCATTGATTTCTTCACATTATCTTAAAATGATGAGACTCTCCAAATTGATTTGAAACTTCATACTTATTACAATCAAAGTATTGGGAGTTAACTTTATAGAAATATACAAAATAACATTTTCCATAACAAATTAAGATTTGAAATTTCATGTCACAATTAATTTTAAGAAAGTCTATAACCCCAAGAAAAATTTAACATAAAAAAAACAATGACCAGATTTCAAACTTTATCACAATGCATTAGTTATCAAAAACTATTTTATATTGGTGTTGATAGGGTAAAGAAAGTGGAATTGTTTAAATAGACTAGCAAAATCAGATACAGAGTCAATAGAATATATTAGCCCAGTGTTCAATAAGTAAAGAACACAACTCACTGGGAAAGGTAGAAAAAAGTTGTATGGAAAATTTAGATTTAAATTATAATTTTTCACTTTAGACCATGTTATGCTTTTAAAGGATACACCTTCTAAATAAAAAATGCAACATCATTTTTTTTAAAAAGTAAAAGGATGGAAGAAGATGTCTTTTAAGTCCACAGCTAAGATAACAATTGCCAATATAATAAAAGAATGAGTGTCATAAAAGATAAAGTGAAAAATTTTCCAATGTAAAGTTAAACATTTGCATCAATAAACTCAGTGTGGCTAAGAAGAGGGGGGAGGGGATAATTGGCAGAGACTAAGGGACATTCCATAATGTAGAAGTGTTGAAATAGCATAAACCAAATCCTTTTTATTTTAAACAACAAAGACAGATGATCAATAATGGGCTGAAAACAGAAATGCAAATTATCATACTGTTTAACATAGCAGAAAAGGAAAATGATAACTGTGGAGAAATGGAAAAATACACTAATGACTCTTGGTGGAGTTGTGAACTGGTCCAATCATTTGGAGACCAATTTGGAACTGTGGCCAACTTTGGAATTATAAAACTATGCATGTTCTTAATGCAGAGATCTTATTACTAAGTCTGTATCCTAAAGAGATCAAAGAAAAAGTAAAAGGATCCACATATACAAAAATATTTACAGCAGCTCTTTTGTGGTGGAAATTAAGGGTATGCCTATCAGTTGAGGAATAGTTGAAAAGCTGTGGTATGTGATTTTTTTTTTATTTAATTTTTATTTTATTTTATAATTATAACTTTTTTTTGACAGTACATATGCATGGGTAATTTTTTACAACATTATCCCTTGCACTTTCTTCTGTTCAGATTTTTTCCCTTCCTCCCCCAACCCCCTCCCCCAGATGGCAGGCAGTCTTATACATGTTATATATATTACAATATATTCTAGATACAATATATGTGTGTGTAGAACCAAATTTCTTGTTGCACAGGAAGACTTGGATTCAGAAGGTAAAAATAACAGTTTACATTCATTTCCCAGTGTTCCTTTTCTGGATGTACCTGATTCTGTCCATCATTAATCAATTGGAATTGGATTAGCTCTTCTCTATATTGAAGATATCCACTTCCATCAGAATACATCCTCGTACAGTATCATTGTTGAAGTGTATAATGATCTTCTGGTTCTGCTTGTTTCACTTAGCATCAGTTGATGTAAGTCCCTCCAAGCCTCTCTGTATTTCTCCTTTTGGTTATTTCTTACCGAACAATAATATTCCATAACATTCATATACCATAATTTACCCAACCATTCTCCAATTGATGGATATCCATTCATCTTCCAGCTTCTAGCCACTATGAAAAGGGCTGCCACAAACATTTTGGCACATACAGGTCCCTTTCCCTTCTTTAGTATTTCCTTGGGATATAAGCCCAGTAGTAGTAGGGCTGGGTCAAAGGGTAGTGTGGTTTGCGATTTTAATAAAATACTACAGTGCTGTAAGAAAAGATGAAAGAGATGGTTTGGGAAGGGCAACTAGGTGGCTCAGTGGATAAAGTGCCAGACTTTGAACCAAGAAGAATCATCTTCCTGAGTTTGGCTCTGGACTTAGACACTTACAAGCTTTGTGACACTGAACAATTCCCTTTACCTTTTTCTTCCTCAGTTTCTTTATCTATAAGATGAGGAGGAGAAGGAAATGGCAAACCCTTCCAGTTTCTTTGCCAAGAAAACCCCAAATAAGGTAACAATGAGGTGCACATGACTGAAACATGACTGCACCATAGTTTCAGAAAAATCTGGAAATGTTTTTTCACAAAAATGTTTCGTTATCATTTGGTATTGGCTAGTAAATAGACTAGTTGATCAGTGGAATAGGTTAGGTCCAAAAGACAAAATAATTAATAACATTAATAATCTGGTGTTTGACAAATCCAAGGACCCCAGCTATTGGGATAAGAACTTAGTGTTTGACAAAAATTGCTGGGGAAACTGGAAATTAATATGGCAGAAACTAGGCAGTGATCGACACTTAACACCATACACCAAGGTCAGGTCAAAATGGGTTCATGACCTAGACATAAAAAATGAGATTATAAATAAATTAGAGGAACATAGGATAGTTTCCCTCTCAGACCTGTGGAAGAGGTCCAAAGAAGAACTAGAGATCATTCTTGAGCACAAAGTAGAAAACTTTGATTTTATCAAATTGCAAAGTTTTTGTACAAACAAAACTAATGCAGATATGATTAGAAGGGAAACAATAAACTGGGAAAACATTTTTACAATCAAAGGTTTCAATAAAGGCCTCATTTTCAACATATAGAGAGAGAATTGACTCTAATTGATAAGAAATCAAGCCATTCTCCAATTGATAAAGGATATGAAATTGATCAAAGGATATGAATAGACAATTCTCAGATGAAGAAATTGAAACTATTTCTAGCCCCATGAAAAGATGCTCCAAGTCAGTATTAATCAGAGAAATGCAAATTAAGACCACTCTGAGATACTACTACACACCTGCCAGGTTGGCTAGAAGGACAGGGAAAGATAATGCAGAATGTTGGAGGGGATGCAGGAAAACAGGGACACTGATACATTGTTGGTGGCATTGTGAATACATCCAGTCATTCTGGAGAGCAATTTGGAACTATGCTCAAAAAAGTATCAAACTGTGCATATCCTTTGACTCAGTAGTGGTATTACTGGGCTTATATCCCAAAGAGATCCTAAAGGAAGGAAGGAGACCTGAATGTGCATGAATGTTTGTGGCTGCCCTCTTTGTAGTGACCAGAAACTGGAAACTACGTGGATGCCCATCAATAGGAGAATGGTTGGGTTAATTGTGGTATATGAATGTGATGGAATATTATTGTTCTATATGAAATGACCAGCGGGATGAATACGGAAACGCTTGGAGAGACTTCCATGAACTGATGCTGAGTGAAATGAGTAGGACCAGGAGACCGTTGTATACTTCAAAAAGAATACTATGTGATGATCAATTCTGAGGGATGTGGCCATCTTCAACAATGAGATGAACCAAATCAATTCCAATAGAGCAGTAGTGAACTGAACCAGCTACACCCAGCAAAAGAACTCTAAAGATAACTGTGAACCACTACATTGAATTCCCAATCCCTCTATTTTGGTCTGCGGGCATTTTGGATTTCGTTCAAAGACTATTTCAAAGTCCGATTCTTTTCGTACACCAAAACAACTGTTTGGACATGTATACATATATTGTAGTTGATTTAGACTTTAACATATTTAACATGTATTGGAGAACCTGCCATCTTGGGAGCGGGTGAAGGAGGAGAAATATTAGAATAAAAGGTCTGGCAATTGTCAATGTTGTACAATTACCCATGCATATATCTGCTAAGTAAAAACTATTATTATTTTAAAAATACTCAGTTATAACTTCAAACAGAAAATACTATAAATTACAATAGGTGCACAATAAGAAGCAATAGAATTCTAGATAAATTATGATGGTAATGTTTGGGAGAAAGCAGTCATCTGGTAAAATGGGGATATAAGTATGGTAGATGGACAATATAGGATTTTTGTGTCACAAATCAAAAGATAATTCGTTTGTGTCTACCCAGGCAAAAGAGAGATGTGGAAATTTTAATGTAATCAAGTAAAAATTAGTTGGGATCAAGATTCGTTTTAAGTACTGATTATGTTTAATGATTTCCAAGTCTTCATTTCACCTTTTCCCTGGACACAAGCCCTGTGCATGATAAGAAGAAATGGGAATTTTGTGAATATTATAATTTTATACATCCACTCTTGACTAGCAAGTCTCAAAGTGTAGTCTAGAGAGCCTCTAGACTCTTTCAAGGTTGCCATGTTGTGAAAATTATTGTCATAACAATGCCTAGATACTATTTGACTATTAAATTATTCCTCCATTTTCCAACCTACCAAACTATATGAAGCTGAAATTTCTTCATTTACTTCAAATAAAGCAACACACCACAACAAAATAAATGCAGAAGCTGATATGAGAATCTTTTTGTCTTCTATTAACCAAGACCTTTCTTTTCATTTCTTTTCTGTTTAAATTTTTTCAACCAAGACATTTAAAAGGTTTTCAAAAGTTTCTAACCAAATGCCATTTATTTGATTCGTTTTGCTCTGGAAAATGTAATTGTTGCTGTTGTTTTCATTCAAAAGGCTATATTAACATGTAAAAAGAGTTTGTTGTTTTTTAAAGGGAATAATGAATATTTTAAAATTTTGGTTTTTATTCTTGATGTGGCAAATAATGATGTAACTGACATCCATAAAAAAACGGACATCCACAAAAGATCTGTAACATGTTTGAAGATATCTAAAAGTTTAACGTTTGAAAATCATTGTTGTAGAGAAAG
The DNA here is from genome assembly GCF_048593235.1 of Sminthopsis crassicaudata. Taxonomy (NCBI): domain Eukaryota; kingdom Metazoa; phylum Chordata; class Mammalia; order Dasyuromorphia; family Dasyuridae; genus Sminthopsis; species Sminthopsis crassicaudata. The sequence goes on from NC_133622.1 coordinate 209,360,481, forward strand.
TGGGACAATTCCTTTGAAGCTTTCTAATGTTATTAATTGCCACTGGATGGCGTTAATGCCATTAGGGTAGCTGAGTCCTTAATCACAATGCTCAATCAGCAACTGTCAGTGTAGAGGGCTGGAGCTCTGAAAAGGTGTGCTTGAGTCTTAGACAGCAGAGCACTTAAGGCTAATTGCCTACTCATTGTGAGATAATGGTTGTATAGGCATATACTTAGATATGTGATGCCTCTCCTCACCACTGGTTTTGCTGAATGCATGGTGGTGAGATAATCGTGGACAAAGATTGGAGGTCTGGGAGGGAGAGATCATCTCTCTGAGAGCACACTGAGTAAAGGAGACTTCAGGCTCCAGACTCCAGAGTCCAAGATTCATCTTTGATGAGTCCTTTAGTAGCTTACCTGCCTCCTTCACTTCTCCATCTAAAGACCAAGAACTTTGGCTGACCCTGACCCTGACTCATCCTGAGGACCTCCAGAGAACTAGCCCAGATAATATATAATGGCATCACCATGGACCAAGGACCAGCACACAGCTCAGTGGTAATTTCAGTGAAGAAGTCCCTGGGACTTGTGACCTGGAAACAGGGTTACTGTTAAAATGGACAAGCAGGAAACTTTGTTGAGGGCTAAAGGAGTAACTTTCCATTTCTGGTTGAAATAGGGTAGATACTAGGAAAAGAGCCTCCTCCACACCCCCTTCCCCACATCCACTCCCACTCCCACCCCAAGGGATGTTTATACAAAGCATACGTAGGTAAATAAAGAGGCAAGATTTGCTTGTAGCTTGCAGATTGGTGGACTCTTGGATACATTAGAATGCAAGTCCCCTTGGTTCTCCAAGGAAGATGAATTAGAGGCAGATCAGTGGAAACTAGTAGAACAACTAATTGAATATTACAATGATAATGGGTCTGATTCAATGTCTAAGGAAATAGTCTATATATACAACATAATACAATTGGCCTTAAAAAATCCCATAAATTCAAAAGAGAAAGAAAAGTTTTCATGATAACAGCCAGACAAGGAAATATGAAGAGAAAGAAGAGGAGAAGGGGGATGATACTGACAAAAACGATGAAAGGGATGGAGAGTTGAGTATACTTAAAGAATGTGGTGATTGTCACTCTCACAGCTCAGCCTACACCCAAGCAACCTTTTGACCTCTCTCCATCAATGTCACTTTTCTGGGAGGAAGGAAGAAGAGGAGTGGGAAAGGCAGTGACATCACCAACAATGTCCTCCAGCAACCATCCCTACCCTCCATGACTTGTTACAAAAGGCACTATTTAAAGCCCAAGAAAAAGGGTAGAATCTAGCTGATGTGAGAATAGAAACTTATCCTATGATTGAAGAGCTTAATTCTTCAGATGAATTAAAAAAGAGATACAGTCCTTTTAACCTAGAAATTATCAAAGATCTACAAAAGGCTTGCACTCTTTATGGCTCTACATCACATTAGAGGACTTGGCTTATGAAATTTTAACCCCTAGTGACTTGAAATCTATAGCAAGGACAAGTTTAGAGCCTGGGCAAAACTTGGTGTGGCTTTCTGAGTATAGTGAACTCTAGGATAAAAACCCAACAAAATAGGCAACATGGAGTTGATATACCAATGACCTGTGCACAATTAACACATGTAGGTCGTTATGCCAACCTTTTGGCACAGATTAATTGCCCCATAACAGCATTTGTGCAAATTGCTGCTGCTCTTGCTGCTGCTGCTGCTGTCAAAGCATGGGGCACCCTCCCAGGAAGGCAAGATAGAGAGAGGGGAAACCTTCAGAAAGTTGCACATACTCCAAATGAACCCTTTAATGATTTATTGATGTCATACAAACTATTGTTGAAAATGCAACAACAGAAGTTATGATAAGATAACTTGCAAAAGAAAATGCTATAGAGATTAATAGAAGAAGTATACTAGGAGTACACTAGGATACTCCTTTAGAGAAGATCATAAGAGGATGTGCCACAGTAGGCACAAATACCTTTTATACCCAGGCTGTGATGCAGATTTCCCAAGATCTGAACATGGGAAAACAGTGCCTCTTTTGGCAAGAGACTTCCAGAGAGACTCGTCAATGCTTTCAATGTGGTAAAGTAGGGCAACTGATAGCTCAATGTTGGCATAAAGATAGAGTGAGAAAACATGGTAGGAGAACAAGACCCAGAACCCCACATCCAAAATGCAACAGAGGCTTTGTTTTGCAATAGAATGTAGATTGATTCAGGCAAACAGGATGCCAGGCCATTCCTTAGAGCCCCAGGGTGGAAAAATATTTGGGGCATGATGGCATCCGATGCCAAAGAGTCATTAGAATATCAGTACTCAGATATGACCAATCAGCCAAGAAGCAATATGATGGGAGAAAGGAAGTACATAATCAATCAAGCTGATTTACAAGAGCGCCATGAAGAGGGCCACGAGAATTGCCACAAGAAGTGCCACAAGGAGCACCATGAGAAGTGCCACAAGAAATGACATGAAGGGCACCATGAGAAGTGACAAGAGAAGCGCCACAAAGAGTGCCACAAGAAGAGTATCACGAGAAGTGCTGAGAGAAATTTCACTACAAATGCTATGAGATGTACCACAAGAAGTGCCATGAGAGGTTCCACAAGAAGTCCCATGAAGAGTGCCACAAGAAGTGCCCCGAAGAGCACCATGAGAAGTGCTACAAAGAGTGCTATCAGATGTGCCACAAGAAGACCCATGAAGAGCGCCACAAGAAGTGCCGCGAAGATCGCCAGGAGAAATGACCTGAGAAGTGCCACAAGGAGCACCATGAGAAGTGCATGAGAAGTGCCACAAAAAGCACCACGAGAAGCGCCATGAGAAGAACGTCATGAGAAGTATTGCGAGAAATTCTATAGGAAGTGCCATAAGAAGTGCCATGAGAAGTGCCTTGAAGAGCGCCACAAGAAGTGCCATGAAGATTTCCACGAGAAGTGCCGCAAAGAGCGCCATGAGAAAGGCTGTGAAGGGCACCATGAGGAGTGACACAAGAAGTGCTGTGAAGGGTGCCATGAGAAATGCCTTGAAGAGCGCCACAAGAAGTGCCGGGAAGAACGTCATGAGAAGTGACACGAGAAGTGCCACAAAGAGTGCTGCAAAGAGCGCCATGAAAAGTGCCACAAGAATTGCCAGAAGAAGTGCCGCAAAGAGTGCCACTAGAAGTGTCACGAGAAATGATATGAAGGCCACCATGAGAAGTGCCACAGAAGTGCCACGAGGAGCAGCATGAGAATTGTTACTAGAAGTGCCACAAGAGGTGCCACGAGAAGTGCCACAAAGAGTGTGGCGAGAAGTGCATGAGAATTGCTACTAGAAGTGCTGTGAAGAGCAATTTTTATGCCCTAATATATGGTTAATTTTTGTATAGGTTCCATGAACCACTGAGAAGAAAGTAAATCTTTTTCTGCCTCCATTCAATTTTTTTTTCAAAGATCTATCATATCTAAATTTTCTAACATTCTGTTACCTCCTTAACTTCTTTCTTATTTATTTTGTGGTTTGATTTCTCTAGTTCTGAGAGAGCAAGGTTGAGATGCCTCACTAGTATAGTTTTGCTGTCTATTTTTTCTTGCATCTCTGTTAACTTCTCATCTAGGAATTTGGATGCTATATCTCTTGGTATATATAGGTTTAGTATTTATATTGCTTCATTACCTATAACACCCTTTAAGAAGATATATTATTCTTCCTTATCTCTTTTCATTAGATCTATCTTTGCCTTGACTTCATCTGAGATCAGGATTGCCTCCCCTGTTTTTTTTTGTTTTTGTTTTTGTTTTGTTTTGTTTTGTTTTTCTTCTCTGTGAAATCTTTTATGTCTGAAGTTTCTCTGTGAAATCTTATATGTCTGATATTCTCTCTTTGAGCCAATGGTGGTGAGAGTAAGATTCATAAGATGCTCATCCCCCTTCCTTCCTTCTCTCATTTATAATAAGTCTTATTTGCCTCTTTGTGCAATTTAATTTCCCTTATGTTATCTCCTTTTTCCTTCCTTTTCAGTTCCCCTTTCCACTTCTAGTTTCTTATTCATATTGTCATAAGTAAATCAAAATATATGCAGACTTTTAAGTACACCCATAATAGAAACACAGTTCTGAAGAATTCTTTCTTTTTTCTTTTTGTAGCCTTCCCTTGAGTTCTGTATGTGGAGATCAAAATTTTTTCATTCAGCTCTGGTCTTTTCTCTGAAATAGATGAAATTCACCTCTATCATTGAATGTTTATTTTCTTCCCTGAAAGATAATGCTTCCTTTAGCTGAAGAACTTATTCTGTATTCCAAATTCCTTTGCCTTTTGGAATATCAGATTCCAGGCCCTCTGATCCCTTAAGGTGGAAGCCAGGGTACTTGTGCCAGGGTACTTAAAAATAAGTACATACTTAGGCTAGGGTACTTAAAATTAAGTGCATACTTTTTCCTATTTCTGGTCAGAGCTTTCAGGTAATTCCATTATTCTTAAATTTTTTTCTGTCTTGATCTGTTCTCCACACCTGTCCTTTTTCTTATAAATTCCTTTCACATTCACATTCTGGTTTATTTTTTCATTCTTTAAAATCTGTTTGGTTATTTCTTGGTCTCTTGTAGCTTCACTGCCTTCCTTCTGTCCAGTTCTAATTTTCAGAGAGTTATTTTCACCTTTGAGACCATGTATTTCCTTTCATAGTTACTTTCACAACTTTAAAAAATGATCTTCCCATTTTTCTTCAATGGTTTTTATTTTATTTTTTTAATTTCCTTCAATGTTTCTGATTTGATTTTTAAATTCTTTTCTAAGTACTTTATCTCTCTCTCTAATATGTATATATATATATATATATATACAAGCACATATATATATATTAATAGATATATATATATATATAGATAGATAGATAGATAGATATTTATGCCTACAAATATTTTAAAAGGAATGAGTGCTATATTTTGCCAAAAGTCTTTTTCCCAGCTGTTGATACAATCAAATGATTTTTATTATTTTATTGCTGTTATAATCAATTATGTTAAACTGTACTTATATTAAATCATCCCTGTAATCCTTATTTAAATTCCATTTAAACACAACATATAATCTTTATTATATGCTGCAGTCTCCTGACTAGTATTTTATTTAGAACTTTCCCAATCATAATCATGAGTAAAATTTGTCTGTAATTTTCTTTCTCCTTTTTATTCTTCCTGATTGGGTATCACCATCCTAGTTGTTTCATTAGGAAAGTTTTTGTATAAGATCCCTTTTTTGCTAGTAGTATAATTAACCATTTAATATTGGAATTAGTTATCTCTAATGTTTAGCAAATCCATCTGATCCTGATGCTTTTTCTGGAGAAGCTTCTTTAAAGCCAGTTCAATTTCATCTTCTAAAAATAGCTTTAATTGATTTAATTTAATTTAATTTAATTTAATTTAATTTAATGGAATTTAATTTAATTTAATGGAATTATGCCCAAAAAGTTATCAAAATGTGCATACCCTTTGACCCAGCCATACTACTACTGGGCTTATACCCCAAGGAACTACTAGAGAAGGGAAAGGGTCCTGTATGTGCCAAAATGTTTGTGGCAGCCCTTTTCATAGTGGCTAGAAGCTGGAAGATGAATGGATGTCCATCAATTGGAGAATGGTTGGGTAAACTATGGTATATGAATGTTATGGAATATTATTGTTCTATAAGAAATGACCAACAGGAGAAATACAGAGAGGCTTGGAGAGACTTACATCAACTGATGCTGAGTGAAACGAGCAGAACCAGAAGATCATTATACACTTCAACAATGATACTGTACGAGGATGTATGCTGATGGAAGTGGATTTCTTCAACATAGAGAAGAGCTAATCCAATTCCAATTGATTAATGATGGACAGAACCAGCTACATCCAGAAAAGGAACACTGGGAAATGAATGTAAACTGTTATTTTTACATTCTGAATCCAATTCTTCCTGTGCAACAAAAAAAAATTCGGTTCTACACACACATATTGTATCTAAATTATACTGTAATATATTTAATATATATGACTGCTTGCCATCTGGGGGAGGGGGTTGGGGGAGGAAGGGAAAAAATCTGAATAGAAGTAAGTGCAAGGGATAATGTTGTAAAAAATTACCCATGCATATGTACTGTCAAAAAAATGTTATAATTATAAAATAAAATAAAAAATTAAAAAAAAAAAAAGTGAAAAAAAAACAAAACAAAAAAAAAACTTTCCCAATCATAATCATGAGTGAAATTTGTCTGTAATTTTCTTTCTCCTTTTTATTCTTCCTGATTGGGTATCACCATCCTAGTTGTTTCATTAGGAAAGTTTTTTTTTATAAGATCCCTTTTTTGCTAGTAGTATAAATAACCATTTAATATTGGAATTAGTTATCTCTAATGTTTAGCAAATCCATCTGATCCTGATGCTTTTTCTGGAGAAGCTTCTTTAAAGCCAGTTCAATTTCATCTTCTAAAAATAGCTTTAATTGTATTTAACATATACTTTTCTACCTGCCATGTGTGGGAGGGGTGGGGAGAAGGAGGGAAAGATTGGAAAAAAAGATTTTGCCAGTATCAATGCTGAAAAATTACCTATGCATATATCTAGCAAATAAAGAGCTATAATAAAAAATAAAAAGTCAAAATAGATTTATTCTATTTAACAAATAGTCTATATTGAAATATAGAAAATATCTCATTTCCTCTTCTATTAACATAGGAAGTTTTGATCTTTGTGAATATTGTTCCATTTCACTTAAGTTGTAAAATTCATTAGCGTAAAATTAGGCAAAATAGCTCCCCATAACAGCTCTGATTTCATCTTCATTAGTTAGTATGTAAGTACATACTTAGGCCAGGACACTTAAATGCAAGTACACACTTATGCCAGGATACTCAGAACTAAGTAGATACTTTTTCCTTTTTCTGGTCAGAGCTTTTAGGCATTTTGGTTATTCTTCTATTTTTTTCTTTCTTGATCTGTTCTCCAGATCTGTCTTTTTTCTTATAAATTCCTTTCAAAATGTGAATACATTCTGTTTATTTTTTCATTCTTTAAAATCTGTTTTGTTGTTTCTTGGTCTCTTGTAGCTTCACTGCCTTCCTTCTGCCCAGTTCTAATTTAAAGATGAATTATTTTCCTCTTTGAGACCATGTACCTCCTTTCATAGTTTCATAACTTAAAAAAAATATGATCTTCCCATTTTTTTAATGGTTTTTATTTTATTTTTAAATTTTCCTTCAATGTTTCTGATTTGATTTTTAAATTCTTTTCTAAGTACTTTATCTCTCTCTCTCTCCTTTCTCTCTCTCTCTCTATACACACACACATATATATTATATAGATAGATAGATAGATAGATAGATAGATAGATAGATATAGATATATACTTATGCCTACAAATATTTTTAAAGGAATGAGTGCTATATTTTGCCAAAAGTTTTTTCCCCATCTATTGATACAATCAAATGATTTTTATTATTTTATTGCTGTTATAATCAATTATGTTAAACTGTTCTTATATTAAGCCATCCCTGTAATCCTTATTTCAATTCCATTTAAACACCACATATAATTTTTATTATATGCTGCAGTCTCTTGACTAGTATTTTATTTAGAATTTTCCCATCCATGTTCATGAGTGAAATTTGTCTGTAATTTTCTTTCTCCTTTTTATTTTTCCTGATTGGGTATCAATATCCCAGTTGTTTCATAAAGAACGTTTTTTTGGTAGGATCCTTTTTTTGGCTATTATTCTAAATAACCATTTAATATTGGAATTAGTTATCTCTAATGTTGAGCAAATCCATCTGATCCAGATGCTTTTTCGAGAGAAGCTTCTTGAAGGCCAGTTCAATTTCATTCTGTAAAAATAGATTTAATTGTATTTAACATTCTTTAACATATTTAATGTGTATTGGTCTACCTGCCATGTGGGGGAGGAGGTGGGGGAAAGGAGGGGAAAAATTGGAACAAAAAGTTTTGCAAGGGTCAATGCTGAAAGATTACTTATGCACATATCCTGTAAATCAAGAAGTATAATAAAAAATCAAAAGTAAAAATAGATTTATTTTATTTAAGAAATATTCTATATCGAAAAATATAGAAAATGTCTCATTTCCTCGTCTGTTAACCTAGGAAGTTTTGATCTTTGTGAATATTATTGCATTTGACTTAAGTTGTAAAATTCATTAGCATAAAATTAGGCAAAACAACTCCTCCAAATAGCTTTGATGTCATCTTTATTAATGATGTATTCTGCCTTTTCATTTTTGATGCCAGTAATTTGGTTCTTTCTTCTCTTTTTAAAATGATATCACCAAATATGCAATCTATTTTGTTTTTTTATTTAAAATCAATTTCTAGTTTTATTTACCAATTCAAAATTAATTCATTTTATGGAATACATATAGAAAGAGGCTAACTTTTGTTAGTCAGATATGGTAATATCCAATGATAGCTCGTTTATTTCCCCTCCCACTGCTTGCAACTGAATCCCAAGAAATCTTGCTGAGATTTCTTTTAGAATTTGGAATAGGATACGGTTGTAAATTTGGAAATAATTTTGTCAATTCATGTGTTTCCTAGTTCAAATAGTTTTATTCAATTAATATCCCTCATTAATTCCTGACAATCATTCAAAGTAACCAGATCATCCCCTCCAATTTCCTTCTGCACGCAAAATCCTTCAACAGCCCCACTTTTTAAAAAATTTCATATGCATATTTAAAAATTGTTTTTTTTTGTATTTTTTCAATTTTTTTTTTGTGCAAGGCATTATTGCGCTATGTTTCTCCCGTTATGTCTGTCAGAAAAATTACCATGGTGAGAAGTGGTATAACACAGAATATATATTTTCTGAACAATTCAAAATAACCTTAAACTTTGGCAAGTCTTGTAAACTGCATCCTAAAAGAGGAAGGAGGTAGACTCCAATGGGTCTCTAGTGGGAAAATTATATTCCATGTTCATAACTTAAGTATCTAGAAGAAATTGAGGAAATGTTAATAGTAAGGTTTTCTGATTTTGAAGCAGTCCCTTGAAAGTTGGAAGTAAGTTATTTGGATTTTTCAGCACCTAATGCCCTCTTAAGTTGGCATTAGCATTTTCTAAAGGCAGGTTGTTTCCATGTAGTTTAAAATTGTCTCCCAAACAAAACAAAAACTGGCAAGTTTCTTTTAATTTCCGTTGGATTATTTAGGTCAGGACCTGGAAAGACTATTTGTATTTCAATAGCAATAGCCTTTTCTCTTTCTTTTAGGAATCTAAACATGTCTCTTGAATTAGTTCCCTAGGTGTAAGCATTTAACTTATTTTCCGGTGTGAGCAAAATGCAAACACTACTCTTTGGATTGAAAGCTAAACCTTGGGACTTAGGACAGGAAAGAATGTCCACAAGGAGACTAAAGGTATTTAGGAGAAAGATACGGGAGACAACATATAATAAACTACTCTGAGGCAGATCTCAACTACTTACCTCTCTAGCTATAGAAGCAAGTTCTGGGGCTTCAAAGGTTGAATCGTTGACATCATGGTAGATTTTGTTAGGCTACAGGAATTTTAAAAGAGTGTTCTCTGTATCAAAACTGAGCATTTGAGGTCTATCTATAGCTATATCGATATTTATATTTACATCTATCTATAGATATATGTATATATATATATTTGTCTCTGATCAATAAACGTCCAGGCATCCATAAAGAGGACTTCTGCTGGGCCTGGTATTTTGTCACATCCTCCATCTCACTACAGATGCTGGACTGCAAGAGCCAATCATATCTCTCCTGTTAATAAGGTTAATAAGCTGGTGAAGCTAGTTGTGGTAAAATGAAAAACCTGGGGTGCATTCTTCCCTGCTGGCCCTCTACAGAGGAGGAGGCTGCAATGGCCCCATTTCTTGGAGGAACGTCTCCTTGTCCCACACAGGAACGTTGGAGGCCATGGCCTTCACGCGAAGGGTGCGGTCGTCTGTGAGCAGAGCCAGGTCACCCGGACGGAGCTGGATTGGCGGGTCGTCCCAGGAAGGCATGTTGTTGTGGGTCTGAGCTCTCTGGTAGTTGAGGCAGCAGGCGAGGATGTGGTCGTCGTAATTTCCTTGCAGCCAGAGGATGTCCTTCTGGTCACAGTCAATGGTTGGCAGCTCCTGTCCTTGGCTGCTGAGGATCTTGAGCCGAGGGTTAGAGAGTTGCAAGTGGCGCTCCAGCAAGTCAAGGGCCCTCTGGGCCCTGGGCCCAGGCCCAGAGGAAGCGGTCCTGGCCTCCGGGTTTCCCTGCTCGGCCTTGGCCAGGCTCTTGAGCTCCTGGATGACAACCAGGGGCACCAGCACTGCGAGGCTCGTCTCGTTCAACAGCTGGCTCACGTTGTCCAGCTGCAGAATGAAACTGTTGGTGTCCAGGACCAGGCAGCTGGGGCGGGGCTCATCCCCCAGCTGCCTCTGGTGGTTCGCGGCGTCCAGAATAGCCTGGATTCTGGCGCGCCGCCGCCGCTCTGCTGCTATCTCGTGGGCCAGGAGCAGCTTCTTCACCTTCAGCTCCTCGGGAGCGTGGTCAGGAGCTTCAGGGGCTTCGTCCAACGCGTCTCCCGCGAACCCTTTCCCGGAATCTTCCTGACTCGGTGGCCTTTGCTTCTCCTCGCCGGCTGAGTCTGCAGCGGCTGTGCGGCCGTTGTCTTGTCCATCCGGGGACTCCCAGAGGGGCTTCTCTGGGCCGCAAAGGCATTCCAGCAAGTCCTTCAGCACGTTCACTCGCCTGCAGTTCCCTGCCATGGCCTCGTCCGCCTTTGTCCTCGGGTAGTAGCAGGGCTCTCGGGGAGCAGCCAGCAACGGAGCGAAGCCTGAGAAGAGCTGATCCTCCTCCAGGACGAGGAGGGCCAGGTCGTCGCCAGGCTTCCCGTACAAAGGCACCTCGGAAGTGTCGACCATCAGCAGGCTTTGGCGGAAGCCACGGAGACTGCCCCAGACGTCCCTGGCAACGCGTCCGCCGGCCTCCAGGCTGCTGCTGGGCCGCTCCCAACGAGTTCTGCAGAGCAGCATCCATTCGGACCAAATCTTCACACTGGGGAGCAGGGCTCGGAGGGCCGCACTGAAGGAGGAAACCAGGATCGCCCGAGGGTGATCCTCCCCCTCCGCAGGGGCCACGCCAGCTCCGGGACATTGCTGAAGCCAGTAGGTGCAGCAGCTCAGCAGCAGCGCGAACATGGCCAGCGCCAGGCCTGTGGCTTCTCCCTGGACCAAAGGAGCCCGGGGCGCCCAGGGCCTCTCCTTCTCCTGGGAGTGGTGCACAGCGAACATGTTGATGGTCATGACGTGGAGGAGCAGCTGCTGCTTTGCCAGAGAAGCGGGACTCTTGCGGAGGAGCAGCTGGAAGTTCTCCAGCAGCTCCTCAGCCGCCGCCGCGAATGTCTCCATCCCCGTGCCCGTAAACAGTCGCGCGTGAGCTTGCAGAAAACTGCGGGTGAAAGCTTGCCGCGGATCGCCAGCACGCGCACCGCTGCCGCTGCTACCCCGACCTCTGTCTTCTGCCTGGCGTCCGAGGGCTGCAAAGAGTTTCCTGAGGTTCTTCTCGCTGCACATGCTCGGTCTGGCGCCAGCTAAGCTTCTCATCCAGTAGCAAGCGGCCTCCAGGTTCCTCTTGGTAGACGCTGCCAACAGGGCCAGCTGGTTGTAGGGCTGCGGCTCTGAGGGGTCAAGCTGCAGAGCTTGCAGGTACCAGCTCCGTGCTGGGCCAAAGTCCGCGGAGCCCTGGGCTTGCTCCCGGTGCCGGGCAAGATCTCCCAGGCAGAGGAGCAGCTTCTGGCCACAGGCCAAGGCAGACTTCAAGGGTTCCTGGAAGGGCTGCTGGCCAAGGGCCGAGGCCCGAGTGGTGTGCTCCCGCAGCTGGAAGCCGTATTGCTTCTGTAGCCTTTCCAGCAGACTCTGGAAGAACGGGGTGCCCTCGTCCAGGACGGCCCAGAGCCTGGGGGCGATGTGCTCTGGGGGCAGAGCCCTGGCATGCTGGAGGAGGTGCCTCAGCTTCTCGATCACCTGATGGAAGGCGTGCTTCCAGAGGAGCTGGCTCACGCGCTGCCCCTCCGAGAACACCACGTCGGCGACGATGACTCTTCGGTAGTGACCCAGCAGCTCGGCCCTTTGCCGAGCTGCCTCGTCCAGGTCGTCCCGACTGAGCGCGGGGCCAGACAGCAGGCCGGCCAGCTGGGCCTGGCGCTCGGCGGCCAAAGAAAGAATGTGACGGAGCACCTGCGTCTTGCAGTCGCTTCTACGCCCTTCTGGCTTCTGGGGGAAAGGAGGGCGGTGGCATCTAGGCTCTGGTGCTCCCGCGGGGCTCCAGGGAGCCCAGGGCGTCCATGCCGGGGAAGCTGCCGCGTTGGCTAACAGGGCTTGGCCCTGGCCTGCGTGGCCGCCTATTCCCAGGCCGAGCCCTTCAAACTGGCGCTGCCATGCCATTCTCTCCCTAGGCTCCGATGGCCCTGCCTCCATGTCTCCCGCCTCCCTGGCAGCCTTCCCTCGGGCCTTAGGTGCCCGCCTCACCCTCCCCCCCAGGCCAAGAAGCAACAGGCTAAGTGAGAGCGCCCGGGGACCGGGGCGCGGGAGTCTTCCTGCCGGGGTTAGGCAGAAGAGTGCTCCCCCAGGATGGGAAGAGCAGGCAGACAAGGCTCCCCAAGCGATCTGGCTACCAAGGGGGTGGGGGTGGGAGGTGGGGGGTCCCCGCAACTCACCCAGAGATTCGTCGAGGTCGCTTCTCCGCTGCGCTGGGCTCCAAACGCCGAAATACCGCAATGCCGACAGAGCGAGCTTGGGCACGTCCGCTCTAGGCGCTGTCTAGCTGGCTCTGGCAGGTAGCTGGCCCAGCAGCCCTACTCCTTTTATAGGCAGCCCAGGGGCGGGACCGCACCTGATTGGCCTCAGCCAGCTAGCTCATTCACCCCGCTGCTCCCAGGCAATTTCGTGGAATCTCTATTTCTTCCGGGTCAATATTATAGATCATTTTGCTATGTATGATTCTTTCCCGCCTCAGGCCTGTTCCTTTTGATTGTCAGGAGATATGATTCCATATCCAGATCAAAGACATCTGAGATTTTCAAAATTTGCTCACAATAATCCTATGGGTTTCCTTCCACAAAGGATGTCCTCGAGGTGGTGATGGGTGAATTTTTTCTCTTTCTGCTTTCTCCTCATGTTCTATTGCTCCAGGACCATTTTCTTGGATTCCCACCCCCTAAATCGACTCCACACTTCTCAGAGTCCCTTCCTTACCCTCTCCCTCCCTCTTTGGGTTGATCTGCCACACTTTTAAGAATCCTCCCATACCCAGTCTCCTCACCTTACAAGGTAAGAAGATTTGAATACTTTTCCAGATATATCTGTGATTTCCTCTTTAACCTAGTTCCGATGATAATAAGATTCTAGCATTACCAGCCCTCCTCCACCTCCTGCTTTCACTGTAGCAGCTCTTCCACTCAATTTCGTTTGAATGAGGTGCTTGTTTGATTTAACCTGTTTCCCAATTTTAATTTTTGGACCATTTCATCATCCTCTACTCAATCCCAAGCCTTCTATCTATGTATGTTCTTTCATACTCCCTAAGTAATGATAATATTCTTAAGAGTTACACTATGTTTTTTCATGGAATTTTAACTAATCAAATTGTTTGTGTGTGTGTGTGTGTGTGTGTGTGTGTGTGTGTGTGTGTGTGTGTGTGTGTATATATATATATATATACATATATATATATATATATATTCTTTTGTAATCGGTATTTATATTTACCTTCTTACTGTTCACTAGAGGCATTTAATTGGTCTTCCTTTCTTGTCTTTCCCAATATAATGTATTGTCCATTGTGTTGACCAAAATACTCAAAACATTTTTTAAGTTCAAAACGCATGCATAGTGTTCGACGTTCTCCCTGACAGAATCTTGTGTTGCACATTTTTTCACTCTGCCTTCCCCAACCTTCTCCCCAGATGACAAGTCATCCAATATATGTTAAACATGAGTAATTCTTCTATACATATTTCCACACTAATCATGCCGCACAAGAAGAATCAGATTCCTTTTGTATAATCTCTTGGGGATACAGTTCCAGTAGAGACACTGTTGGATTAAAGGGTATGCAACGTTTGATAGTCTTTTGGCCATAGTTGCATATTGGTCTTTTGAAGGATGGGTTAAGTTCACAACTCCATTCATAATGAATTAGTGCCCCCTGCCTTCATCATTATTTTTTCCTGTCATCTTAGCCAATCTGAGAGGCGTGGGGTGGCACCTCAAAGTTGTCTTAATTTACCTTTCTCTAATCCCTGGTGATTTAGAGCAGGCAACATTATTTTCTTAAAGTGCAGGAGAGACTGCACAACCCTACTCAGAGCTCCACAAGCTCTATATTGTCTCCATGATTAAATACCAACTTGTGTTTGGAATTCCAAGCTCTTCATGGCTTTCCCCTTCCTACCTTTCCAGTCTTTGCTTACTTTCCTAGATGGAATTGGGAATTTCCCCCTTCTTTAGCTTCTATTGCTTGGTTTCCCAGGCTTTCTTCTATGCAGTTGGAATCTCAGCTTCTGCAGATCTTTTCAGTCTTCCCCTTCTCCACCCCAATAGGGCTTTCCCTCTGAGATTAGCTTCAATTTACACTGCATTTACTTTTTATGCACAAAGTTATTTGCATGTTAAATCCCCCTTTAGAACAGGAGCTCCTTGATCAGGGGAATGGTGCTTTTGTTTCCCTTCCCCCCCCCAAAAAAAAAAAATGCCTACCTTATAGTAAGCATTTAAGACTTACTGACCAGGTTGTACTATGTTGACAGTTTAAAAAGACACTTTCTTCTTTAATTTTATAATTTTTATCATTATAGTCTAGCACATCATGCACATATGTATATACACATTTTACACAAATGTGTGTTTCTTATGTTTTGTGCCTACATTGTGGTAATGTGTGTACATCTTGGTTTTTTGTCATTAAAAATACCTGGTTTCATATTTATTTTTATCTACCAGGGAGAATGGCCTCTGCCTTTATAGAGGAAGTGTCAGAGAAAAAGTTGTCAATGGAGTTGATGCTCAGTAAGGAAAGATATAGACAAAGAACTTTTTGGCTTCAATTAAGAAATTAAAATCAGTGGCTCACAGCAAATATTTCATGAGGGCTTTGAACTTAGGTCTTTCAGATTCCAGGTATGGCACTCTATACTTGACATCACACACGCAAAGAGCGCCATGAGAAAGGCTGTGAAGGGCACCATGAGAAGTGACACAAGAAGTGCTGTGAAGAGTGCCATGAGAAATGCCTTGAAGAGCGCCACAAGAAGTGCCGGGAAGAACGTCATGAGAAGTGACACGAGAAGTGCCACAAAGAGTGCTGCAAAGAGCGCCATGAAAAGTGCCACAAGAATTGCCAGAAGAAGTGCCGCAAAGAGTGCCACTAGAAGTGTCACGAGAAATGATATGAAGGCCACCATGAGAAGTTCCACAGAAGTGCCACGAGGAGCAGCATGAGAATTGCTACTAGAAGTGCCACAAAGAGTGCCACAAGAGGTGCCACGAGAAGTGCCACAAAGAGTGTGGCGAGAAGTGCAG
Source organism: Sminthopsis crassicaudata (assembly GCF_048593235.1). NCBI lineage: Eukaryota > Metazoa > Chordata > Mammalia > Dasyuromorphia > Dasyuridae > Sminthopsis > Sminthopsis crassicaudata. Next base: position 209,376,051 of record NC_133622.1, read on the forward strand.
GAGAATTGCTACTAGAAGTGCTGTGAAGAGCAATTTTTATGCCCTAATATATGGTTAATTTTTATATAGGTTCCATGAACCACTGAGAAGAAAGTAAATCTTTTTCTGCCTCCATTCAATTTTTTTTTCAAAGATCTATCATATCTAAATTTTCTAACATTCTGTTTACCTCCTTAACTTCTTTCTTATTTATTTTGTGGTTTGATTTCTCTAGTTCTGAGAGAGCAAGGTTGAGATGCCCCAGTAGTATAGTTTTGCTGTCTATTTTTTCTTGCATCTCTGTTAACTTCTCATCTAGGAATTTGGATGCTATATCTCTTGGTATATATAGGTTTAGTATTTATATTGCTTCATTACCTATAACACCCTTTAAGAAGATATATTATTCTTCCTTATCTCTTTTCATTAGATCTATCTTTGCCTTTACTTCATCGGAGATCAGGATTGCCTCCTCTGTTTTTTTTGTTTTTGTTTTTGTTTTTTGTTTTTTTTTGTTTTGTTTTGTTTTTCTTCTCTGTGAAATCTTTTATGTCTGAAGTTTCTCTGTGAAATCTTATATGTCTGATATTCTCTCTTTGAGCCAATGGTGGTGAGAGTAAGATTCATAAGATGCTCATCCCCCTTCCTTCCTTCTCTCATTTATAAGTCTTAGTTGCCTCTTTGTGCAATTTAATTTCCCTTATGTTATCTCCTTTTTCCTTCCTTTTCAGTTCCCCTTTCCACTTCTAGTTTCTTATTCATATTATCATAAGTAAATCAAAATATATGTAGACTTTTAAGTATACCCATAATAGAAATAAAGTTCTGAAGAATTCTTTCTTTTTTCTTTTTGTAGCCTTCCCTTGAGTTCTGTATGTGGAGATCAAAATTTTTTCAATCAGCTCTGGTCTTTTCCTCAGAAATAGATGAAATTCACCTCTATCATTGAACGTTTATTTTTCTTCCCCGAAAGATAATGCTTCCTTTAGCTGAAGAACTTATTCTGTATTTCAAATTCCTTTGCCTTTTGGAATATCAGATTCCAGGCCCTCTGATCCCTTAAGGTGGAAGCCAGGGTACTTGTGCCAGGGTACTTAAAAATAAGTACATACTTAGGCTAGGGTACTTAAAAGTAAGTGCACACTTTTTCCTATTTCTGGTCAGAGCTTTCAGGTAATTCCATTATTCTTAAATTTTTTTTCTGTCTTGATCTGTTCTCCACACCTGTCCTTTTTCTTATAAATTCCTTTCACATTCACATTCTGGTTTATTTTTTCATTCTTTAAAATCTGTTTGGTTATTTCTTGGTCTCTTGTAGCTTCACTGCCTTCCTTCTGTCCAGTTCTAATTTTCAGAGAGTTATTTTCACCTTTGAGACCATGTATTTCCTTTCATAGTTCCTTTCACAACTTTAAAAAACGATCTTCCCATTTTTCTTCAATGGTTTTTATTTTATTTTTTAATTTCCTTCAATGTTTCTGATTTGATTTTTGAATTCTTTTCTAAGTACTTTATCTCTCTCTCTAATATGTATATATATATATATATATATATATATATATATATATATATATATATATATATATATACAAGCACATATATATATTAATAGATATATATATAGATATATACTTATGCCTACAAATATTTTAAAAGGAATGAGTGCTATATTTTGCCAAAAGTCTTTTCCCCATCTGTTGATACAATCAAATGATTTTTATTATTTTATTGCTGTTATAATCAATTATGTTAAACTGTACTTATATTAAATCATCCCTGTAATCCTTATTTAAATTCCATTTAAACACAACATATAATCTTTATTATATGCTGCAGTCTCCTGACTAGTATTTTATTTAGAACTTTCCCAATCATAATCATGAGTGAAATTTGTCTGTAATTTTCTTTCTCCTTTTTATTCTTCCTGATTGGGTATCACCATCCTAGTTGTTTCATTAGGAAAGTTTTTTTTATAAGATCCCTTTTTTGCTAGTAGTATAAATAACCATTTAATATTGGAATTAGTTATCTCTAATGTTTAGCAAATCCATCTGATCCTGATGCTTTTTCTGGAGAAGCTTCTTTAAAGCCAGTTCAATTTCATCTTCTAAAAATAGCTTTAATTGTATTTAACATATACTTTTCTACCTGCCATGTGTGGGAGGGGGTGGGGAGAAGGAGGGGAAAGATTGGAAAAAAAGATTTTGCCAGTATCAATGCTGAAAAATTACCTATGCATATATCTAGCAAATAAAGAGCTATAATAAAAAATAAAAAGTCAAAATAGATTTATTCTATTTAACAAATAGTCTATATTGAAATATAGAAAATATCTCATTTCCTCTTCTATTAACATAGGAAGTTTTGATCTTTGTGAATATTGTTCCATTTCACTTAAGTTGTAAAATTCATTAGCGTAAAATTAGGCAAAATAGCTCCCCATAACAGCTCTGATTTCATCTTCATTAGTTAGTATGTAAGTACATACTTAGGCCAGGACACTTAAATGCAAGTACACACTTATGCCAGGATACTCAGAACTAAGTAGATACTTTTTCCTTTTTCTGGTCAGAGCTTTTAGGCATTTTGGTTATTCTTCTATTTTTTTCTTTCTTGATCTGTTCTCCAGATCTGTCTTTTTTCTTATAAATTCCTTTCAAAATGTGAATACATTCTGTTTATTTTTTCATTCTTTAAAATCTGTTTTGTTGTTTCTTGGTCTCTTGTAGCTTCACTGCCTTCCTTCTGCCCAGTTCTAATTTAAAGATGAATTATTTTCCTCTTTGAGACCATGTACCTCCTTTCATAGTTTCATAACTTAAAAAAAATATGATCTTCCCATTTTTTTAATGGTTTTTATTTTATTTTTAAATTTTCCTTCAATGTTTCTGATTTGATTTTTAAATTCTTTTCTAAGTACTTTATCTCTCTCTCTCTCTCCTTTCTCTCTCTCTCTCTATACACACACACATATATATTATATAGATAGATAGATAGATAGATAGATAGATAGATAGATATAGATATAGATATATACTTATGCCTACAAATATTTTTAAAGGAATGAGTGCTATATTTTGCCAAAAGTTTTTTCCCCATCTATTGATACAATCAAATGATTTTTATTATTTTATTGCTGTTATAATCAATTATGTTAAACTGTTCTTATATTAAGCCATCCCTGTAATCCTTATTTCAATTCCATTTAAACACCACATATAATTTTTATTATATGCTGCAGTCTCTTGACTAGTATTTTATTTAGAATTTTCCCATCCATGTTCATGAGTGAAATTTGTCTGTAATTTTCTTTCTCCTTTTTATTTTTCCTGATTGGGTATCAATATCCCAGTTGTTTCATAAAGAACGTTTTTTTGGTAGGATCCTTTTTTTTTGGCTATTATTCTAAATAACAATTTAATATTGGAATTAGTTATCTCTAATGTTGAGCAAATCCATCTGATCCAGATGCTTTTTCGAGAGAAGCTTCTTGAAGGCCAGTTCAATTTCATTCTGTAAAAATAGATTTAATTGTATTTAACATTCTTTAACATATTTAATGTGTATTGGTCTACCTGCCATGTGGGGGAGGAGGTGGGGGAAAGGAGGGGAAAAATTGGAACAAAAAGTTTTGCAAGGGTCAATGCTGAAAGATTACTTATGCACATATCCTGTAAATCAAGAAGTATAATAAAAAATCAAAAGTAAAAATAGATTTATTTTATTTAAGAAATATTCTATATCGAAAAATATAGAAAATGTCTCATTTCCTCGTCTGTTAACCTAGGAAGTTTTGATCTTTGTGAATATTATTGCATTTGACTTAAGTTGTAAAATTCATTAGCATAAAATTAGGCAAAACAACTCCTCCAAATAGCTTTGATGTCATCTTTATTAATGATGTATTCTGCCTTTTCATTTTTGATGCCAGTAATTTGGTTCTTTCTTCTCTTTTTAAAATGATATCACCAAATATGCAATCTATTTTGTTTTTTTATTTAAAATCAATTTCTAGTTTTATTTACCAATTCAAAATTAATTCATTTTATGGAATACATATAGAAAGAGGCTAACTTTTGTTAGTCAGATATGGTAATATCCAATGATAGCTCGTTTATTTCCCCTCCCACTGCTTGCAACTGAATCCCAAGAAATCTTGCTGAGATTTCTTTTAGAATTTGGAATAGGATACGGTTGTAAATTTGGAAATAATTTTGTCAATTCATGTGTTTCCTAGTTCAAATAGTTTTATTCAATTAATATCCCTCATTAATTCCTGACAATCATTCAAAGTAACCAGATCATCCCCTCCAATTTCCTTCTGCACGCAAAATCCTTCAACAGCCCCACTTTTTAAAAAATTTCATATGCATATTTAAAAATTGTTTTTTTTTGTATTTTTTCAATTTTTTTTTTTTTTTTTTTGTGCAAGGCATTATTGCGCTATGTTTCTCCCGTTATGTCTGTCAGAAAAATTACCATGGTGAGAAGTGGTATAACACAGAATATATATTTTCTGAACAATTCAAAATAACCTTAAACTTTGGCAAGTCTTGTAAACTGCATCCTAAAAGAGGAAGGAGGTAGACTCCAATGGGTCTCTAGTGGGAAAATTATATTCCATGTTCATAACTTAAGTATCTAGAAGAAATTGAGGAAATGTTAATAGTAAGGTTTTCTGATTTTGAAGCAGTCCCTTGAAAGTTGGAAGTAAGTTATTTGGATTTTTCAGCACCTAATGCCCTCTTAAGTTGGCATTAGCATTTTCTAAAGGCAGGTTGTTTCCATGTAGTTTAAAATTGTCTCCCAAACAAAACAAAAACTGGCAAGTTTCTTTTAATTTCCGTTGGATTATTTAGGTCAGGACCTGGAAAGACTATTTGTATTTCAATAGCAATAGCCTTTTCTCTTTCTTTTAGGAATCTAAACATGTCTCTTGAATTAGTTCCCTAGGTGTAAGCATTTAACTTATTTTCCGGTGTGAGCAAAATGCAAACACTACTCTTTGGATTGAAAGCTAAACCTTGGGACTTAGGACAGGAAAGAATGTCCACAAGGAGACTAAAGGTATTTAGGAGAAAGATACGGGAGACAACATATAATAAACTACTCTGAGGCAGATCTCAACTACTTACCTCTCTAGCTATAGAAGCAAGTTCTGGGGCTTCAAAGGTTGAATCGTTGACATCATGGTAGATTTTGTTAGGCTACAGGAATTTTAAAAGAGTGTTCTCTGTATCAAAACTGAGCATTTGAGGTCTATCTATAGCTATATCGATATTTATATTTACATCTATCTATAGATATATGTATATATATATATTTGTCTCTGATCAATAAACGTCCAGGCATCCATAAAGAGGACTTCTGCTGGGCCTGGTATTTTGTCACATCCTCCATCTCACTACAGATGCTGGACTGCAAGAGCCAATCATATCTCTCCTGTTAATAAGGTTAATAAGCTGGTGAAGCTAGTTGTGGTAAAATGAAAAACCTGGGGTGCATTCTTCCCTGCTGGCCCTCTACAGAGGAGGAGGCTGCAATGGCCCCATTTCTTGGAGGAACGTCTCCTTGTCCCACACAGGAACGTTGGAGGCCATGGCCTTCACGCGAAGGGTGCGGTCGTCTGTGAGCAGAGCCAGGTCACCCGGACGGAGCTGGATTGGCGGGTCGTCCCAGGAAGGCATGTTGTTGTGGGTCTGAGCTCTCTGGTAGTTGAGGCAGCAGGCGAGGATGTGGTCGTCGTAATTTCCTTGCAGCCAGAGGATGTCCTTCTGGTCACAGTCAATGGTTGGCAGCTCCTGTCCTTGGCTGCTGAGGATCTTGAGCCGAGGGTTAGAGAGTTGCAAGTGGCGCTCCAGCAAGTCAAGGGCCCTCTGGGCCCTGGGCCCAGGCACAGAGGAAGCGGTCCTGGCCTCCGGGTTTCCCTGCTCGGCCTTGGCCAGGCTCTTGAGCTCCTGGATGACAACCAGGGGCACCAGCACTGCGAGGCTCGTCTCGTTCAACAGCTGGCTCACGTTGTCCAGCTGCAGAATGAAACTGTTGGTGTCCAGGACCAGGCAGCTGGGGCGGGGCTCATCCCCCAGCTGCCTCTGGTGGTTCGCGGCGTCCAGAATAGCCTGGATTCTGGCGCGCCGCCGCCGCTCTGCTGCTATCTCGTGGGCCAGGAGCAGCTTCTTCACCTTCAGCTCCTCGGGAGCGTGGTCAGGAGCTTCAGGGGCTTCGTCCAACGCGTCTCCCGCGAACCCTTTCCCGGAATCTTCCTGACTCGGTGGCCTTTGCTTCTCCTCGCCGGCTGAGTCTGCAGCGGCTGTGCGGCCGTTGTCTTGTCCATCCGGGGACTCCCAGAGGGGCTTCTCTGGGCCGCAAAGGCATTCCAGCAAGTCCTTCAGCACGTTCACTCGCCTGCAGTTCCCTGCCATGGCCTCGTCCGCCTTTGTCCTCGGGTAGTAGCAGGGCTCTCGGGGAGCAGCCAGCAACGGAGCGAAGCCTGAGAAGAGCTGATCCTCCTCCAGGACGAGGAGGGCCAGGTCGTCGCCAGGCTTCCCGTACAAAGGCACCTCGGAAGTGTCGACCATCAGCAGGCTTTGGCGGAAGCCACGGAGACTGCCCCAGACGTCCCTGGCAACGCGTCCGCCGGCCTCCAGGCTGCTGCTGGGCCGCTCCCAACGAGTTCTGCAGAGCAGCATCCATTCGGACCAAATCTTCACACTGGGGAGCAGGGCTCGGAGGGCCGCACTGAAGGAGGAAACCAGGATCGCCCGAGGGTGATCCTCCCCCTCCGCAGGGGCCACGCCAGCTCCGGGACATTGCTGAAGCCAGTAGGTGCAGCAGCTCAGCAGCAGCGCGAACATGGCCAGCGCCAGGCCTGTGGCTTCTCCCTGGACCAAAGGAGCCCGGGGCGCCCAGGGCCTCTCCTTCTCCTGGGAGTGGTGCACAGCGAACATGTTGATGGTCATGACGTGGAGGAGCAGCTGCTGCTTTGCCAGAGAAGCGGGACTCTTGCGGAGGAGCAGCTGGAAGTTCTCCAGCAGCTCCTCAGCCGCCGCCGCGAATGTCTCCATCCCCGTGCCCGTAAACAGTCGCGCGTGAGCTTGCAGAAAACTGCGGGTGAAAGCTTGCCGCGGATCGCCAGCACGCGCACCGCTGCCGCTGCTACCCCGACCTCTGTCTTCTGCCTGGCGTCCGAGGGCTGCAAAGAGTTTCCTGAGGTTCTTCTCGCTGCACATGCTCGGTCTGGCGCCAGCTAAGCTTCTCATCCAGTAGCAAGCGGCCTCCAGGTTCCTCTTGGTAGACGCTGCCAACAGGGCCAGCTGGTTGTAGGGCTGCGGCTCTGAGGGGTCAAGCTGCAGAGCTTGCAGGTACCAGCTCCGTGCTGGGCCAAAGTCCGCGGAGCCCTGGGCTTGCTCCCGGTGCCGGGCAAGATCTCCCAGGCAGAGGAGCAGCTTCTGGCCACAGGCCAAGGCAGACTTCAAGGGTTCCTGGAAGGGCTGCTGGCCAAGGGCCGAGGCCCGAGTGGTGTGCTCCCGCAGCTGGAAGCCGTATTGCTTCTGTAGCCTTTCCAGCAGACTCTGGAAGAACGGGGTGCCCTCGTCCAGGACGGCCCAGAGCCTGGGGGCGATGTGCTCTGGGGGCAGAGCCCTGGCATGCTGGAGGAGGTGCCTCAGCTTCTCGATCACCTGATGGAAGGCGTGCTTCCAGAGGAGCTGGCTCACGCGCTGCCCCTCCGAGAACACCACGTCGGCGACGATGACTCTTCGGTAGTGACCCAGCAGCTCGGCCCTTTGCCGAGCTGCCTCGTCCAGGTCGTCCCGACTGAGCGCGGGGCCAGACAGCAGGCCGGCCAGCTGGGCCTGGCGCTCGGCGGCCAAAGAAAGAATGTGACGGAGCACCTGCGTCTTGCAGTCGCTTCTACGCCCTTCTGGCTTCTGGGGGAAAGGAGGGCGGTGGCATCTAGGCTCTGGTGCTCCCGCGGGGCTCCAGGGAGCCCAGGGCGTCCATGCCGGGGAAGCTGCCGCGTTGGCTAACAGGGCTTGGCCCTGGCCTGCGTGGCCGCCTATTCCCAGGCCGAGCCCTTCAAACTGGCGCTGCCATGCCATTCTCTCCCTAGGCTCCGATGGCCCTGCCTCCATGTCTCCCGCCTCCCTGGCAGCCTTCCCTCGGGCCTTAGGTGCCCGCCTCACCCTCCCCCCCAGGCCAAGAAGCAACAGGCTAAGTGAGAGCGCCCGGGGACCGGGGCGCGGGAGTCTTCCTGCCGGGGTTAGGCAGAAGAGTGCTCCCCCAGGATGGGAAGAGCAGGCAGACAAGGCTCCCCAAGCGATCTGGCTACCAAGGGGGTGGGGGTGGGAGGTGGGGGGTCCCCGCAACTCACCCAGAGATTCGTCGAGGTCGCTTCTCCGCTGCGCTGGGCTCCAAACGCCGAAATACCGCAATGCCGACAGAGCGAGCTTGGGCACGTCCGCTCTAGGCGCTGTCTAGCTGGCTCTGGCAGGTAGCTGGCCCAGCAGCCCTACTCCTTTTATAGGCAGCCCAGGGGCGGGACCGCACCTGATTGGCCTCAGCCAGCTAGCTCATTCACCCCGCTGCTCCCAGGCAATTTCGTGGAATCTCTATTTCTTCCGGGTCAATATTATAGATCATTTTGCTATGTATGATTCTTTCCCGCCTCAGGCCTGTTCCTTTTGATTGTCAGGAGATATGATTCCATATCCAGATCAAAGACATCTGAGATTTTCAAAATTTGCTCACAATAATCCTATGGGTTTCCTTCCACAAAGGATGTCCTCGAGGTGGTGATGGGTGAATTTTTTCTCTTTCTGCTTTCTCCTCATGTTCTATTGCTCCAGGACCATTTTCTTGGATTCCCACCCCCTAAATCGACTCCACACTTCTCAGAGTCCCTTCCTTACCCTCTCCCTCCCTCTTTGGGTTGATCTGCCACACTTTTAAGAATCCTCCCATACCCAGTCTCCTCACCTTACAAGGTAAGAAGATTTGAATACTTTTCCAGATATATCTGTGATTTCCTCTTTAACCTAGTTCCGATGATAATAAGATTCTAGCATTACCAGCCCTCCTCCACCTCCTGCTTTCACTGTAGCAGCTCTTCCACTCAATTTCGTTTGAATGAGGTGCTTGTTTGATTTAACCTGTTTCCCAATTTTAATTTTTGGACCATTTCATCATCCTCTACTCAATCCCAAACCTTCTATCTATGTATGTTCTTTCATACTCCCTAAGTAATGATAATATTCTTAAGAGTTACACTATGTTTTTTCATGGAATTTTAACTAATCAAATTGTTTGTGTGTGTGTGTGTGTGTGTGTGTGTGTGTGTGTGTGTGTGTGTGTGTGTATATATATATATATATATATATATATATATTCTTTTGTAATCGGTATTTATATTTACCTTCTTACTGTTCACTAGAGGCATTTAATTGGTCTTCCTTTCTTGTCTTTCCCAATATAATGTATTGTCCATTGTGTTGACCAAAATACTCAAAACATTTTTTAAGTTCAAAACGCATGCATAGTGTTCGACGTTCTCCCTGACAGAATCTTGTGTTGCACATTTTTTCACTCTGCCTTCCCCAACCTTCTCCCCAGATGACAAGTCATCCAATATATGTTAAACATGAGTAATTCTTCTATACATATTTCCACACTAATCATGCCGCACAAGAAGAATCAGATTCCTTTTGTATAATCTCTTGGGGATACAGTTCCAGTAGAGACACTGTTGGATTAAAGGGTATGCAACGTTTGATAGTCTTTTGGCCATAGTTGCATATTGGTCTTTTGAAGGATGGGTTAAGTTCACAACTCCATTCATAATGAATTAGTGCCCCCTGCCTTCATCATTATTTTTTCCTGTCATCTTAGCCAATCTGAGAGGCGTGGGGTGGCACCTCAAAGTTGTCTTAATTTACCTTTCTCTAATCCCTGGTGATTTAGAGCAGGCAACATTATTTTCTTAAAGTGCAGGAGAGACTGCACAACCCTACTCAGAGCTCCACAAGCTCTATATTGTCTCCATGATTAAATACCAACTTGTGTTTGGAATTCCAAGCTCTTCATGGCTTTCCCCTTCCTACCTTTCCAGTCTTTGCTTACTTTCCTAGATGGAATTGGGAATTTCCCCCTTCTTTAGCTTCTATTGCTTGGTTTCCCAGGCTTTCTTCTATGCAGTTGGAATCTCAGCTTCTGCAGATCTTTTCAGTCTTCCCCTTCTCCACCCCAATAGGGCTTTCCCTCTGAGATTAGCTTCAATTTACACTGCATTTACTTTTTATGCACAAAGTTATTTGCATGTTAAATCCCCCTTTAGAACAGGAGCTCCTTGATCAGGGGAATGGTGCTTTTGTTTCCCTTCCCCCCCCCCCAAAAAAAATGCCTACCTTATAGTAAGCATTTAAGACTTACTGACCAGGTTGTACTATGTTGACAGTTTAAAAAGACACTTTCTTCTTTAATTTTATAATTTTTATCATTATAGTCTAGCACATCATGCACATATGTATATACACATTTTACACAAATGTGTGTTTCTTATGTTTTGTGCCTACATTGTGGTAATGTGTGTACATCTTGGTTTTTTGTCATTAAAAATACCTGGTTTCATATTTATTTTTATCTACCAGGGAGAATGGCCTCTGCCTTTATAGAGGAAGTGTCAGAGAAAAAGTTGTCAATGGAGTTGATGCTCAGTAAGGAAAGATATAGACAAAGAACTTTTTGGCTTCAATTAAGAAATTAAAATCAGTGGCTCACAGCAAATATTTCATGAGGGCTTTGAACTTAGGTCTTTCAGATTCCAGGTATGGCACTCTATACTTGACATCACACACGCAAAGAGCGCCATGAGAAAGGCTGTGAAGGGCACCATGAGAAGTGACACAAGAAGTGCTGTGAAGAGTGCCATGAGAAATGCCTTGAAGAGCGCCACAAGAAGTGCCGGGAAGAACGTCATGAGAAGTGACACGAGAAGTGCCACAAAGAGTGCTGCAAAGAGCGCCATGAAAAGTGCCACAAGAATTGCCAGAAGAAGTGCCGCAAAGAGTGCCACTAGAAGTGTCACGAGAAATGATATGAAGGCCACCATGAGAAGTTCCACAGAAGTGCCACGAGGAGCAGCATGAGAATTGCTACTAGAAGTGCCACAAAGAGTGCCACAAGAGGTGCCACGAGAAGTGCCACAAAGAGTGTGGCGAGAAGTGCATGAGAATTGCTACTAGAAGTGCTGTGAAGAGCAATTTTTATGCCCTAATATATGGTTAATTTTTATATAGGTTCCATGAACCACTGAGAAGAAAGTAAATCTTTTTCTGCCTCCATTCAATTTTTTTTTCAAAGATCTATCATATCTAAATTTTCTAACATTCTGTTTACCTCCTTAACTTCTTTCTTATTTATTTTGTGGTTTGATTTCTCTAGTTCTGAGAGAGCAAGGTTGAGATGCCCCAGTAGTATAGTTTTGCTGTCTATTTTTTCTTGCATCTCTGTTAACTTCTCATCTAGGAATTTGGATGCTATATCTCTTGGTATATATAGGTTTAGTATTTATATTGCTTCATTACCTATAACACCCTTTAAGAAGATATATTATTCTTCCTTATCTCTTTTCATTAGATCTATCTTTGCCTTTACTTCATCGGAGATCAGGATTGCCTCCTCTGTTTTTTTTGTTTTTGTTTTTGTTTTTTGTTTTTTTTTTTGTTTTGTTTTGTTTTTCTTCTCTGTGAAATCTTTTATGTCTGAAGTTTCTCTGTGAAATCTTATATGTCTGATATTCTCTCTTTGAGCCAATGGTGGTGAGAGTAAGATTCATAAGATGCTCATCCCCCTTCCTTCCTTCTCTCATTTATAAGTCTTAGTTGCCTCTTTGTGCAATTTAATTTCCCTTATGTTATCTCCTTTTTCCTTCCTTTTCAGTTCCCCTTTCCACTTCTAGTTTCTTATTCATATTATCATAAGTAAATCAAAATATATGTAGACTTTTAAGTATACCCATAATAGAAATAAAGTTCTGAAGAATTCTTTCTTTTTTCTTTTTGTAGCCTTCCCTTGAGTTCTGTATGTGGAGATCAAAATTTTTTCAATCAGCTCTGGTCTTTTCCTCAGAAATAGATGAAATTCACCTCTATCATTGAACGTTTATTTTTCTTCCCCGAAAGATAATGCTTCCTTTAGCTGAAGAACTTATTCTGTATTTCAAATTCCTTTGCCTTTTGGAATATCAGATTCCAGGCCCTCTGATCCCTTAAGGTGGAAGCCAGGGTACTTGTGCCAGGGTACTTAAAAATAAGTACATACTTAGGCTAGGGTACTTAAAAGTAAGTGCACACTTTTTCCTATTTCTGGTCAGAGCTTTCAGGTAATTCCATTATTCTTAAATTTTTTTTCTGTCTTGATCTGTTCTCCACACCTGTCCTTTTTCTTATAAATTCCTTTCACATTCACATTCTGGTTTATTTTTTCATTCTTTAAAATCTGTTTGGTTATTTCTTGGTCTCTTGTAGCTTCACTGCCTTCCTTCTGTCCAGTTCTAATTTTCAGAGAGTTATTTTCACCTTTGAGACCATGTATTTCCTTTCATAGTTCCTTTCACAACTTTAAAAAACGATCTTCCCATTTTTCTTCAATGGTTTTTATTTTATTTTTTAATTTCCTTCAATGTTTCTGATTTGATTTTTGAATTCTTTTCTAAGTACTTTATCTCTCTCTCTAATATGTATATATATATATATATATATATACAAGCACATATATATATTAATAGATATATATATAGATATATACTTATGCCTACAAATATTTTAAAAGGAATGAGTGCTATATTTTGCCAAAAGTCTTTTCCCCATCTGTTGATACAATCAAATGATTTTTATTATTTTATTGCTGTTATAATCAATTATGTTAAACTGTACTTATATTAAATCATCCCTGTAATCCTTATTTAAATTCCATTTAAACACAACATATAATCTTTATTATATGCTGCAGTCTCCTGACTAGTATTTTATTTAGAACTTTCCCAATCATAATCATGAGTGAAATTTGTCTGTAATTTTCTTTCTCCTTTTTATTCTTCCTGATTGGGTATCACCATCCTAGTTGTTTCATTAGGAAAGTTTTTTTTATAAGATCCCTTTTTTGCTAGTAGTATAAATAACCATTTAATATTGGAATTAGTTATCTCTAATGTTTAGCAAATCCATCTGATCCTGATGCTTTTTCTGGAGAAGCTTCTTTAAAGCCAGTTCAATTTCATCTTCTAAAAATAGCTTTAATTGTATTTAACATATACTTTTCTACCTGCCATGTGTGGGAGGGGGTGGGGAGAAGGAGGGGAAAGATTGGAAAAAAAGATTTTGCCAGTATCAATGCTGAAAAATTACCTATGCATATATCTAGCAAATAAAGAGCTATAATAAAAAATAAAAAGTCAAAATAGATTTATTCTATTTAACAAATAGTCTATATTGAAATATAGAAAATATCTCATTTCCTCTTCTATTAACATAGGAAGTTTTGATCTTTGTGAATATTGTTCCATTTCACTTAAGTTGTAAAATTCATTAGCGTAAAATTAGGCAAAATAGCTCCCCATAACAGCTCTGATTTCATCTTCATTAGTTAGTATGTAAGTACATACTTAGGCCAGGACACTTAAATGCAAGTACACACTTATGCCAGGATACTCAGAACTAAGTAGATACTTTTTCCTTTTTCTGGTCAGAGCTTTTAGGCATTTTGGTTATTCTTCTATTTTTTTCTTTCTTGATCTGTTCTCCAGATCTGTCTTTTTTCTTATAAATTCCTTTCAAAATGTGAATACATTCTGTTTATTTTTTCATTCTTTAAAATCTGTTTTGTTGTTTCTTGGTCTCTTGTAGCTTCACTGCCTTCCTTCTGCCCAGTTCTAATTTAAAGATGAATTATTTTCCTCTTTGAGACCATGTACCTCCTTTCATAGTTTCATAACTTAAAAAAAATATGATCTTCCCATTTTTTAATGGTTTTTATTTTATTTTTAAATTTTCCTTCAATGTTTCTGATTTGATTTTTAAATTCTTTTCTAAGTACTTTATCTCTCTCTCTCTCTCCTTTCTCTCTCTCTCTCTATACACACACACATATATATTATATAGATAGATAGATATAGATATAGATATATACTTATGGCTACAAATATTTTAAAAGGAATGAGTGCTATATTTTGCCAAAAGTTTTTTCCCCATCTATTGATACAATCAAATGATTTTTATTATTTTATTGCTGTTATAATCAATTATGTTAAACTGTTCTTATATTAAGCCATCCCTGTAATCACAAAGAGCACCATGAGAAGTGCATGAGAAGTGCCACAAAGAGCACCACGAGAAGCGCCATGAGAAGAACGTCATGAGAAGTATTGCGAGAAATTCTATAGGAAGTGCCATAAGAAGTGCCATGAGAAGTGCCTTGAAGAGCGCCACAAGAAGTGCCATGAAGATTTCCACAAGAAGTGCCGCAAAGAGCGCCATGAGAAAGGCTGTGAAGGGCACCATGAGGAGTGACACAAGAAGTGCTGTGAAGGGTGCCATGAGAAATGCCTTGAAGAGCGCCACAAGAAGTGCCGGGAAGAACGTCATGAGAAGTGACACGAGAAGTGCCACAAAGAGTGCTGCAAAGAGCGCCATGAAAAGTGCCACAAGAATTGCCAGAAGAAGTGCCGCAAAGAGTGCCACTAGAAGTGTCACGAGAAATGATATGAAGGCCACCATGAGAAGTGCCACAGAAGTGCCACGAGGAGCAGCATGAGAATTGCTACTAGAAGTGCCACAAAAGGTGCCACGAGAAGTGCCACAAAGAGTGTGGCGAGAAGTGCATGAGAATTGCTACTAGAAGTGCTGTGAAGAGCAATTTTTATGCCCTAATATATGGTTAATTTTTGTATAGGTTCCATGAACCACTGAGAAGAAAGTAAATCTTTTTCTGCCTCCATTCAATTTTTTTTTCAAAGATCTATCATATCTAAATTTTCTAACATTCTGTTACCTCCTTAACTTCTTTCTTATTTATTTTGTGGTTTGATTTCTCTAGTTCTGAGAGAGCAAGGTTGAGATGCCTCACTAGTATAGTTTTGCTGTCTATTTTTTCTTGCATCTCTGTTAACTTCTCATCTAGGAATTTGGATGCTATATCTCTTGGTATATATAGGTTTAGTATTTATATTGCTTCATTACCTATAACACCCTTTAAGAAGATATATTATTCTTCCTTATCTCTTTTCATTAGATCTATCTTTGCCTTGACTTCATCTGAGATCAGGATTGCCTCCCCTGTTTTTTTTTGTTTTTGTTTTTGTTTTGTTTTGTTTTGTTTTTCTTCTCTGTGAAATCTTTTATGTCTGAAGTTTCTCTGTGAAATCTTATATGTCTGATATTCTCTCTTTGAGCCAATGGTGGTGAGAGTAAGATTCATAAGATGCTCATCCCCCTTCCTTCCTTCTCTCATTTATAATAAGTCTTATTTGCCTCTTTGTGCAATTTAATTTCCCTTATGTTATCTCCTTTTTCCTTCCTTTTCAGTTCCCCTTTCCACTTCTAGTTTCTTATTCATATTATCATAAGAAAATCAAAATATATGCAGACTTTTAAGTATACCCATAATAGAAACACAGTTCTGAAGAATTCTTTCTTTTTTCTTTTTGTAGCCTTCCCTTGAGTTCTGTATGTGGAGATCAAAATTTTTTCATTCAGCTCTGGTCTTTTCTCTGAAATAGATGAAATTCACCTCTATCATTGAATGTTTATTTTCTTCCCTGAAAGATAATGCTTCCTTTAGCTGAAGAACTTATTCTGTATTCCAAATTCCTTTGCCTTTTGGAATATCAGATTCCAGGCCCTCTGATCCCTTAAGGTGGAAGCCAGGGTACTTGTGCCAGGGTACTTAAAAATAAGTACATACTTAGGCTAGGGTACTTAAAATTAAGTGCATACTTTTTCCTATTTCTGGTCAGAGCTTTCAGGTAATTCCATTATTCTTAAATTTTTTTCTGTCTTGATCTGTTCTCCACACCTGTCCTTTTTCTTATAAATTCCTTTCACATTCACATTCTGGTTTATTTTTTCATTCTTTAAAATCTGTTTGGTTATTTCTTGGTCTCTTGTAGCTTCACTGCCTTCCTTCTGTCCAGTTCTAATTTTCAGAGAGTTATTTTCACCTTTGAGACCATGTATTTCCTTTCATACTTACTTTCACAACTTTAAAAAATGATCTTCCCATTTTTCTTCAATGGTTTTTATTTTATTTTTTTAATTTCCTTCAATGTTTCTGATTTGATTTTTAAATTCTTTTCTAAGTACTTTATCTCTCTCTCTAATATGTATATATATATATACAAGCACATATATATATATATTAATAGATATATATATATATAGATAGATAGATAGATAGATATTTATGCCTACAAATATTTTAAAAGGAATGAGTGCTATATTTTGCCAAAAGTCTTTTTCCCAGCTGTTGATACAATCAAATGATTTTTATTATTTTATTGCTGTTATAATCAATTATGTTAAACTGTACTTATATTAAATCATCCCTGTAATCCTTATTTAAATTCCATTTAAACACAACATATAATCTTTATTATATGCTGCAGTCTCCTGACTAGTATTTTATTTAGAACTTTCCCAATCATAATCATGAGTAAAATTTGTCTGTAATTTTCTTTCTCCTTTTTATTCTTCCTGATTGGGTATCACCATCCTAGTTGTTTCATTAGGAAAGTTTTTGTATAAGATCCCTTTTTTGCTAGTAGTATAATTAACCATTTAATATTGGAATTAGTTATCTCTAATGTTTAGCAAATCCATCTGATCCTGATGCTTTTTCTGGAGAAGCTTCTTTAAAGCCAGTTCAATTTCATCTTCTAAAAATAGCTTTAATTGTATTTAACATATACTTTTCTACCTGCCATGTGTGGGAGGGGGTTGGGAGAAGGAGGGGAAAGATTGGAAAAAAAGATTTTGCCAGTATCAATGCTGAAAAATTACCTATGCATATATCTAGCAAATAAAGAGCTATAATAAAAAATAAAAAGTCAAAATAGATTTATTCTATTTAACAAATAGTCTATATTGAAATATAGAAAATATCTCATTTCCTCTTCTATTAACATAGGAAGTTTTGATCTTTGTGAATATTGTTCCCTTTCACTTAAGTTGTAAAATTCATTAGCGTAAAATTAGGCAAAATAGCTCCCCATAATAGCTCTGATTTCATCTTCATTAGTTAGTATGTAAGTACATACTTAGGCCAGGACACTTAAATGCAAGTACACACTTATGCCAGGATACTGAGAACTAAGTAGATACTTTTTCCTTTTTCTGGTCAGAGCTTTTAGGCATTTTGGTTATTCTTCTATTTTTTTCTTTCTTGATCTGTTCTCCAGATCTGTCTTTTTTCTTATAAATTCCTTTCAAAATGTGAATACATTCTGTTTATTTTTTCATTCTTTAAAATCTGTTTTGTTGTTTCTTGGTCTCTTGTAGCTTCACTGCCTTTCTTCTGCCCAGTTCTAATTTTCAGAGAATTATTTTCCTCATTGAGACCATGTACCTCCTTTCATAGTTTCATAACTTAAAAAAAATATGATCTTCCCATTTTTTTAAGGGTTTTTATTTTATTTTTAAATTTTCCTTCAATGTTTCTGATTTGATTTTTAAATTCTTTTATAAGTACTTTATCTCTCTCTCTCTCCTTTCTCCCGCTCTCTCTATACACACACACATATATATTAGATAGATAGATAGATAGATAGATAGATAGATAGATAGATATAGATATATACTTATGCCTACAAATATTTTTAAAGGAATGAGTGCTATATTTTGCCAAAAGTTTTTCCCCATCTATTGATATAATCAAATGATTTTTATTATTTTATTGCTGTTATAATCAATTATGTTAAACTGTTCTTATATTAAGCCATCCCTGTAATCTTTATTTCAATTCCATTTAAACACAACATATAATTTTTATTATATGCTGCAGTCTCTTGACTACTATTTTATTTAGAATTTTCCCATCCATGTTCATGAGTGAAATTTGTCTGTAATTTTCTTTCTCCTTTTTATTTTTCCTGATTGGGTATCAATATCCCAGTTGTTTCATAAAGAACGTTTTTTTGGTAGGATCCTTTTTTTGGCTATTATTCTAAATAACCATTTAATATTGGAATTAGTTATCTCTAATGTTGAGCAAATCCATCTGATCCAGATGCTTTTTCGAGAGAAGCTTCTTGAAGGCCAGTTCAATTTCATTCTGTAAAAATAGATTTAATTGTATTTAACATTCTTTAACATATTTAATGTGTATTGGTCTACCTGCCATGTGGGGGAGGAGGTGGGGGAAAGGAGGGGAAAAATTGGAACAAAAAGTTTTGCAAGGGTCAATGCTGAAAGATTACTTATGCACATATCCTGTAAATCAAGAAGTATAATAAAAAATCAAAAGTAAAAATAGATTTATTTTATTTAAGTAATATTCTATATCGAAAAATATAGAAAATGTCTCATTTCCTCGTCTGTTAACCTAGGAAGTTTTGATCTTTGTGAATATTATTGCATTTGACTTAAGTTGTAAAATTCATTAGCATAAAATTAGGCAAAACAACTCCTCCAAATAGCTTTGATGTCATCTTTATTAATGATGTATTCTGCCTTTTCATTTTTGATGCCAGTAATTTGGTTCTTTCTTCTCTTTTTAAAATCATATCACCAAATATGCACTCTATTTTGTTTTTTTATTTAAAATCAATTTCTAGTTTTATTTACCAATTCAAAATTAATTCCTTTTATGGAATACATATAGAAAGAGGCTAACTTTTGTTAGTCAGATATGGTAATATCCAATGATAGCTCGTTTATTTCCCCTCCCACTGCTTGCAACTGAATCCCAAGAAATCTTGCTGAGATTTCTTTTAGAATTTGGAATAGGATACGGTTGTAAATTTGGAAATAATTTTGTCAATTCATGTGTTTCCTAGTTCAAATAGTTTTATTCAATTAATATCCCTCATTAATTCCTGACAATCATTCAAAGTAACCAGATCATCCCCTCCAATTTCCTTCTGCACGCAAAATCCTTCAACAGCCCCACTTTTTAAAAAATTTCATATGCATATTTAAAAATTGTTTTTTTTTTTGTATTTTTTCAAATTTTTTTTTTTTTTTGTGCAAGGCATTATTGCGCTATGTTTCTCCCGTTATGTCTGTCAGAAAAATTACCATGGTGAGAAGTGGTATAACACAGAATATATATTTTCTGAACAATTCAAAATAACCTTAAACTTTGGCAAATCTTGTAAACTGCATCCTAAAAGAGGAAGGAGGTAGACTCCAATGGGTCTCTAGTGGGAAAATTATATTCCATGTTCATAACTTAAGTATCTAGAAGAAATTGAGGAAATGTTAATAGTAAGGTTTTCTGATTTTTAAGCAGTCCCTTGAAAGTTGGAAGTAAGTTATTTGGATTTTTCAGCACCTAATGCCCTCTTAAGTTGGCATTAGCATTTTCTAAAGGCAGGTTGTTTCCATGTAGTTTAAAATTGTCTCCCAAACAAAACAAAAACTGGCAAGTTTCTTTTAATTTCCGTTGGATTATTTAGGTCAGGACCTGGAAAGACTATTTGTATTTCAATAGCAATAGCCTTTTCTCTTTCTTTTAGGAATCTAAACATGTCTCTTGAATTAGTTCCCTAGGTGTAAGCATTTAACTTATTTTCCGGTGTGAGCAAAATGCAAACACTACTCTTTGGATTGAAAGCTAAACCTTGGGACTTAGGACAGGAAAGAATGTCCACAAGGAGACTAAAGGTATTTAGGAGAAAGATACGGGAGACAACATATAATAAACTACTCTGAGGCAGATCTCAACTACTTACCTCTCTAGCTATAGAAGCAAGTTCTGGGGCTTCAAAGGTTGAATCGTTGACATCATGGTAGATTTTGTTAGGCTACAGGAATTTTAAAAGAGTGTTCTCTGTATCAAAACTGAGCATTTGAGGTCTATCTATATCTATATCGATATTTATATTTACATCTATCTATAGATATATGTATATATATATTTGTCTCTGATCAATAAACGTCCAGGCATCCATAAAGAGGACTTCTGCTGGGCCTGGTATTTTGTCACATCCTCCATCTCACTACAGATGCTGGACTGCAAGAGCCAATCATATCTCTCCTGTTAATAAGGTTAATAAGCTGGTGAAGCTAGTTGTGGTAAAATGAAAAACCTGGGGTGCATTCTTCCCTGCTGGCCCTCTACAGAGGAGGAGGCTGCAATGGCCCCATTTCTTGGAGGAACGTCTCCTTGTCCCACACAGGAACGTTGGAGGCCATGGCCTTCACGCGAAGGGTGCGGTCGTCTGTGAGCAGAGCCAGGTCACCCGGACGGAGCTGGATTGGCGGGTCGTCCCAGGAAGGCATGTTGTTGTGGGTCTGAGCTCTCTGGTAGTTGAGGCAGCAGGCGAGGATGTGGTCGTCGTAATTTCCTTGCAGCCAGAGGATGTCCTTCTGGTCACAGTCAATGGTTGGCAGCTCCTGTCCTTGGCTGCTGAGGATCTTGAGCCGAGGGTTAGAGAGTTGCAAGTGGCGCTCCAGCAAGTCAAGGGCCCTCTGGGCCCTGGGCCCAGGCCCAGAGGAAGCGGTCCTGGCCTCCGGGTTTCCCTGCTCGGCCTTGGCCAGGCTCTTGAGCTCCTGGATGACAACCAGGGGCACCAGCACTGCGAGGCTCGTCTCGTTCAACAGCTGGCTCACGTTGTCCAGCTGCAGAATGAAACTGTTGGTGTCCAGGACCAGGCAGCTGGGGCGGGGCTCATCCCCCAGCTGCCTCTGGTGGTTCGCGGCGTCCAGAATAGCCTGGATTCTGGCGCGCCGCCGCCGCTCTGCTGCTATCTCGTGGGCCAGGAGCAGCTTCTTCACCTTCAGCTCCTCGGGAGCGTGGTCAGGAGCTTCAGGGGCTTCGTCCAACGCGTCTCCCGCGAACCCTTTCCCGGAATCTTCCTGACTCGGTGGCCTTTGCTTCTCCTCGCCGGCTGAGTCTGCAGCGGCTGTGCGGCCGTTGTCTTGTCCATCCGGGGACTCCCAGAGGGGCTTCTCTGGGCCGCAAAGGCATTCCAGCAAGTCCTTCAGCACGTTCACTCGCCTGCAGTTCCCTGCCATGGCCTCGTCCGCCTTTGTCCTCGGGTAGTAGCAGGGCTCTCGGGGAGCAGCCAGCAACGGAGCGAAGCCTGAGAAGAGCTGATCCTCCTCCAGGACGAGGAGGGCCAGGTCGTCGCCAGGCTTCCCGTACAAAGGCACCTCGGAAGTGTCGACCATCAGCAGGCTTTGGCGGAAGCCACGGAGACTGCCCCAGACGTCCCTGGCAACGCGTCCGCCGGCCTCCAGGCTGCTGCTGGGCCGCTCCCAACGAGTTCTGCAGAGCAGCATCCATTCGGACCAAATCTTCACACTGGGGAGCAGGGCTCGGAGGGCCGCACTGAAGGAGGAAACCAGGATCGCCCGAGGGTGATCCTCCCCCTCCGCAGGGGCCACGCCAGCTCCGGGACATTGCTGAAGCCAGTAGGTGCAGCAGCTCAGCAGCAGCGCGAACATGGCCAGCGCCAGGCCTGTGGCTTCTCCCTGGACCAAAGGAGCCCGGGGCGCCCAGGGCCTCTCCTTCTCCTGGGAGTGGTGCACAGCGAACATGTTGATGGTCATGACGTGGAGGAGCAGCTGCTGCTTTGCCAGAGAAGCGGGACTCTTGCGGAGGAGCAGCTGGAAGTTCTCCAGCAGCTCCTCAGCCGCCGCCTCGAATGTCTCCATCCCCGTGCCCGTAAACAGTCGCGCGTGAGCTTGCAGAAAACTGCGGGTGAAAGCTTGCCGCGGATCGCCAGCACGCGCACCGCTGCCGCTGCTACCCCGACCTCTGTCTTCTGCCTGGCGTCCGAGGGCTGCAAAGAGTTTCCTGAGGTTCTTCTCGCTGCACATGCTCGGTCTGGCGCCAGCTAAGCTTCTCATCCAGTAGCAAGCGGCCTCCAGGTTCCTCTTGGTAGACGCTGCCAACAGGGCCAGCTGGTTGTAGGGCTGCGGCTCTGAGGGGTCAAGCTGCAGAGCTTGCAGGTACCAGCTCCGTGCTGGGCCAAAGTCCGCGGAGCCCTGGGCTTGCTCCCGGTGCCGGGCAAGATCTCCCAGGCAGAGGAGCAGCTTCTGGCCACAGGCCAAGGCAGACTTCAAGGGTTCCTGGAAGGGCTGCTGGCCAAGGGCCGAGGCCCGAGTGGTGTGCTCCCGCAGCTGGAAGCCGTATTGCTTCTGTAGCCTTTCCAGCAGACTCTGGAAGAACGGGGTGCCCTCGTCCAGGACGGCCCAGAGCCTGGGGGCGATGTGCTCTGGGGGCAGAGCCCTGGCATGCTGGAGGAGGTGCCTCAGCTTCTCGATCACCTGATGGAAGGCGTGCTTCCAGAGGAGCTGGCTCACGCGCTGCCCCTCCGAGAACACCACGTCGGCGACGATGACTCTTCGGTAGTGACCCAGCAGCTCGGCCCTTTGCCGAGCTGCCTCGTCCAGGTCGTCCCGACTGAGCGCGGGGCCAGACAGCAGGCCGGCCAGCTGGGCCTGGCGCTCGGCGGCCAAAGAAAGAATGTGACGGAGCACCTGCGTCTTGCAGTCGCTTCTACGCCCTTCTGGCTTCTGGGGGAAAGGAGGGCGGTGGCATCTAGGCTCTGGTGCTCCCGCGGGGCTCCAGGGAGCCCAGGGCGTCCATGCCGGGGAAGCTGCCGCGTTGGCTAACAGGGCTTGGCCCTGGCCTGCGTGGCCGCCTATTCCCAGGCCGAGCCCTTCAAACTGGCGCTGCCATGCCATTCTCTCCCTAGGCTCCGATGGCCCTGCCTCCATGTCTCCCGCCTCCCTGGCAGCCTTCCCTCGGGCCTTAGGTGCCCGCCTCACCCTCCCCCCCAGGCCAAGAAGCAACAGGCTAAGTGAGAGCGCCCGGGGACCGGGGCGCGGGAGTCTTCCTGCCGGGGTTAGGCAGAAGAGTGCTCCCCCAGGATGGGAAGAGCAGGCAGACAAGGCTCCCCAAGCGATCTGGCTACCAAGGGGGTGGGGGTGGGAGGTGGGGGGTCCCCGCAACTCACCCAGAGATTCGTCGAGGTCGCTTCTCCGCTGCGCTGGGCTCCAAACGCCGAAATACCGCAATGCCGACAGAGCGAGCTTGGGCACGTCCGCTCTAGGCGCTGTCTAGCTGGCTCTGGCAGGTAGCTGGCCCAGCAGCCCTACTCCTTTTATAGGCAGCCCAGGGGCGGGACCGCACCTGATTGGCCTCAGCCAGCTAGCTCATTCACCCCGCTGCTCCCAGGCAATTTCGTGGAATCTCTATTTCTTCCGGGTCAATATTATAGATCATTTTGCTATGTATGATTCTTTCCCGCCTCAGGCCTGTTCCTTTTGATTGTCAGGAGATATGATTCCATATCCAGATCAAAGACATCTGAGATTTTCAAAATTTGCTCACAATAATCCTATGGGTTTCCTTCCACAAAGGATGTCCTCGAGGTGGTGATGGGTGAATTTTTTCTCTTTCTGCTTTCTCCTCATGTTCTATTGCTCCAGGACCATTTTCTTGGATTCCCACCCCCTAAATCGACTCCACACTTCTCAGAGTCCCTTCCTTACCCTCTCCCTCCCTCTTTGGGTTGATCTGCCACACTTTTAAGAATCCTCCCATACCCAGTCTCCTCACCTTACAAGGTAAGAAGATTTGAATACTTTTCCAGATATATCTGTGATTTCCTCTTTAACCTAGTTCCGATGATAATAAGATTCTAGCATTACCAGCCCTCCTCCACCTCCTGCTTTCACTGTAGCAGCTCTTCCACTCAATTTCGTTTGAATGAGGTGCTTGTTTGATTTAACCTGTTTCCCAATTTTAATTTTTGGACCATTTCATCATCCTCTACTCAATCCCAAACCTTCTATCTATGTATGTTCTTTCATACTCCCTAAGTAATGATAATATTCTTAAGAGTTACACTATGTTTTTTCATGGAATTTTAACTAATCAAATTGTTTATGTGTGTGTGTGTGTGTGTGTGTGTGTGTGTGTGTGTGTGTGTGTGTATATATATATATATATATATATTCTTTTGTAATCGGCATTTATATTTACCTTCTTACTGTTCACTAGAGGCATTTAATTGGTCTTCCTTTCTTGTCTTTCCCAATATAATGTATTGTCCATTGTGTTGACCAAAATACTCAAAACATTTTTTAAGTTCAAAACGCATGCATAGTGTTCGACGTTCTCCCTGACAGAACCTTGTGTTGCACATTTTTTCACTCTGCCTTCCCCAACCTTCTCCCCAGATGACAAGTCATCCAATATATGTTAAACATGAGTAATTCTTCTATACATATTTCCACACTAATCATGCCGCACAAGAAGAATCAGATTCCTTTTGTATAATCTCTTGGGGATACAGTTCCAGTAGAGACACTGTTGGATTAAAGGGTATGCAACGTTTGATAGTCTTTTGGCCATAGTTGCATATTGGTCTTTTGAAGGATGGGTTAAGTTCACAACTCCATTCATAATGAATTAGTGCCCCCTGCCTTCATCATTATTTTTTCCTGTCATCTTAGCCAATCTGAGAGGCGTGGGGTGGCACCTCAAAGTTGTCTTAATTTACCTTTCTCTAATCCCTGGTGATTTAGAGCAGGCAACATTATTTTCTTAAAGTGCAGGAGAGACTGCACAACCCTACTCAGAGCTCCACAAGCTCTATATTGTCTCCATGATTAAATACCAACTTGTGTTTGGAATTCCAAGCTCTTCATGGCTTTCCCCTTCCTACCTTTCCAGTCTTTGCTTACTTTCCTAGATGGAATTGGGAATTTCCCCCTTCTTTAGCTTCTATTGCTTGGTTTCCCAGGCTTTCTTCTATGCAGTTGGAATCTCAGCTTCTGCAGATCTTTTCAGTCTTCCCCTTCTCCACCCCAATAGGGCTTTCCCTCTGAGATTAGCTTCAATTTACACTGCATTTACTTTTTATGCACAAAGTTATTTGCCTGTTAAATCCCCCTTTAGAACAGGAGCTCCTTGATCAGGGGAATGGTGCTTTTGTTTCCCTTCCCCCCCCCCCCAAAAAAATGCCTACCTTATAGTAAGCATTTAAGATTTACTGACCAGGTTGTACTATGTTGACAGTTTAAAAAGACACTTTCTTCTTTAATTTTATAATTTTTATCATTATACTCTAGCACATCATGCACATATGTATATACACATTTTACACAAATGTGTGTTTCTTATGTTTTGTGCCTACATTGTGGTAATGTGTGTACATCTTGGTTTTTTGTCATTAAAAATACCTGGTTTCATATTTATTTTTATCTACCAGGGAGAATGGCCTCTGCCTTTATAGAGGAAGTGTCAGAGAAAAAGTTGTCAATGGAGTTGATGCTCAGTAAGGAAAGATATAGACAAAGAACTTTTTGGCTGCAATTAAGAAATTAAAATCAGTGGCTCACAGTAAATATTTCATGAGGGCTTTGAACTTAGGTCTTTCAGATTCCAGGTATGGCACTCTATACTTGACATCACACTTTTTTCTTGTGTCAATTATATCCCATGAAAAGCTTTAGAGTTGTTCTTATGGAAAATATCAAATGCAGATTACAAATGGAAAGGAGATTTCTTACACTGGTACACATAATTCAAACAATACTATCTCTACCAATAACAAAAAGCAGAAATCAATGAAAAAAAATCAAAACAAAACTAAAGGCAAAATTATCCTTGCATGAGAATTTACTTTGGGTTCCAAAGTACACAAAGTTCCAAAGGGTCCCTACAGCACCTCCAAATGAGTAAGTAAGTTAAATAAGTCTATACAAAAAATTATGCAAAAACACTTGCAACATTTCCAAACACTACTAACAAAATCCAGAAGGAATTTAATTGAATGAGAAATTATATTTCAAATGATTACCAAAAGACATAATCTATGTAGACTTTAAAGTATCAAGTCAGAAAAAAATTATAAAGGAAAATTTAACAATCTCAGAGAAATGAAAGGAAAACCTCTATATCTGGGGACATATTTATTGTTCAAGATTGACTTGCAAATATAAAAAAAATGAAGTCTTAGTGGCTATTAAGAAGATGTAATTATCAAATGCAGTTCCCAGTGAGGGAAGTCATTTATCAGTGAATATCAGTGACTGTTTTGCAATTTATATTTCTAGATAGTTGTTTAGGAGTATGGAGAGGTTAAATGACTTGTTTAACGTAATTGACAGAGACTGGGTCTTCATTGATTTCTTCACATTATCTTAAAATGATGAGACTCTCCAAATTGATTTGAAACTTCATACTTATTACAATCAAAGTATTGGGAGTTAACTTTATAGAAATATACAAAATAACATTTTCCATAACAAATTAAGATTTGAAATTTCATGTCACAATTAATTTTAAGAAAGTCTATAACCCCAAGAAAAATTTAACATAAAAAAAACAATGACCAGATTTCAAACTTTATCACAATGCATTAGTTATCAAAAACTATTTTATATTGGTGTTGATAGGGTAAAGAAAGTGGAATTGTTTAAATAGACTAGCAAAATCAGATACAGAGTCAATAGAATATATTAGCCCAGTGTTCAATAAGTAAAGAACACAACTCACTGGGAAAGGTAGAAAAAAGTTGTATGGAAAATTTAGATTTAAATTATAATTTTTCACTTTAGACCATGTTATGCTTTTAAAGGATACACCTTCTAAATAAAAAATGCAACATCATTTTTTTTAAAAAGTAAAAGGATGGAAGAAGATGTCTTTTAAGTCCACAGCTAAGATAACAATTGCCAATATAATAAAAGAATGAGTGTCATAAAAGATAAAGTGAAAAATTTTCCAATGTAAAGTTAAACATTTGCATCAATAAACTCAGTGTGGCTAAGAAGAGGGGGGAGGGGATAATTGGCAGAGACTAAGGGACATTCCATAATGTAGAAGTGTTGAAATAGCATAAACCAAATCCTTTTTATTTTAAACAACAAAGACAGATGATCAATAATGGGCTGAAAACAGAAATGCAAATTATCATACTGTTTAACATAGCAGAAAAGGAAAATGATAACTGTGGAGAAATGGAAAAATACACTAATGACTCTTGGTGGAGTTGTGAACTGGTCCAATCATTTGGAGACCAATTTGGAACTGTGGCCAACTTTGGAATTATAAAACTATGCATGTTCTTAATGCAGAGATATTATTACTAAGTCTGTATCCTAAAGAGATCAAAGAAAAAGTAAAAGGATCCACATATACAAAAATATTTACAGCAGCTCTTTTGTGGTGGAAATTAAGGGTATGCCTATCAGTTGAGGAATAGTTGAAAAGCTGTGGTATGTGATTTTTTTTTAATTTAATTTTTATTTTATTTTATAATTATAACTTTTCTTTGACAGTACATATGCATGGGTAATTTTTTACAACATTATCCCTTGCACTTACTTCTGTTCAGATTTTTTCCCTTCCTCCCCCAACCCCCTCCCCCAGATGGCAGGCAGTCTTATACATGTTATATATATTACAATATATTCTAGATACAATATATGTGTGTGTAGAACCAAATTTCTTGTTGCACAGGAAGACTTGGATTCAGAAGGTAAAAATAACAGTTTACATTCATTTCCCAGTGTTCCTTTTCTGGATGTACCTGATTCTGTCCATCATTAATCAATTGGAATTGGATTAGCTCTTCTCTATATTGAAGATATCCACTTCCATCAGAATACATCCTCGTACAGTATCATTGTTGAAGTGTATAATGATCTTCTGGTTCTGCTTGTTTCACTTAGCATCAGTTGATGTAAGTCCCTCCAAGCCTCTCTGTATTTCTCCTTTTGGTCATTTCTTACCGAACAATAATATTCCATAACATTCATATACCATAATTTACCCAACCATTCTCCAATTGATGGACATCCATTCATCTTCCAGCTTCTAGCCACTATGAAAAGGGCTGCCACAAACATTTTGGCACATACAGGTCCCTTTCCCTTCTTTAGTATTTCCTTGGGATATAAGCCCAGTAGTAGTAGGGTTGGGTCAAAGGGTAGTGTGGTTTGCGATTTTAATAAAATACTACAGTGCTGTAAGAAAAGATGAAAGAGATGGTTTGGGAAGGGCAACTAGGTGGCTCAGTGGATAAAGTGCCAGACTTTGAACCAAGAAGAATCATCTTCCTGAGTTTGGCTCTGGACTTAGACACTTACAAGCTTTGTGACACTGAACAATTCCCTTTACCTTTTTCTTCCTCAGTTTCTTTATCTATAAGATGAGGAGGAGAAGGAAATGGCAAACCCTTCCAGTTTCTTTGCCAAGAAAACCCCAAATAAGGTAACAATGAGGTGCACATGACTGAAACATGACTGCACCATAGTTTCAGAAAAATCTGGAAATGTTTTTTCACAAAAATGTTTCGTTATCATTTGGTATTGGCTAGTAAATAGACTAGTTGATCAGTGGAATAGGTTAGGTCCAAAAGACAAAATAATTAATAACATTAATAATCTGGTGTTTGACAAATCCAAGGACCCCAGCTATTGGGATAAGAACTTAGTGTTTGACAAAAATTGCTGGGGAAACTGGAAATTAATATGGCAGAAACTAGGCAGTGATCGACACTTAACACCATACACCAAGGTCAGGTCAAAATGGGTTCATGACCTAGACATAAAAAATGAGATTATAAATAAATTAGAGGAACATAGGATAGTTTCCCTCTCAGACCTGTGGAAGAGGTCCAAAGAAGAACTAGAGATCATTCTTGAGCACAAAGTAGAAAACTTTGATTTTATCAAATTGCAAAGTTTTTGTACAAACAAAACTAATGCAGATATGATTAGAAGGGAAACAATAAACTGGAAAAACATTTTTACAATCAAAGGTTTCAATAAAGGCCTCATTTTCAACATATAGAGAGAGAATTGACTCTAATTGATAAGAAATCAAGCCATTCTCCAATTGATAAAGGATATGAAATTGATCAAAGGATATGAATAGACAATTCTCAGATGAAGAAATTGAAACTATTTCTAGCCCCATGAAAAGATGCTCCAAGTCAGTATTAATCAGAGAAATGCAAATTAAGACCACTCTGAGATACTACTACACACCTGCCAGGTTGGCTAGAAGGACAGGGAAAGATAATGCAGAATGTTGGAGGGGATGCAGGAAAACAGGGACACTGATACATTGTTGGTGGCATTGTGAATACATCCAGTCATTCTGGAGAGCAATTTGGAACTATGCTCAAAAAAGTATCAAACTGTGCATATCCTTTGACTCAGCAGTGGTATTACTGGGCTTATATCCCAAAGAGATCCTAAAGGAAGGAAGGAGACCTGAATGTGCATGAATGTTTGTGGCTGCCCTCTTTGTAGTGACCAGAAACTGGAAACTACGTGGATGCCCATCAATAGGAGAATGGTTGGGTTAATTGTGGTATATGAATGTGATGGAATATTATTGTTCTGTATGAAATGACCAGCGGGATGAATACGGAAACGCTTGGAGAGACTTCCATGAACTGATGCTGAGTGAAATGAGTAGGACCAGGAGACCGTTGTATACTTCAAAAAGAATACTATGTGATGATCAATTCTGAGGGATGTGGCCATCTTCAACAATGAGATGAACCAAATCAATTCCAATAGAGCAGTAGTGAACTGAACCAGCTACACCCAGCAAAAGAAC
The DNA here is from genome assembly GCF_048593235.1 of Sminthopsis crassicaudata. NCBI lineage: Eukaryota > Metazoa > Chordata > Mammalia > Dasyuromorphia > Dasyuridae > Sminthopsis > Sminthopsis crassicaudata. The sequence goes on from NC_133622.1 coordinate 209,405,832, forward strand.
TCTAAAGATAACTGTGAACCACTACATTGAATTCCCAATCCCTCTATTTTGGTCTGCGGGCATTTTGGATTTCGTTCAAAGACTATTTCAAAGTCCGATTCTTTTCGTACACCAAAACAACTGTTTGGACATGTATACATATATTGTAGTTGATTTAGACTTTAACATATTTAACATGTATTGGAGAACCTGCCATCTTGGGAGCGGGTGAAGGAGGAGAAATATTAGAATAAAAGGTCTGGCAATTGTCAATGTTGTACAATTACCCATGCATATATCTGCTAAGTAAAAACTATTATTATTTTAAAAATACTCAGTTATAACTTCAAACAGAAAATACTATAAATTACAATAGGTGCACAATAAGAAGCAATAGAATTCTAGATAAATTATGATGGTAATGTTTGGGAGAAAGCAGTCATCTGGTAAAATGGGGATATAAGTATGGTAGATGGACAATATAGGATTTTTGTGTCACAAATCAAAAGATAATTCGTTTGTGTCTACCCAGGCAAAAGAGAGATGTGGAAATTTTAATGTAATCAAGTAAAAATTAGTTGGGATCAAGATTCGTTTTAAGTACTGATTATGTTTAATGATTTCCAAGTCTTCATTTCACCTTTTCCCTGGACACAAGCCCTGTGCATGATAAGAAGAAATGGGAATTTTGTGAATATTATAATTTTATACATCCACTCTTGACTAGCAAGTCTCAAAGTGTAGTCTAGAGAGCCTCTAGACTCTTTCAAGGTTGCCATGTTGTGAAAATTATTGTCATAACAATGCCTAGATACTATTTGACTATTAAATTATTCCTCCATTTTCCAACCTACCAAACTATATGAAGCTGAAATTTCTTCATTTACTTCAAATAAAGCAACACACCACAACAAAATAAATGCAGAAGCTGATATGAGAATCTTTTTGTCTTCTATTAACCAAGACCTTTCTTTTCATTTCTTTTCTGTTTAAATTTTTTCAACCAAGACATTTAAAAGGTTTTCAAAAGTTTCTAACCAAATGCCATTTATTTGATTCGTTTTGCTCTGGAAAATGTAATTGTTGATGTTGTTTTCATTCAAAAGGCTATATTAACATGTAAAAAGAGTTTGTTGTTTTTTAAAGGGAATAATGAATATTTTAAAATTTTGGTTTTTATTCTTGATGTGGCAAATAATGATGTAACTGACATCCATAAAAAAACGGACATCCACTAAAGATCTGTAACATGTTTGAAGATATCTAAAAGTTTAACGTTTGAAAATCATTGTTGTAGAGAAAGTGGGACAATTCCTTTGAAGCTTTCTAATGTTATTAATTGCCACTGGATGGCGTTAATGCCATTAGGGTAGCTGAGTCCTTAATCACAATGCTCAATCAGCAACTGTCAGTGTAGAGGGCTGGAGCTCTGAAAAGGTGTGCTTGAGTCTTAGACAGCAGAGCACTTAAGGCTAATTGCCTACTCATTGTGAGATAATGGTTGTATAGGCATATACTTAGATATGTGATGCCTCTCCTCACCACTGGTTTTGCTGAATGCATGGTGGTGAGATAATCGTGGACAAAGATTGGAGGTCTGGGAGGGAGAGATCATCTCTCTGAGAGCACACTGAGTAAAGGAGACTTCAGGCTCCAGACTCCAGAGTCCAAGATTCATCTTTGATGAGTCCTTTAGTAGCTTACCTGCCTCCTTCACTTCTCCATCTAAAGACCAAGAACTTTGGCTGACCCTGACCCTGACTCATCCTGAGGACCTCCAGAGAACTAGCCCAGATAATATATAATGGCATCACCATGGACCAAGGACCAGCACACAGCTCAGTGGTAATTTCAGTGAAGAAGTCCCTGGGACTTGTGACCTGGAAACAGGGTTACTGTTAAAATGGACAAGCAGGAAACTTTGTTGAGGGCTAAAGGAGTAACTTTCCATTTCTGGTTGAAATAGGGTAGATACTAGGAAAAGAGCCTCCTCCACACCCCCTTCCCCACATCCACTCCCACTCCCACCCCAAGGGATGTTTATACAAAGCATACGTAGGTAAATAAAGAGGCAAGATTTGCTTGTAGCTTGCAGATTGGTGGACTCTTGGATACATTAGAATGCAAGTCCCCTTGGTTCTCCAAGGAAGATGAATTAGAGGCAGATCAGTGGAAACTAGTAGAACAACTAATTGAATATTACAATGATAATGGGTCTGATTCAATGTCTAAGGAAATAGTCTATATATACAACATAATACAATTGGCCTTAAAAAATCCCATAAATTCAAAAGAGAAAGAAAAGTTTTCATGATAACAGCCAGACAAGGAAATATGAAGAGAAAGAAGAGGAGAAGGGGGATGATACTGACAAAAACGATGAAAGGGATGGAGAGTTGAGTATACTTAAAGAATGTGGTGATTGTCACTCTCACAGCTCAGCCTACACCCAAGCAGGCTTTTGACCTCTCTCCATCAATGTCACTTTTCTGGGAGGAAGGAAGAAGAGGAGTGGGAAAGGCAGTGACATCACCAACAATGTCCTCCAGCAACCATCCCTACCCTCCATGACTTGTTACAAAAGGCACTACTTAAAGCCCAAGAAAAAGGGTAGAATCTAGCTGATGTGAGAATAGAAACTTATCCTATGATTGAAGAGCTTAATTCTTCAGATGAATTAAAAAAGAGATACAGTCCTTTTAACCTAGAAATTATCAAAGATCTACAAAAGGCTTGCACTCTTTATGGCTCTACATCACTTTAGAGGACTTGGCTTATGAAATTTTAACCCCTAGTGACTTGAAATCTATAGCAAGGACAAGTTTAGAGCCTGGGCAAAACTTGGTGTGGCTTTCTGAGTATAGTGAACTCTAGGATAAAAACCCAACAAAATAGGCAACATGGAGTTGATATACCAATGACCTGTGCACAATTAACACATGTAGGTCGTTATGCCAACCTTTTGGCACAGATTAATTGCCCCATAACAGCATTTGTGCAAATTGCTGCTGCTGCTGCTCTTGCTGCTGCTGCTGCTGTCAAAGCATGGGGCACCCTCCCAGGAAGGCAAGATAGAGAGAGGGGAAACCTTCAGAAAGTTGCACATACTCCAAATGAACCCTTTAATGATTTATTGATGTCATACAAACTATTGTTGAAAATGCAACAACAGAAGTTATGATAAGATAACTTGCAAAAGAAAATGCTATAGAGATTAATAGAAGAAGTATACTAGGAGTACACTAGGATACTCCTTTAGAGGAGATCATAAGAGGATGTGCCACAGTAGGCACAAATACCTTTTATACCCAGGCTGTGATGCAGATTTCCCAAGATCTGAACATGGGAAAACAGTGCCTCTTTTGGCAAGAGACTTCCAGAGAGACTCGTCAATGCTTTCAATGTGGTAAAGTAGGGCAACTGATAGCTCAATGTTGGCATAAAGATAGAGTGAGAAAACATGGTAGGAGAACAAGACCCAGAACCCCACATCCAAAATGCAACAGAGGCTTTGTTTTGCAATAGAATGTAGATTGATTCAGGCAAACAGGATGCCAGGCCATTCCTTAGAGCCCCAGGGTGGAAAAATATTTGGGGCATGATGGCATCCGATGCTACATCCAAAGAGTCATTAGAATATCAGTACTCAGATATGACCAATCAGCCAAGAAGCAATATGATGGGAGAAAGGAAGTACATAATCAATCAATCTGATTTACAAGAGCGCCATGAAGAGGGCCACGAGAATTGCCACAAGAAGTGCCACAAGGAGCACCATGAGAAGTGCCACAAGAAATGACATGAAGGACACCATGAGAAGTGACAAGAGAAGCGCCACAAAGAGTGCCACAAGAAGAGTATCACGAGAAGTGCTGAGAGAAATTTCACTACAAATGCTATGAGATGTACCACAAGAAGTGCCATGAGAGGTTCCACAAGAAGTCCCATGAAGAGTGCCACAAGAAGTGCCCCGAAGAGCACCATGAGAAGTGCTACAAAGAGTGCTATCAGATGTGCCACAAGAAGACCCATGAAGAGCGCCACAAGAAGTGCCGTGAAGATCGCCAGGAGAAATGACCTGAGAAGTGCCACAAAGAGCACCATGAGAAGTGCATGAGAAGTGCCACAAAGAGCACCACGAGAAGCGCCATGAGAAGAACGTCATGAGAAGTATTGCGAGAAATTCTATAGGAAGTGCCATAAGAAGTGCCATGAGAAGTGCCTTGAAGAGCGCCACAAGAAGTGCCATGAAGATTTCCACGAGAAGTGCCGCAAAGAGCGCCATGAGAAAGGCTGTGAAGGGCACCATGAGGAGTGACACAAGAAGTGCTGTGAAGGGTGCCATGAGAAATGCCTTGAAGAGCGCCACAAGAAGTGCCGGGAAGAACGTCATGAGAAGTGACACGAGAAGTGCCACAAAGAGTGCTGCAAAGAGCGCCATGAAAAGTGCCACAAGAATTGCCAGAAGAAGTGCCGCAAAGAGTGCCACTAGAAGTGTCACGAGAAATGATATGAAGGCCACCATGAGAAGTGCCACAGAAGTGCCACGAGGAGCAGCATGAGAATTGCTACTAGAAGTGCCACAAGAGGTGCCACGAGAAGTGCCACAAAGAGTGTGGCGAGAAGTGCATGAGAATTGCTACTAGAAGTGCTGTGAAGAGCAATTTTTATGCCCTAATATATGGTTAATTTTTGTATAGGTTCCATGAACCACTGAGAAGAAAGTAAATCTTTTTCTGCCTCCATTCAATTTTTTTTTCAAAGATCTATCATATCTAAATTTTCTAACATTCTGTTACCTCCTTAACTTCTTTCTTATTTATTTTGTGGTTTGATTTCTCTAGTTCTGAGAGAGCAAGGTTGAGATGCCTCACTAGTATAGTTTTGCTGTCTATTTTTTCTTGCATCTCTGTTAACTTCTCATCTAGGAATTTGGATGCTATATCTCTTGGTATATATAGGTTTAGTATTTATATTGCTTCATTACCTATAACACCCTTTAAGAAGATATATTATTCTTCCTTATCTCTTTTCATTAGATCTATCTTTGCCTTGACTTCATCTGAGATCAGGATTGCCTCCCCTGTTTTTTTTTGTTTTTGTTTTTGTTTTGTTTTGTTTTGTTTTTCTTCTCTGTGAAATCTTTTATGTCTGAAGTTTCTCTGTGAAATCTTATATGTCTGATATTCTCTCTTTGAGCCAATGGTGGTGAGAGTAAGATTCATAAGGTGCTCATCCCCCTTCCTTCCTTCTCTCATTTATAATAAGTCTTATTTGCCTCTTTGTGCAATTTAATTTCCCTTATGTTATCTCCTTTTTCCTTCCTTTTCAGTTCCCCTTTCCACTTCTAGTTTCTTATTCATATTATCATAAGAAAATCAAAATATATGCAGACTTTTAAGTATACCCATAATAGAAACACAGTTCTGAAGAATTCTTTCTTTTTTCTTTTTGTAGCCTTCCCTTGAGTTCTGTATGTGGAGATCAAAATTTTTTCATTCAGCTCTGGTCTTTTCTCTGAAATAGATGAAATTCACCTCTATCATTGAATGTTTATTTTCTTCCCTGAAAGATAATGCTTCCTTTAGCTGAAGAACTTATTCTGTATTCCAAATTCCTTTGCCTTTTGGAATATCAGATTCCAGGCCCTCTGATCCCTTAAGGTGGAAGCCAGGGTACTTGTGCCAGGGTACTTAAAAATAAGTACATACTTAGGCTAGGGTACTTAAAATTAAGTGCATACTTTTTCCTATTTCTGGTCAGAGCTTTCAGGTAATTCCATTATTCTTAAATTTTTTTCTGTCTTGATCTGTTCTCCACACCTGTCCTTTTTCTTATAAATTCCTTTCACATTCACATTCTGGTTTATTTTTTCATTCTTTAAAATCTGTTTGGTTATTTCTTGGTCTCTTGTAGCTTCACTGCCTTCCTTCTGTCCAGTTCTAATTTTCAGAGAGTTATTTTCACCTTTGAGACCATGTATTTCCTTTCATAGTTACTTTCACAACTTTAAAAAATGATCTTCCCATTTTTCTTCAATGGTTTTTATTTTATTTTTTTAATTTCCTTCAATGTTTCTGATTTGATTTTTAAATTCTTTTCTAAGTACTTTATCTCTCTCTCTAATATGTATATATATATATATACAAGCACATATATATATATTAATAGATATATATATATATAGATAGATAGATAGATAGATATTTATGCCTACAAATATTTTAAAAGGAATGAGTGCTATATTTTGCCAAAAGTCTTTTTCCCAGCTGTTGATACAATCAAATGATTTTTATTATTTTATTGCTGTTATAATCAATTATGTTAAACTGTACTTATATTAAATCATCCCTGTAATCCTTATTTAAATTCCATTTAAACACAACATATAATCTTTATTATATGCTGCAGTCTCCTGACTAGTATTTTATTTAGAACTTTCCCAATCATAATCATGAGTAAAATTTGTCTGTAATTTTCTTTCTCCTTTTTATTCTTCCTGATTGGGTATCACCATCCTAGTTGTTTCATTAGGAAAGTTTTTGTATAAGATCCCTTTTTTGCTAGTAGTATAATTAACCATTTAATATTGGAATTAGTTATCTCTAATGTTTAGCAAATCCATCTGATCCTGATGCTTTTTCTGGAGAAGCTTCTTTAAAGCCAGTTCAATTTCATCTTCTAAAAATAGCTTTAATTGATTTAATTTAATTTAATGGAATTTAATTTATTTTAATGGAATTATGCCCAAAAAGTTATCAAAATGTGCATACCCTTTGACCCAGCCATACTACTACTGGGCTTATACCCCAAGGAACTACTAGAGAAGGGAAAGGGTCCTGTATGTGCCAAAATGTTTGTGGCAGCCCTTTTCATAGTGGCTAGAAGCTGGAAGATGAATGGATGTCCATCAATTGGAGAATGGTTGGGTAAACTATGGTATATGAATGTTATGGAATATTATTGTTCTATAAGAAATGACCAACAGGAGAAATACAGAGAGGCTTGGAGAGACTTACATCAACTGATGCTGAGTGAAACGAGCAGAACCAGAAGATCATTATACACTTCAACAATGATACTGTACGAGGATGTATGCTGATGGAAGTGGATTTCTTCAACATAGAGAAGAGCTAATCCAATTCCAATTGATTAATGATGGACAGAACCAGCTACATCCAGAAAAGGAACACTGGGAAATGAATGTAAACTGTTATTTTTACATTCTGAATCCAATTCTTCCTGTGCAACAAAAAAAAATTCGGTTCTACACACACATATTGTATCTAAATTATACTGTAATATATTTAATATATATGACTGCTTGCCATCTGGGGGAGGGGGTTGGGGGAGGAAGGGAAAAAATCTGAATAGAAGTAAGTGCAAGGGATAATGTTGTAAAAAATTACCCATGCATATGTACTGTCAAAAAAATGTTATAATTATAAAATAAAATAAAAAATTTAAAAAAAAAAAAAGTGAAAAAAAAAACAAAAAAAAAAGAACTTTCCCAATCATAATCATGAGTGAAATTTGTCTGTAATTTTCTTTCTCCTTTTTATTCTTCCTGATTGGGTATCACCATCCTAGTTGTTTCATTAGGAAAGTTTTTTTTATAAGATCCCTTTTTTGCTAGTAGTATAAATAACCATTTAATATTGGAATTAGTTATCTCTAATGTTTAGCAAATCCATCTGATCCTGATGCTTTTTCTGGAGAAGCTTCTTTAAAGCCAGTTCAATTTCATCTTCTAAAAATAGCTTTAATTGTATTTAACATATACTTTTCTACCTGCCATGTGTGGGAGGGGGTGGGGAGAAGGAGGGGAAAGATTGGAAAAAAAGATTTTGCCAGTATCAATGCTGAAAAATTACCTATGCATATATCTAGCAAATAAAGAGCTATAATAAAAAATAAAAAGTCAAAATAGATTTATTCTATTTAACAAATAGTCTATATTGAAATATAGAAAATATCTCATTTCCTCTTCTATTAACATAGGAAGTTTTGATCTTTGTGAATATTGTTCCATTTCACTTAAGTTGTAAAATTCATTAGCGTAAAATTAGGCAAAATAGCTCCCCATAACAGCTCTGATTTCATCTTCATTAGTTAGTATGTAAGTACATACTTAGGCCAGGACACTTAAATGCAAGTACACACTTATGCCAGGATACTCAGAACTAAGTAGATACTTTTTCCTTTTTCTGGTCAGAGCTTTTAGGCATTTTGGTTATTCTTCTATTTTTTTCTTTCTTGATCTGTTCTCCAGATCTGTCTTTTTTCTTATAAATTCCTTTCAAAATGTGAATACATTCTGTTTATTTTTTCATTCTTTAAAATCTGTTTTGTTGTTTCTTGGTCTCTTGTAGCTTCACTGCCTTTCTTCTGCCCAGTTCTAATTTTCAGAGAATTATTTTCCTCATTGAGACCATGTACCTCCTTTCATAGTTTCATAACTTAAAAAAAATATGATCTTCCCATTTTTTTAAGGGTTTTTATTTTATTTTTAAATTTTCCTTCAATGTTTCTGATTTGATTTTTAAATTCTTTTATAAGTACTTTATCTCTCTCTCTCTCCTTTCTCGCGCTCTCTCTATACACACACACATATATATTAGATAGATAGATAGATAGATAGATAGATAGATAGATAGATAGATAGATATAGATATATACTTATGCCTACAAATATTTTTAAAGGAATGAGTGCTATATTTTGCCAAAAGTTTTTTCCCCATCTATTGATATAATCAAATGATTTTTATTATTTTATTGCTGTTATAATCAATTATGTTAAACTGTTCTTATATTAAGCCATCCCTGTAATCTTTATTTCAATTCCATTTAAACACAACATATAATTTTTATTATATGCTGCAGTCTCTTGACTACTATTTTATTTAGAATTTTCCCATCCATGTTCATGAGTGAAATTTGTCTGTTATTTTCTTTCTCCTTTTTATTTTTCCTGATTGGGTATCAATATCCCAGTTGTTTCATAAAGAACGTTTTTTTGGTAGGATCCTTTTTTTGGCTATTATTCTAAATAACCATTTAATATTGGAATTAGTTATCTCTAATGTTGAGCAAATCCATCTGATCCAGATGCTTTTTCGAGAGAAGCTTCTTGAAGGCCAGTTCAATTTCATTCTGTAAAAATAGATTTAATTGTATTTAACATTCTTTAACATATTTAATGTGTATTGGTCTACCTGCCATGTGGGGGAGGAGGTGGGGGAAAGGAGGGGAAAAATTGGAACAAAAAGTTTTGCAAGGGTCAATGCTGAAAGATTACTTATGCACATATCCTGTAAATCAAGAAGTATAATAAAAAATCAAAAGTAAAAATAGATTTATTTTATTTAAGTAATATTCTATATCGAAAAATATAGAAAATGTCTCATTTCCTCGTCTGTTAACCTAGGAAGTTTTGATCTTTGTGAATATTATTGCATTTGACTTAAGTTGTAAAATTCATTAGCATAAAATTAGGCAAAACAACTCTTCCAAATAGCTTTGATGTCATCTTTATTAATGATGTATTCTGCCTTTTCATTTTTGATGCCAGTAATTTGGTTCTTTCTTCTCTTTTTAAAATCATATCACCAAATATGCACTCTATTTTGTTTTTTTATTTAAAATCAATTTCTAGTTTTATTTACCAATTCAAAATTAATTCCTTTTATGGAATACATATAGAAAGAGGCTAACTTTTGTTAGTCAGATATGGTAATATCCAATGATAGCTCGTTTATTTCCCCTCCCACTGCTTGCAACTGAATCCCAAGAAATCTTGCTGAGATTTCTTTTAGAATTTGGAATAGGATACGGTTGTAAATTTGGAAATAATTTTGTCAATTCATGTGTTTCCTAGTTCAAATAGTTTTATTCAATTAATATCCATCATTAATTCCTGACAATCATTCAAAGTAACCAGATCATCCCCTCCAATTTCCTTCTGCACGCAAAATCCTTCAACAGCCCCACTTTTTAAAAAATTTCATATGCATATTTAAAAATTGTTTTTTTTTGTATTTTTTCAATTTTTTTTTTTGTGCAAGGCATTATTGCGCTATGTTTCTCCCGTTATGTCTGTCAGAAAAATTACCATGGTGAGAAGTGGTATAACACAGAATATATATTTTCTGAACAATTCAAAATAACCTTAAACTTTGGCAAGTCTTGTAAACTGCATCCTAAAAGAGGAAGGAGGTAGACTCCAATGGGTCTCTAGTGGGAAAATTATATTCCATGTTCATAACTTAAGTATCTAGAAGAAATTGAGGAAATGTTAATAGTAAGGTTTTCTGATTTTTAAGCAGTCCCTTGAAAGTTGGAAGTAAGTTATTTGGATTTTTCAGCACCTAATGCCCTCTTAAGTTGGCATTAGCATTTTCTAAAGGCAGGTTGTTTCCATGTAGTTTAAAATTGTCTCCCAAACAAAACAAAAACTGGCAAGTTTCTTTTAATTTCCGTTGGATTATTTAGGTCAGGACCTGGAAAGACTATTTGTATTTCAATAGCAATAGCCTTTTCTCTTTCTTTTAGGAATCTAAACATGTCTCTTGAATTAGTTCCCTAGGTGTAAGCATTTAACTTATTTTCCGGTGTGAGCAAAATGCAAACACTACTCTTTGGATTGAAAGCTAAACCTTGGGACTTAGGACAGGAAAGAATGTCCACAAGGAGACTAAAGGTATTTAGGAGAAAGATACGGGAGACAACATATAATAAACTACTCTGAGGCAGATCTCAACTACTTACCTCTCTAGCTATAGAAGCAAGTTCTGGGGCTTCAAAGGTTGAATCGTTGACATCATGGTAGATTTTGTTAGGCTACAGGAATTTTAAAAGAGTGTTCTCTGTATCAAAACTGAGCATTTGAGGTCTATCTATATCTATATCGATATTTATATTTACATCTATCTATAGATATATGTATATATATATTTGTCTCTGATCAATAAACGTCCAGGCATCCATAAAGAGGACTTCTGCTGGGCCTGGTATTTTGTCACATCCTCCATCTCACTACAGATGCTGGACTGCAAGAGCCAATCATATCTCTCCTGTTAATAAGGTTAATAAGCTGGTGAAGCTAGTTGTGGTAAAATGAAAAACCTGGGGTGCATTCTTCCCTGCTGGCCCTCTACAGAGGAGGAGGCTGCAATGGCCCCATTTCTTGGAGGAACGTCTCCTTGTCCCACACAGGAACGTTGGAGGCCATGGCCTTCACGCGAAGGGTGCGGTCGTCTGTGAGCAGAGCCAGGTCACCCGGACGGAGCTGGATTGGCGGGTCGTCCCAGGAAGGCATGTTGTTGTGGGTCTGAGCTCTCTGGTAGTTGAGGCAGCAGGCGAGGATGTGGTCGTCGTAATTTCCTTGCAGCCAGAGGATGTCCTTCTGGTCACAGTCAATGGTTGGCAGCTCCTGTCCTTGGCTGCTGAGGATCTTGAGCCGAGGGTTAGAGAGTTGCAAGTGGCGCTCCAGCAAGTCAAGGGCCCTCTGGGCCCTGGGCCCAGGCCCAGAGGAAGCGGTCCTGGCCTCCGGGTTTCCCTGCTCGGCCTTGGCCAGGCTCTTGAGCTCCTGGATGACAACCAGGGGCACCAGCACTGCGAGGCTCGTCTCGTTCAACAGCTGGCTCACGTTGTCCAGCTGCAGAATGAAACTGTTGGTGTCCAGGACCAGGCAGCTGGGGCGGGGCTCATCCCCCAGCTGCCTCTGGTGGTTCGCGGCGTCCAGAATAGCCTGGATTCTGGCGCGCCGCCGCCGCTCTGCTGCTATCTCGTGGGCCAGGAGCAGCTTCTTCACCTTCAGCTCCTCGGGAGCGTGGTCAGGAGCTTCAGGGGCTTCGTCCAACGCGTCTCCCGCGAACCCTTTCCCGGAATCTTCCTGACTCGGTGGCCTTTGCTTCTCCTCGCCGGCTGAGTCTGCAGCGGCTGTGCGGCCGTTGTCTTGTCCATCCGGGGACTCCCAGAGGGGCTTCTCTGGGCCGCAAAGGCATTCCAGCAAGTCCTTCAGCACGTTCACTCGCCTGCAGTTCCCTGCCATGGCCTCGTCCGCCTTTGTCCTCGGGTAGTAGCAGGGCTCTCGGGGAGCAGCCAGCAACGGAGCGAAGCCTGAGAAGAGCTGATCCTCCTCCAGGACGAGGAGGGCCAGGTCGTCGCCAGGCTTCCCGTACAAAGGCACCTCGGAAGTGTCGACCATCAGCAGGCTTTGGCGGAAGCCACGGAGACTGCCCCAGACGTCCCTGGCAACGCGTCCGCCGGCCTCCAGGCTGCTGCTGGGCCGCTCCCAACGAGTTCTGCAGAGCAGCATCCATTCGGACCAAATCTTCACATTGGGGAGCAGGGCTCGGAGGGCCGCACTGAAGGAGGAAACCAGGATCGCCCGAGGGTGATCCTCCCCCTCCGCAGGGGCCACGCCAGCTCCGGGACATTGCTGAAGCCAGTAGGTGCAGCAGCTCAGCAGCAGCGCGAACATGGCCAGCGCCAGGCCTGTGGCTTCTCCCTGGACCAAAGGAGCCCGGGGCGCCCAGGGCCTCTCCTTCTCCTGGGAGTGGTGCACAGCGAACATGTTGATGGTCATGACGTGGAGGAGCAGCTGCTGCTTTGCCAGAGAAGCGGGACTCTTGCGGAGGAGCAGCTGGAAGTTCTCCAGCAGCTCCTCAGCCGCCGCCGCGAATGTCTCCATCCCCGTGCCCGTAAACAGTCGCGCGTGAGCTTGCAGAAAACTGCGGGTGAAAGCTTGCCGCGGATCGCCAGCACGCGCACCGCTGCCGCTGCTACCCCGACCTCTGTCTTCTGCCTGGCGTCCGAGGGCTGCAAAGAGTTTCCTGAGGTTCTTCTCGCTGCACATGCTCGGTCTGGCGCCAGCTAAGCTTCTCATCCAGTAGCAAGCGGCCTCCAGGTTCCTCTTGGTAGACGCTGCCAACAGGGCCAGCTGGTTGTAGGGCTGCGGCTCTGAGGGGTCAAGCTGCAGAGCTTGCAGGTACCAGCTCCGTGCTGGGCCAAAGTCCGCGGAGCCCTGGGCTTGCTCCCGGTGCCGGGCAAGATCTCCCAGGCAGAGGAGCAGCTTCTGGCCACAGGCCAAGGCAGACTTCAAGGGTTCCTGGAAGGGCTGCTGGCCAAGGGCCGAGGCCCGAGTGGTGTGCTCCCGCAGCTGGAAGCCGTATTGCTTCTGTAGCCTTTCCAGCAGACTCTGGAAGAACGGGGTGCCCTCGTCCAGGACGGCCCAGAGCCTGGGGGCGATGTGCTCTGGGGGCAGAGCCCTGGCATGCTGGAGGAGGTGCCTCAGCTTCTCGATCACCTGATGGAAGGCGTGCTTCCAGAGGAGCTGGCTCACGCGCTGCCCCTCCGAGAACACCACGTCGGCGACGATGACTCTTCGGTAGTGACCCAGCAGCTCGGCCCTTTGCCGAGCTGCCTCGTCCAGGTCGTCCCGACTGAGCGCGGGGCCAGACAGCAGGCCGGCCAGCTGGGCCTGGCGCTCGGCGGCCAAAGAAAGAATGTGACGGAGCACCTGCGTCTTGCAGTCGCTTCTACGCCCTTCTGGCTTCTGGGGGAAAGGAGGGCGGTGGCATCTAGGCTCTGGTGCTCCCGCGGGGCTCCAGGGAGCCCAGGGCGTCCATGCCGGGGAAGCTGCCGCGTTGGCTAACAGGGCTTGGCCCTGGCCTGCGTGGCCGCCTATTCCCAGGCCGAGCCCTTCAAACTGGCGCTGCCATGCCATTCTCTCCCTAGGCTCCGATGGCCCTGCCTCCATGTCTCCCGCCTCCCTGGCAGCCTTCCCTCGGGCCTTAGGTGCCCGCCTCACCCTCCCCCCCAGGCCAAGAAGCAACAGGCTAAGTGAGAGCGCCCGGGGACCGGGGCGCGGGAGTCTTCCTGCCGGGGTTAGGCAGAAGAGTGCTCCCCCAGGATGGGAAGAGCAGGCAGACAAGGCTCCCCAAGCGATCTGGCTACCAAGGGGGTGGGGGTGGGAGGTGGGGGGTCCCCGCAACTCACCCAGAGATTCGTCGAGGTCGCTTCTCCGCTGCGCTGGGCTCCAAACGCCGAAATACCGCAATGCCGACAGAGCGAGCTTGGGCACGTCCGCTCTAGGCGCTGTCTAGCTGGCTCTGGCAGGTAGCTGGCCCAGCAGCCCTACTCCTTTTATAGGCAGCCCAGGGGCGGGACCGCACCTGATTGGCCTCAGCCAGCTAGCTCATTCACCCCGCTGCTCCCAGGCAATTTCGTGGAATCTCTATTTCTTCCGGGTCAATATTATAGATCATTTTGCTATGTATGATTCTTTCCCGCCTCAGGCCTGTTCCTTTTGATTGTCAGGAGATATGATTCCATATCCAGATCAAAGACATCTGAGATTTTCAAAATTTGCTCACAATAATCCTATGGGTTTCCTTCCACAAAGGATGTCCTCGAGGTGGTGATGGGTGAATTTTTTCTCTTTCTGCTTTCTCCTCATGTTCTATTGCTCCAGGACCATTTTCTTGGATTCCCACCCCCTAAATCGACTCCACACTTCTCAGAGTCCCTTCCTTACCCTCTCCCTCCCTCTTTGGGTTGATCTGCCACACTTTTAAGAATCCTCCCATACCCAGTCTCCTCACCTTACAAGGTAAGAAGATTTGAATACTTTTCCAGATATATCTGTGATTTCCTCTTTAACCTAGTTCCGATGATAATAAGATTCTAGCATTACCAGCCCTCCTCCACCTCCTGCTTTCACTGTAGCAGCTCTTCCACTCAATTTCGTTTGAATGAGGTGCTTGTTTGATTTAACCTGTTTCCCAATTTTAATTTTTGGACCATTTCATCATCCTCTACTCAATCCCAAACCTTCTATCTATGTATGTTCTTTCATACTCCCTAAGTAATGATAATATTCTTAAGAGTTACACTATGTTTTTTCATGGAATTTTAACTAATCAAATTGTTTATGTGTGTGTGTGTGTGTGTGTGTGTGTGTGTGTGTGTGTGTGTGTGTATATATATATATATATATATATATTCTTTTGTAATCGGCATTTATATTTACCTTCTTACTGTTCACTAGAGGCATTTAATTGGTCTTCCTTTCTTGTCTTTCCCAATATAATGTATTGTCCATTGTGTTGACCAAAATACTCAAAACATTTTTTAAGTTCAAAACGCATGCATAGTGTTCGACGTTCTCCCTGACAGAACCTTGTGTTGCACATTTTTTCACTCTGCCTTCCCCAACCTTCTCCCCAGATGACAAGTCATCCAATATATGTTAAACATGAGTAATTCTTCTATACATATTTCCACACTAATCATGCCGCACAAGAAGAATCAGATTCCTTTTGTATAATCTCTTGGGGATACAGTTCCAGTAGAGACACTGTTGGATTAAAGGGTATGCAACGTTTGATAGTCTTTTGGCCATAGTTGCATATTGGTCTTTTGAAGGATGGGTTAAGTTCACAACTCCATTCATAATGAATCAGTGCCCCCTGCCTTCATCATTATTTTTTCCTGTCATCTTAGCCAATCTGAGAGGCGTGGGGTGGCACCTCAAAGTTGTCTTAATTTACCTTTCTCTAATCCCTGGTGATTTAGAGCAGGCAACATTATTTTCTTAAAGTGCAGGAGAGACTGCACAACCCTACTCAGAGCTCCACAAGCTCTATATTGTCTCCATGATTAAATACCAACTTGTGTTTGGAATTCCAAGCTCTTCATGGCTTTCCCCTTCCTACCTTTCCAGTCTTTGCTTACTTTCCTAGATGGAATTGGGAATTTCCCCCTTCTTTAGCTTCTATTGCTTGGTTTCCCAGGCTTTCTTCTATGCAGTTGGAATCTCAGCTTCTGCAGATCTTTTCAGTCTTCCCCTTCTCCACCCCAATAGGGCTTTCCCTCTGAGATTAGCTTCAATTTACACTGCATTTACTTTTTATGCACAAAGTTATTTGCATGTTAAATCCCCCTTTAGAACAGGAGCTCCTTGATCAGGGGAATGGTGCTTTTGTTTCCCTTCCCCCCCCCCAAAAAAAATGCCTACCTTATAGTAAGCATTTAAGACTTACTGACCAGGTTGTACTATGTTGACAGTTTAAAAAGACACTTTCTTCTTTAATTTTATAATTTTTATCATTATACTCTAGCACATCATGCACATATGTATATACACATTTTACACAAATGTGTGTTTCTTATGTTTTGTGCCTACATTGTGGTAATGTGTGTACATCTTGGTTTTTTGTCATTAAAAATACCTGGTTTCATATTTATTTTTATCTACCAGGGAGAATGGCCTCTGCCTTTATAGAGGAAGTGTCAGAGAAAAAGTTGTCAATGGAGTTGATGCTCAGTAAGGAAAGATATAGACAAAGAACTTTTTGGCTGCAATTAAGAAATTAAAATCAGTGGCTCACAGTAAATATTTCATGAGGGCTTTGAACTTAGGTCTTTCAGATTCCAGGTATGGCACTCTATACTTGACATCACACTTTTTTCTTGTGTCAATTATATCCCATGAAAAGCTTTAGAGTTGTTCTTATGGAAAATATCAAATGCAGATTACAAATGGAAAGGAGATTTCTTACACTGGTACACATAATTCAAACAATACTATCTCTACCAATAACAAAAAGCAGAAATCAATGAAAAAAAATCAAAACAAAACTAAAGGCAAAATTATCCTTGCATGAGAATTTACTTTGGGTTCCAAAGTACACAAAGTTCCAAAGGGTCCCTACAGCACCTCCAAATGAGTAAGTAAGTTAAATAAGTCTATACAAAAAATTATGCAAAAACACTTGCAACATTTCCAAACACTACTAACAAAATCCAGAAGGAATTTAATTGAATGAGAAATTATATTTCAAATGATTACCAAAAGACATAATCTATGTAGACTTTAAAGTATCAAGTCAGAAAAAAATTATAAAGGAAAATTTAACAATCTCAGAGAAATGAAAGGAAAACCTCTATATCTGGGGACATATTTATTGTTCAAGATTGACTTGCAAATATAAAAAAAATGAAGTCTTAGTGGCTATTAAGAAGATGTAATTATCAAATGCAGTTCCCAGTGAGGGAAGTCATTTATCAGTGAATATCAGTGACTGTTTTGCAATTTATATTTCTAGATAGTTGTTTAGGAGTATGGAGAGGTTAAATGACTTGTTTAACGTAATTGACAGAGACTGGGTCTTCATTGATTTCTTCACATTATCTTAAAATGATGAGACTCTCCAAATTGATTTGAAACTTCATACTTATTACAATCAAAGTATTGGGAGTTAACTTTATAGAAATATACAAAATAACATTTTCCATAACAAATTAAGATTTGAAATTTCATGTCACAATTAATTTTAAGAAAGTCTATAACCCCAAGAAAAATTTAACATAAAAAAAACAATGACCAGATTTCAAACTTTATCACAATGCATTAGTTATCAAAAACTATTTTATATTGGTGTTGATAGGGTAAAGAAAGTGGAATTGTTTAAATAGACTAGCAAAATCAGATACAGAGTCAATAGAATATATTAGCCCAGTGTTCAATAAGTAAAGAACACAACTCACTGGGAAAGGTAGAAAAAAGTTGTATGGAAAATTTAGATTTAAATTATAATTTTTCACTTTAGACCATGTTATGCTTTTAAAGGATACACCTTCTAAATAAAAAATGCAACATCATTTTTTTTAAAAAGTAAAAGGATGGAAGAAGATGTCTTTTAAGTCCACAGCTAAGATAACAATTGCCAATATAATAAAAGAATGAGTGTCATAAAAGATAAAGTGAAAAATTTTCCAATGTAAAGTTAAACATTTGCATCAATAAACTCAGTGTGGCTAAGAAGAGGGGGGAGGGGATAATTGGCAGAGACTAAGGGACATTCCATAATGTAGAAGTGTTGAAATAGCATAAACCAAATCCTTTTTATTTTAAACAACAAAGACAGATGATCAATAATGGGCTGAAAACAGAAATGCAAATTATCATACTGTTTAACATAGCAGAAAAGGAAAATGATAACTGTGGAGAAATGGAAAAATACACTAATGACTCTTGGTGGAGTTGTGAACTGGTCCAATCATTTGGAGACCAATTTGGAACTGTGGCCAACTTTGGAATTATAAAACTATGCATGTTCTTAATGCAGAGATATTATTACTAAGTCTGTATCCTAAAGAGATCAAAGAAAAAGTAAAAGGATCCACATATACAAAAATATTTACAGCAGCTCTTTTGTGGTGGAAATTAAGGGTATGCCTATCAGTTGAGGAATAGTTGAAAAGCTGTGGTATGTGATTTTTTTTTTAATTTAATTTTTATTTTATTTTACAATTATAACTTTTTTTTGACAGTACATATGCATGGGTAATTTTTTACAACATTATCCCTTGCACTTACTTCTGTTCAGATTTTTTCCCTTCCTCCCCCAACCCCCTCCCCCAGATGGCAGGCAGTCTTATACATGTTATATATATTACAATATATTCTAGATACAATATATGTGTGTGTAGAACCAAATTTCTTGTTGCACAGGAAGACTTGGATTCAGAAGGTAAAAATAACAGTTTACATTCATTTCCCAGTGTTCCTTTTCTGGATGTACCTGATTCTGTCCATCATTAATCAATTGGAATTGGATTAGCTCTTCTCTATATTGAAGATATCCACTTCCATCAGAATACATCCTCGTACAGTATCATTGTTGAAGTGTATAATGATCTTCTGGTTCTGCTTGTTTCACTTAGCATCAGTTGATGTAAGTCCCTCCAAGCCTCTCTGTATTTCTCCTTTTGGTCATTTCTTACCGAACAATAATATTCCATAACATTCATATACCATAATTTACCCAACCATTCTCCAATTGATGGACATCCATTCATCTTCCAGCTTCTAGCCACTATGAAAAGGGCTGCCACAAACATTTTGGCACATACAGGTCCCTTTCCCTTCTTTAGTATTTCCTTGGGATATAAGCCCAGTAGTAGTAGGGCTGGGTCAAAGGGTAGTGTGGTTTGCGATTTTAATAAAATACTACAGTGCTGTAAGAAAAGATGAAAGAGATGGTTTGGGAAGGGCAACTAGGTGGCTCAGTGGATAAAGTGCCAGACTTTGAACCAAGAAGAATCATCTTCCTGAGTTTGGCTCTGGACTTAGACACTTACAAGCTTTGTGACACTGAACAATTCCCTTTACCTTTTTCTTCCTCAGTTTCTTTATCTATAAGATGAGGAGGAGAAGGAAATGGAAAACCCTTCCAGTTTCTTTGCCAAGAAAACCCCAAATAAGGTAACAATGAGGTGCACATGACTGAAACATGACTGCACCATAGTTTCAGTAAAATCTGGAAATGTTTTTTCACAAAAATGTTTCGTTATCATTTGGTATTGGCTAGTAAATAGACTAGTTGATCAGTGGAATAGGTTAGGTCCAAAAGACAAAATAATTAATAACATTAATAATCTGGTGTTTGACAAATCCAAGGACCCCAGCTATTGGGATAAGAACTTAGTGTTTGACAAAAATTGCTGGGGAAACTGGAAATTAATATGGCAGAAACTAGGCAGTGATCGACACTTAACACCATACACCAAGGTCAGGTCAAAATGGGTTCATGACCTAGACATAAAAAATGAGATTATAAATAAATTAGAGGAACATAGGATAGTTTCCCTCTCAGACCTGTGGAAGAGGTCCAAAGAAGAACTAGAGATCATTCTTGAGCACAAAGTAGAAAACTTTGATTTTATCAAATTGCAAAGTTTTTGTACAAACAAAACTAATGCAGATATGATTAGAAGGGAAACAATAAACTGGGAAAACATTTTTACAATCAAAGGTTTCAATAAAGGCCTCATTTTCAACATATAGAGAGAGAATTGACTCTAATTGATAAGAAATCAAGCCATTCTCCAATTGATAAAGGATATGAAATTGATCAAAGGATATGAATAGACAATTCTCAGATGAAGAAATTGAAACTATTTCTAGCCCCATGAAAAGATGCTCCAAGTCAGTATTAATCAGAGAAATGCAAATTAAGACCACTCTGAGATACTACTACACACCTGCCAGGTTGGCTAGAAGGACAGGGAAAGATAATGCAGAATGTTGGAGGGGATGCAGGAAAACAGGGACACTGATACATTGTTGGTGGCATTGTGAATACATCCAGTCATTCTGGAGAGCAATTTGGAACTATGCTCAAAAAAGTATCAAACTGTGCATATCCTTTGACTCAGTAGTGGTATTACTGGGCTTATATCCCAAAGAGATCCTAAAGGAAGGAAGGAGACCTGAATGTGCATGAATGTTTGTGGCTGCCCTCTTTGTAGTGACCAGAAACTGGAAACTACGTGGATGCCCATCAATAGGAGAATGGTTGGGTTAATTGTGGTATATGAATGTGATGGAATATTATTGTTCTATATGAAATGACCAGCGGGATGAATACGGAAACGCTTGGAGAGACTTCCATGAACTGATGCTGAGTGAAATGAGTAGGACCAGGAGACCGTTGTATACTTCAAAAAGAATACTATGTGATGATCAATTCTGAGGGATGTGGCCATCTTCAACAATGAGATGAACCAAATCAATTCCAATAGAGCAGTAGTGAACTGAACCAGCTACACCCAGCAAAAGAACTCTAAAGATAACTGTGAACCACTACATTGAATTCCCAATCCCTCTATTTTGGTCTGCGGGCATTTTGGATTTCGTTCAAAGACTATTTCAAAGTCCGATTCTTTTCGTACACCAAAACAACTGTTTGGACATGTATACATATATTGTAGTTGATTTAGACTTTAACATATTTAACATGTATTGGAGAACCTGCCATCTTGGGAGCGGGTGAAGGAGGAGAAATATTAGAATAAAAGGTCTGGCAATTGTCAATGTTGTACAATTACCCATGCATATATCTGCTAAGTAAAAACTATTATTATTTTAAAAATACTCAGTTATAACTTCAAACAGAAAATACTATAAATTACAATAGGTGCACAATAAGAAGCAATAGAATTCTAGATAAATTATGATGGTAATGTTTGGGAGAAAGCAGTCATCTGGTAAAATGGGGATATAAGTATGGTAGATGGACAATATAGGATTTTTGTGTCACAAATCAAAAGATAATTCGTTTGTGTCTACCCAGGCAAAAGAGAGATGTGGAAATTTTAATGTAATCAAGTAAAAATTAGTTGGGATCAAGATTCGTTTTAAGTACTGATTATGTTTAATGATTTCCAAGTCTTCATTTCACCTTTTCCCTGGACACAAGCCCTGTGCATGATAAGAAGAAATGGGAATTTTGTGAATATTATAATTTTATACATCCACTCTTGACTAGCAAGTCTCAAAGTGTAGTCTAGAGAGCCTCTAGACTCTTTCAAGGTTGCCATGTTGTGAAAATTATTGTCATAACAATGCCTAGATACTATTTGACTATTAAATTATTCCTCCATTTTCCAACCTACCAAACTATATGAAGCTGAAATTTCTTCATTTACTTCAAATAAAGCAACACACCACAACAAAATAAATGCAGAAGCTGATATGAGAATCTTTTTGTCTTCTATTAACCAAGACCTTTCTTTTCATTTCTTTTCTGTTTAAATTTTTTCAACCAAGACATTTAAAAGGTTTTCAAAAGTTTCTAACCAAATGCCATTTATTTGATTCGTTTTGCTCTGGAAAATGTAATTGTTGATGTTGTTTTCATTCAAAAGGCTATATTAACATGTAAAAAGAGTTTGTTGTTTTTTAAAGGGAATAATGAATATTTTAAAATTTTGGTTTTTATTCTTGATGTGGCAAATAATGATGTAACTGACATCCATAAAAAAACGGACATCCACTAAAGATCTGTAACATGTTTGAAGATATCTAAAAGTTTAACGTTTGAAAATCATTGTTGTAGAGAAAGTGGGACAATTCCTTTGAAGCTTTCTAATGTTATTAATTGCCACTGGATGGCGTTAATGCCATTAGGGTAGCTGAGTCCTTAATCACAATGCTCAATCAGCAACTGTCAGTGTAGAGGGCTGGAGCTCTGAAAAGGTGTGCTTGAGTCTTAGACAGCAGAGCACTTAAGGCTAATTGCCTACTCATTGTGAGATAATGGTTGTATAGGCATATACTTAGATATGTGATGCCTCTCCTCACCACTGGTTTTGCTGAATGCATGGTGGTGAGATAATCGTGGACAAAGATTGGAGGTCTGGGAGGGAGAGATCATCTCTCTGAGAGCACACTGAGTAAAGGAGACTTCAGGCTCCAGACTCCAGAGTCCAAGATTCATCTTTGATGAGTCCTTTAGTAGCTTACCTGCCTCCTTCACTTCTCCATCTAAAGACCAAGAACTTTGGCTGACCCTGACCCTGACTCATCCTGAGGACCTCCAGAGAACTAGCCCAGATAATATATAATGGCATCACCATGGACCAAGGACCAGCACACAGCTCAGTGGTAATTTCAGTGAAGAAGTCCCTGGGACTTGTGACCTGGAAACAGGGTTACTGTTAAAATGGACAAGCAGGAAACTTTGTTGAGGGCTAAAGGAGTAACTTTCCATTTCTGGTTGAAATAGGGTAGATACTAGGAAAAGAGCCTCCTCCACACCCCCTTCCCCACATCCACTCCCACTCCCACCCCAAGGGATGTTTATACAAAGCATACGTAGGTAAATAAAGAGGCAAGATTTGCTTGTAGCTTGCAGATTGGTGGACTCTTGGATACATTAGAATGCAAGTCCCCTTGGTTCTCCAAGGAAGATGAATTAGAGGCAGATCAGTGGAAACTAGTAGAACAACTAATTGAATATTACAATGATAATGGGTCTGATTCAATGTCTAAGGAAATAGTCTATATATACAACATAATACAATTGGCCTTAAAAAATCCCATAAATTCAAAAGAGAAAGAAAAGTTTTCATGATAACAGCCAGACAAGGAAATATGAAGAGAAAGAAGAGGAGAAGGGGGATGATACTGACAAAAACGATGAAAGGGATGGAGAGTTGAGTATACTTAAAGAATGTGGTGATTGTCACTCTCACAGCTCAGCCTACACCCAAGCAGGCTTTTGACCTCTCTCCATCAATGTCACTTTTCTGGGAGGAAGGAAGAAGAGGAGTGGGAAAGGCAGTGACATCACCAACAATGTCCTCCAGCAACCATCCCTACCCTCCATGACTTGTTACAAAAGGCACTATTTAAAGCCCAAGAAAAAGGGTAGAATCTAGCTGATGTGAGAATAGAAACTTATCCTATGATTGAAGAGCTTAATTCTTCAGATGAATTAAAAAAGAGATACAGTCCTTTTAACCTAGAAATTATCAAAGATCTACAAAAGGCTTGCACTCTTTATGGCTCTACATCACATTAGAGGACTTGGCTTATGAAATTTTAACCCCTAGTGACTTGAAATCTATAGCAAGGACAAGTTTAGAGCCTGGGCAAAACTTGGTGTGGCTTTCTGAGTATAGTGAACTCTAGGATAAAAACCCAACAAAATAGGCAACATGGAGTTGATATACCAATGACCTGTGCACAATTAACACATGTAGGTCGTTATGCCAACCTTTTGGCACAGATTAATTGCCCCATAACAGCATGTGTGCAAATTGCTGCTGCTCTTGCTGCTGCTGCTGCTGTCAAAGCATGGGGCACCCTCCCAGGAAGGCAAGATAGAGAGAGGGGAAACCTTCAGAAAGTTGCACATACTCCAAATGAACCCTTTAATGATTTATTGATGTCATACAAACTATTGTTGAAAATGCAACAACAGAAGTTATGATAAGATAACTTGCAAAAGAAAATGCTATAGAGATTAATAGAAGAAGTATACTAGGAGTACACTAGGATACTCCTTTAGAGAAGATCATAAGAGGATGTGCCACAGTAGGCACAAATACCTTTTATACCCAGGCTGTGATGCAGATTTCCCAAGATCTGAACATGGGAAAACAGTGCCTCTTTTGGCAAGAGACTTCCAGAGAGACTCGTCAATGCTTTCAATGTGGTAAAGTAGGGCAACTGATAGCTCAATGTTGGCATAAAGATAGAGTGAGAAAACATGGTAGGAGAACAAGACCCAGAACCCCACATCCAAAATGCAACAGAGGCTTTGTTTTGCAATAGAATGTAGATTGATTCAGGCAAACAGGATGCCAGGCCATTCCTTAGAGCCCCAGGGTGGAAAAATATTTGGGGCATGATGGCATCCGATGCCAAAGAGTCATTAGAATATCAGTACTCAGATATGACCAATCAGCCAAGAAGCAATATGATGGGAGAAAGGAAGTACATAATCAATCAAGCTGATTTACAAGAGCGCCATGAAGAGGGCCACGAGAATTGCCACAAGAAGTGCCACAAGGAGCACCATGAGAAGTGCCACAAGAAATGACATGAAGGGCACCATGAGAAGTGACAAGAGAAGCGCCACAAAGAGTGCCACAAGAAGAGTATCACGAGAAGTGCTGAGAGAAATTTCACTACAAATGCTATGAGATGTACCACAAGAAGTGCCATGAGAGGTTCCACAAGAAGTCCCATGAAGAGTGCCACAAGAAGTGCCCCGAAGAGCACCATGAGAAGTGCTACAAAGAGTGCTATCAGATGTGCCACAAGAAGACCCATGAAGAGCGCCACAAGAAGTGCCGCGAAGATCGCCAGGAGAAATGACCTGAGAAGTGCCACAAAGAGCACCATGAGAAGTGCATGAGAAGTGCCACAAAAAGCACCACGAGAAGCGCCAAGAGAAGAACGTCATGAGAAGTATTGCGAGAAATTCTATAGGAAGTGCCATAAGAAGTGCCATGAGAAGTGCCTTGAAGAGCGCCACAAGAAGTGCCATGAAGATTTCCACGAGAAGTGCCGCAAAGAGCGCCATGAGAAAGGCTGTGAAGGGCACCATGAGGAGTGACACAAGAAGTGCTGTGAAGGGTGCCATGAGAAATGCCTTGAAGAGCGCCACAAGAAGTGCCGGGAAGAACGTCATGAGAAGTGACACGAGAAGTGCCACAAAGAGTGCTGCAAAGAGCGCCATGAAAAGTGCCACAAGAATTGCCAGAAGAAGTGCCGCAAAGAGTGCCACTAGAAGTGTCACGAGAAATGATATAAAGGCCACCATGAGAAGTGCCACAGAAGTGCCACGAGGAGCAGCATGAGAATTGCTACTAGAAGTGCCACAAGAGGTGCCACGAGAAGTGCCACAAAGAGTGTGGCGAGAAGTGCATGAGAATTGCTACTAGAAGTGCTGTGAAGAGCAATTTTTATGCCCTAATATATGGTTAATTTTTGTATAGGTTCCATGAACCACTGAGAAGAAAGTAAATCTTTTTCTGCCTCCATTCAATTTTTTTTTCAAAGATCTATCATATCTAAATTTTCTAACATTCTGTTACCTCCTTAACTTCTTTCTTATTTATTTTGTGGTTTGATTTCTCTAGTTCTGAGAGAGCAAGGTTGAGATGCCTCACTAGTATAGTTTTGCTGTCTATTTTTTCTTGCATCTCTGTTAACTTCTCATCTAGGAATTTGGATGCTATATCTCTTGGTATATATAGGTTTAGTATTTATATTGCTTCATTACCTATAACACCCTTTAAGAAGATATATTATTCTTCCTTATCTCTTTTTATTAGATCTATCTTTGCCTTGACTTCATCTGAGATCAGGATTGCCTCCCCTGTTTTTTTTTTGTTTTTGTTTTTGTTTTGTTTTGTTTTGTTTTTCTTCTCTGTGAAATCTTTTATGTCTGAAGTTTCTCTGTGAAATCTTATATGTCTGATATTCTCTCTTTGAGCCAATGGTGGTGAGAGTAAGATTCATAAGATGCTCATCCCCCTTCCTTCCTTCTCTCATTTATAATAAGTCTTATTTGCCTCTTTGTGCAATTTAATTTCCCTTATGTTATCTCCTTTTTCCTTCCTTTTCAGTTCCCCTTTCCACTTCTAGTTTCTTATTCATATTATCATAAGAAAATCAAAATATATGCAGACTTTTAAGTATACCCATAATAGAAACACAGTTCTGAAGAATTCTTTCTTTTTTCTTTTTGTAGCCTTCCCTTGAGTTCTGTATGTGGAGATCAAAATTTTTTCATTCAGCTCTGGTCTTTTCTCTGAAATAGATGAAATTCACCTCTATCATTGAATGTTTATTTTCTTCCCTGAAAGATAATGCTTCCTTTAGCTGAAGAACTTATTCTGTATTCCAAATTCCTTTGCCTTTTGGAATATCAGATTCCAGGCCCTCTGATCCCTTAAGGTGGAAGCCAGGGTACTTGTGCCAGGGTACTTAAAAATAAGTACATACTTAGGCTAGGGTACTTAAAATTAAGTGCATACTTTTTCCTATTTCTGGTCAGAGCTTTCAGGTAATTCCATTATTCTTAAATTTTTTTCTGTCTTGATCTGTTCTCCACACCTGTCCTTTTTCTTATAAATTCCTTTCACATTCACATTCTGGTTTATTTTTTCATTCTTTAAAATCTGTTTGGTTATTTCTTGGTCTCTTGTAGCTTCACTGCCTTCCTTCTGTCCAGTTCTAATTTTCAGAGAGTTATTTTCACCTTTGAGACCATGTATTTCCTTTCATAGTTACTTTCACAACTTTAAAAAATGATCTTCCCATTTTTCTTCAATGGTTTTTATTTTATTTTTTTAATTTCCTTCAATGTTTCTGATTTGATTTTTAAATTCTTTTCTAAGTACTTTATCTCTCTCTCTAATATGTATATATATATATATACAAGCACATATATATATATTAATAGATATATATATATAGATAGATAGATAGATAGATATTTATGCCTACAAATATTTTAAAAGGAATGAGTGCTATATTTTGCCAAAAGTCTTTTTCCCAGCTGTTGATACAATCAAATGATTTTTATTATTTTATTGCTGTTATAATCAATTATGTTAAACTGTACTTATATTAAATCATCCCTGTAATCCTTATTTAAATTCCATTTAAACACAACATATAATCTTTATTATATGCTGCAGTCTCCTGACTAGTATTTTATTTAGAACTTTCCCAATCATAATCATGAGTAAAATTTGTCTGTAATTTTCTTTCTCCTTTTTATTCTTCCTGATTGGGTATCACCATCCTAGTTGTTTCATTAGGAAAGTTTTTGTATAAGATCCCTTTTTTGCTAGTAGTATAATTAACCATTTAATATTGGAATTAGTTATCTCTAATGTTTAGCAAATCCATCTGATCCTGATGCTTTTTCTGGAGAAGCTTCTTTAAAGCCAGTTCAATTTCATCTTCTAAAAATAGCTTTAATTGATTTAATTTAATTTAATTTAATGGAATTTAATTTAATTTAATGGAATTATGCCCAAAAAGTTATCAAAATGTGCATACCCTTTGACCCAGCCATACTACTACTGGGCTTATACCCCAAGGAACTACTAGAGAAGGGAAAGGGTCCTGTATGTGCCAAAATGTTTGTGGCAGCCCTTTTCATAGTGGCTAGAAGCTGGAAGATGAATGGATGTCCATCAATTGGAGAATGGTTGGGTAAACTATGGTATATGAATGTTATGGAATATTATTGTTCTATAAGAAATGACCAACAGGAGAAATACAGAGAGGCTTGGAGAGACTTACATCAACTGATGCTGAGTGAAACGAGCAGAACCAGAAGATCATTATACACTTCAACAATGATACTGTACGAGGATGTATGCTGATGGAAGTGGATTTCTTCAACATAGAGAAGAGCTAATCCAATTCCAATTGATTAATGATGGACAGAACCAGCTACATCCAGAAAAGGAACACTGGGAAATGAATGTAAACTGTTATTTTTACATTCTGAATCCAATTCTTCCTGTGCAACAAAAAAAAAATTCGGTTCTACACACACATATTGTATCTAAATTATACTGTAATATATTTAATATATATGACTGCTTGCCATCTGGGGGAGGGGGTTGGGGGAGGAAGGGAAAAAATCTGAATAGAAGTAAGTGCAAGGGATAATGTTGTAAAAAATTACCCATGCATATGTACTGTCAAAAAAATGTTATAATTATAAAATAAAATAAAAAATTTAAAAAAAAAAAAAAGTGAAAAAAAAAACAAAAAAAAAAGAACTTTCCCAATCATAATCATGAGTGAAATTTGTCTGTAATTTTCTTTCTCCTTTTTATTCTTCCTGATTGGGTATCACCATCCTAGTTGTTTCATTAGGAAAGTTTTTTTTATAAGATCCCTTTTTTGCTAGTAGTATAAATAACCATTTAATATTGGAATTAGTTATCTCTAATGTTTAGCAAATCCATCTGATCCTGATGCTTTTTCTGGAGAAGCTTCTTTAAAGCCAGTTCAATTTCATCTTCTAAAAATAGCTTTAATTGTATTTAACATATACTTTTCTACCTGCCATGTGTGGGAGGGGGTGGGGAGAAGGAGGGGAAAGATTGGAAAAAAAGATTTTGCCAGTATCAATGCTGAAAAATTACCTATGCATATATCTAGCAAATAAAGAGCTATAATAAAAAATAAAAAGTCAAAATAGATTTATTCTATTTAACAAATAGTCTATATTGAAATATAGAAAATATCTCATTTCCTCTTCTATTAACATAGGAAGTTTTGATCTTTGTGAATATTGTTCCATTTCACTTAAGTTGTAAAATTCATTAGCGTAAAATTAGGCAAAATAGCTCCCCATAACAGCTCTGATTTCATCTTCATTAGTTAGTATGTAAGTACATACTTAGGTCAGGACACTTAAATGCAAGTACACACTTATGCCAGGATACTCAGAACTAAGTAGATACTTTTTCCTTTTTCTGGTCAGAGCTTTTAGGCATTTTGGTTATTCTTCTATTTTTTTCTTTCTTGATCTGTTCTCCAGATCTGTCTTTTTTCTTATAAATTCCTTTCAAAATGTGAATACATTCTGTTTATTTTTTCATTCTTTAAAATCTGTTTTGTTGTTTCTTGGTCTCTTGTAGCTTCACTGCCTTCCTTCTGCCCAGTTCTAATTTAAAGATGAATTATTTTCCTCTTTGAGACCATGTACCTCCTTTCATAGTTTCATAACTTAAAAAAAATATGATCTTCCCATTTTTTTAATGGTTTTTATTTTATTTTTAAATTTTCCTTCAATGTTTCTGATTTGATTTTTAAATTCTTTTCTAAGTACTTTATCTCTCTCTCTCTCCTTTCTCTCTCTCTCTCTCTACACACACACATATATATTATATAGATAGATAGATAGATAGATAGATAGATAGATAGATATAGATATATACTTATGCCTACAAATATTTTTAAAGGAATGAGTGCTATATTTTGCCAAAAGTTTTTTCCCCATCTATTGATACAATCAAATGATTTTTATTATTTTATTGCTGTTATAATCAATTATGTTAAACTATTCTTATATTAAGCCATCCCTGTAATCCTTATTTCAATTCCATTTAAACACCACATATAATTTTTATTATATGCTGCAGTCTCTTGACTACTATTTTATTTAGAATTTTCCCATCCATGTTCATGAGTGAAATTTGTCTGTTATTTTCTTTCTCCTTTTTATTTTTCCTGATTGGGTATCAATATCCCAGTTGTTTCATAAAGAACGTTTTTTTGGTAGGATCCTTTTTTTGGCTATTATTCTAAATAACCATTTAATATTGGAATTAGTTATCTCTAATGTTGAGCAAATCCATCTGATCCAGATGCTTTTTCGAGAGAAGCTTCTTGAAGGCCAGTTCAATTTCATTCTGTAAAAATAGATTTAATTGTATTTAACATTCTTTAACATATTTAATGTGTATTGGTCTACCTGCCATGTGGGGGAGGAGGTGGGGGAAAGGAGGGGAAAAATTGGAACAAAAAGTTTTGCAAGGGTCAATGCTGAAAGATTACTTATGCACATATCCTGTAAATCAAGAAGTATAATAAAAAATCAAAAGTAAAAATAGATTTATTTTATTTAAGAAATATTCTATATCGAAAAATATAGAAAATGTCTCATTTCCTCGTCTGTTAACCTAGGAAGTTTTGATCTTTGTGAATATTATTGCATTTGACTTAAGTTGTAAAATTCATTAGCATAAAATTAGGCAAAACAACTCCTCCAAATAGCTTTGATGTCATCTTTATTAATGATGTATTCTGCCTTTTCATTTTTGATGCCAGTAATTTGGTTCTTTCTTCTCTTTTTAAAATGATATCACCAAATATGCAATCTATTTTGTTTTTTTATTTAAAATCAATTTCTAGTTTTATTTACCAATTCAAAATTAATTCCTTTTATGGAATACATATAGAAAGAGGCTAACTTTTGTTAGTCAGATATGGTAATATCCAATGATAGCTCGTTTATTTCCCCTCCCACTGCTTGCAACTGAATCCCAAGAAATCTTGCTGAGATTTCTTTTAGAATTTGGAATAGGATACGGTTGTAAATTTGGAAATAATTTTGTCAATTCATGTGTTTCCTAGTTCAAATAGTTTTATTCAATTAATATCCCTCATTAATTTCTGACAATCATTCAAAGTAACCAGATCATCCCCTCCAATTTCCTTCTGCACGCAAAATCCTTCAACAGCCCCACTTTTTAAAAAATTTCATATGCATATTTAAAAATTGTTTTTTTTTGTATTTTTTCAATTTTTTTTTTTTTTTGTGCAAGGCATTATTGCGCTATGTTTCTCCCGTTATGTCTGTCAGAAAAATTACCATGGTGAGAAGTGGTATAACACAGAATATATATTTTCTGAACAATTCAAAATAACCTTAAACTTTGGCAAGTCTTGTAAACTGCATCCTAAAAGAGGAAGGAGGTAGACTCCAATGGGTCTCTAGTGGGAAAATTATATTCCATGTTCATAACTTAAGTATCTAGAAGAAATTGAGGAAATGTTAATAGTAAGGTTTTCTGATTTTTAAGCAGTCCCTTGAAAGTTGGAAGTAAGTTATTTGGATTTTTCAGCACCTAATGCCCTCTTAAGTTGGCATTAGCATTTTCTAAAGGCAGGTTGTTTCCATGTAGTTTAAAATTGTCTCCCAAACAAAACAAAAACTGGCAAGTTTCTTTTAATTTCCGTTGGATTATTTAGGTCAGGACCTGGAAAGACTATTTGTATTTCAATAGCAATAGCCTTTTCTCTTTCTTTTAGGAATCTAAACATGTCTCTTGAATTAGTTCCCTAGGTGTAAGCATTTAACTTATTTTCCGGTGTGAGCAAAATGCAAACACTACTCTTTGGATTGAAAGCTAAACCTTGGGACTTAGGACAGGAAAGAATGTCCACAAGGAGACTAAAGGTATTTAGGAGAAAGATACGGGAGACAACATATAATAAACTACTCTGAGGCAGATCTCAACTACTTACCTCTCTAGCTATAGAAGCAAGTTCTGGGGCTTCAAAGGTTGAATCGTTGACATCATGGTAGATTTTGTTAGGCTACAGGAATTTTAAAAGAGTGTTCTCTGTATCAAAACTGAGCATTTGAGGTCTATCTATATCTATATCGATATTTATATTTACATCTATCTATAGATATATGTATATATATATTTGTCTCTGATCAATAAACGTCCAGGCATCCATAAAGAGGACTTCTGCTGGGCCTGGTATTTTGTCACATCCTCCATCTCACTACAGATGCTGGACTGCAAGAGCCAATCATATCTCTCCTGTTAATAAGGTTAATAAGCTGGTGAAGCTAGTTGTGGTAAAATGAAAAACCTGGGGTGCATTCTTCCCTGCTGGCCCTCTACAGAGGAGGAGGCTGCAATGGCCCCATTTCTTGGAGGAACGTCTCCTTGTCCCACACAGGAACGTTGGAGGCCATGGCCTTCACGCGAAGGGTGCGGTCGTCTGTGAGCAGAGCCAGGTCACCCGGACGGAGCTGGATTGGCGGGTCGTCCCAGGAAGGCATGTTGTTGTGGGTCTGAGCTCTCTGGTAGTTGAGGCAGCAGGCGAGGATGTGGTCGTCGTAATTTCCTTGCAGCCAGAGGATGTCCTTCTGGTCACAGTCAATGGTTGGCAGCTCCTGTCCTTGGCTGCTGAGGATCTTGAGCCGAGGGTTAGAGAGTTGCAAGTGGCGCTCCAGCAAGTCAAGGGCCCTCTGGGCCCTGGGCCCAGGCCCAGAGGAAGCGGTCCTGGCCTCCGGGTTTCCCTGCTCGGCCTTGGCCAGGCTCTTGAGCTCCTGGATGACAACCAGGGGCACCAGCACTGCGAGGCTCGTCTCGTTCAACAGCTGGCTCACGTTGTCCAGCTGCAGAATGAAACTGTTGGTGTCCAGGACCAGGCAGCTGGGGCGGGGCTCATCCCCCAGCTGCCTCTGGTGGTTCGCGGCGTCCAGAATAGCCTGGATTCTGGCGCGCCGCCGCCGCTCTGCTGCTATCTCGTGGGCCAGGAGCAGCTTCTTCACCTTCAGCTCCTCGGGAGCGTGGTCAGGAGCTTCAGGGGCTTCGTCCAACGCGTCTCCCGCGAACCCTTTCCCGGAATCTTCCTGACTCGGTGGCCTTTGCTTCTCCTCGCCGGCTGAGTCTGCAGCGGCTGTGCGGCCGTTGTCTTGTCCGTCCGGGGACTCCCAGAGGGGCTTCTCTGGGCCGCAAAGGCATTCCAGCAAGTCCTTCAGCACGTTCACTCGCCTGCAGTTCCCTGCCATGGCCTCGTCCGCCTTTGTCCTCGGGTAGTAGCAGGGCTCTCGGGGAGCAGCCAGCAACGGAGCGAAGCCTGAGAAGAGCTGATCCTCCTCCAGGACGAGGAGGGCCAGGTCGTCGCCAGGCTTCCCGTACAAAGGCACCTCGGAAGTGTCGACCATCAGCAGGCTTTGGCGGAAGCCACGGAGACTGCCCCAGACGTCCCTGGCAACGCGTCCGCCGGCCTCCAGGCTGCTGCTGGGCCGCTCCCAACGAGTTCTGCAGAGCAGCATCCATTCGGACCAAATCTTCACACTGGGGAGCAGGGCTCGGAGGGCCGCACTGAAGGAGGAAACCAGGATCGCCCGAGGGTGATCCTCCCCCTCCGCAGGGGCCACGCCAGCTCCGGGACATTGCTGAAGCCAGTAGGTGCAGCAGCTCAGCAGCAGCGCGAACATGGCCAGCGCCAGGCCTGTGGCTTCTCCCTGGACCAAAGGAGCCCGGGGCGCCCAGGGCCTCTCCTTCTCCTGGGAGTGGTGCACAGCGAACATGTTGATGGTCATGACGTGGAGGAGCAGCTGCTGCTTTGCCAGAGAAGCGGGACTCTTGCGGAGGAGCAGCTGGAAGTTCTCCAGCAGCTCCTCAGCCGCCGCCGCGAATGTCTCCATCCCCGTGCCCGTAAACAGTCGCGCGTGAGCTTGCAGAAAACTGCGGGTGAAAGCTTGCCGCGGATCGCCAGCACGCGCACCGCTGCCGCTGCTACCCCGACCTCTGTCTTCTGCCTGGCGTCCGAGGGCTGCAAAGAGTTTCCTGAGGTTCTTCTCGCTGCACATGCTCGGTCTGGCGCCAGCTAAGCTTCTCATCCAGTAGCAAGCGGCCTCCAGGTTCCTCTTGGTAGACGCTGCCAACAGGGCCAGCTGGTTGTAGGGCTGCGGCTCTGAGGGGTCAAGCTGCAGAGCTTGCAGGTACCAGCTCCGTGCTGGGCCAAAGTCCGCGGAGCCCTGGGCTTGCTCCCGGTGCCGGGCAAGATCTCCCAGGCAGAGGAGCAGCTTCTGGCCACAGGCCAAGGCAGACTTCAAGGGTTCCTGGAAGGGCTGCTGGCCAAGGGCCGAGGCCCGAGTGGTGTGCTCCCGCAGCTGGAAGCCGTATTGCTTCTGTAGCCTTTCCAGCAGACTCTGGAAGAACGGGGTGCCCTCGTCCAGGACGGCCCAGAGCCTGGGGGCGATGTGCTCTGGGGGCAGAGCCCTGGCATGCTGGAGGAGGTGCCTCAGCTTCTCGATCACCTGATGGAAGGCGTGCTTCCAGAGGAGCTGGCTCACGCGCTGCCCCTCCGAGAACACCACGTCGGCGACGATGACTCTTCGGTAGTGACCCAGCAGCTCGGCCCTTTGCCGAGCTGCCTCGTCCAGGTCGTCCCGACTGAGCGCGGGGCCAGACAGCAGGCCGGCCAGCTGGGCCTGGCGCTCGGCGGCCAAAGAAAGAATGTGACGGAGCACCTGCGTCTTGCAGTCGCTTCTACGCCCTTCTGGCTTCTGGGGGAAAGGAGGGCGGTGGCATCTAGGCTCTGGTGCTCCCGCGGGGCTCCAGGGAGCCCAGGGCGTCCATGCCGGGGAAGCTGCCGCGTTGGCTAACAGGGCTTGGCCCTGGCCTGCGTGGCCGCCTATTCCCAGGCCGAGCCCTTCAAACTGGCGCTGCCATGCCATTCTCTCCCTAGGCTCCGATGGCCCTGCCTCCATGTCTCCCGCCTCCCTGGCAGCCTTCCCTCGGGCCTTAGGTGCCCGCCTCACCCTCCCCCCCAGGCCAAGAAGCAACAGGCTAAGTGAGAGCGCCCGGGGACCGGGGCGCGGGAGTCTTCCTGCCGGGGTTAGGCAGAAGAGTGCTCCCCCAGGATGGGAAGAGCAGGCAGACAAGGCTCCCCAAGCGATCTGGCTACCAAGGGGGTGGGGGTGGGAGGTGGGGGGTCCCCGCAACTCACCCAGAGATTCGTCGAGGTCGCTTCTCCGCTGCGCTGGGCTCCAAACGCCGAAATACCGCAATGCCGACAGAGCGAGCTTGGGCACGTCCGCTCTAGGCGCTGTCTAGCTGGCTCTGGCAGGTAGCTGGCCCAGCAGCCCTACTCCTTTTATAGGCAGCCCAGGGGCGGGACCGCACCTGATTGGCCTCAGCCAGCTAGCTCATTCACCCCGCTGCTCCCAGGCAATTTCGTGGAATCTCTATTTCTTCCGGGTCAATATTATAGATCATTTTGCTATGTATGATTCTTTCCCGCCTCAGGCCTGTTCCTTTTGATTGTCAGGAGATGTGATTCCATATCCAGATCAAAGACATCTGAGATTTTCAAAATTTGCTCACAATAATCCTATGGGTTTCCTTCCACAAAGGATGTCCTCGAGGTGGTGATGGGTGAATTTTTTCTCTTTCTGCTTTCTCCTCATGTTCTATTGCTCCAGGACCATTTTCTTGGATTCCCACCCCCTAAATCGACTCCACACTTCTCAGAGTCCCTTCCTTACCCTCTCCCTCCCTCTTTGGGTTGATCTGCCACACTTTTAAGAATCCTCCCATACCCAGTCTCCTCACCTTACAAGGTAAGAAGATTTGAATACTTTTCCAGATATATCTGTGATTTCCTCTTTAACCTAGTTCCGATGATAATAAGGTTCTAGCATTACCAGCCCTCCTCCACCTCCTGCTTTCACTGTAGCAGCTCTTCCATTCAATTTCGTTTGAATGAGGTACTTGTTTGATTTAACCTGTTTCCCAATTTTAATTTTTGGATCATTTCATCATCCTCTACTCAATCCCAAACCTTCCATCTATGTATGTTCTTTCATACTCCCTAAGTAATGATAATATTCTTAAGAGTTACACTATGTTTTTTCATGGAATTTTAACTAATCAAATTGTTTATGTGTGTGTGTGTGTGTGTGTGTGTGTGTATATATTCTTTTGTAATCGGTATTTATATTTACCTTCTTACTGTTCACTAGAGGCATTTAATTGGTCTTCCTTTCTTGTCTTTCCCAATATAATGTATTGTCCATTGTGTCGACCAAAATACTCAAAACATTTTTTATGTTCAAAATGCATGCATAGTGTTAAACGTTCACCCTGACAAAACCTTGACAGAACCTTGTGTTGCACATTAATATTTCATATATTAATATATAAAATTAATTAATATTAATATATCAAATATGTCTGATATTCTCTCTTTGAGCCAACTGTGATGAGAGTAAGATTCATAGGATCTCATCTCCCTCCCTTCCTCCCCTCATTTATAATAAGTCTTCTTTGCCTCTTTGTGCGATGTAATTTCCCTTATTTTAATCTCCTCTTTCCTCTTTTTTCACTTCCTCTTTCTACCTCTAATGTCTTATTCATATTATCATAATAAAATCAAAATATACGCAGACTTTCTAAATATACCCATAATAGAAATACAGTTCGCAAGAATTCTTTCTTTTTTCTTTTTTTAGCCTTCTCTTGAGTTCTGTATTTGAAGATCAAATTTTTTTATTCAGAAATAGATGAAATTCACCTCTATCATTGAATGTTTATTTTCTTCCCTGAAAGTCAATGCTTATTTTAGCTGGAGAACTTATTCTTGGCTGAATTTCAAATTCCATTGCCTTCTAGAATATCAGATTCCAGGCCCTTTGATCCTTTAAGATGGAAGCTGCTAGATCCTGGATAATCCTGATTATGACTCCTCTATTTAAATTGTTTCTTTCTGGCTACTTTCAATATTTTTTCTGGGTCCTATAGTTCTGAAATTTAGCAATGATAGTCCTTGGAGTTTTCATTTTTGAGGTCTCTTTCAGGAGGTAATTGGTGAATTCTTTCAATTTTTCATTTTTTAAAATTTTATTTATTAAATATATTAAAACAATATTTTAGTTTCTGATTCTAGGATATCAGAGCAATTTTCCTTTATGATTTCCTGTAAGATAATGCTAGGTTATTTTTTTTCACCATGGCTTTCAGGAAGTTCAATATTCCCTAAATTGTCTTTCCTAGATATATTTTCCAGGTCAGTTGTTTTTCCTAGAAGGCATTTCATATTTTCTTCTATTTTTTTCATTTTTTGAGTTTTGTTTGACTGATTCTTGAAGTCTTATTGAGTCATTCACTGCCATTTGTTCAATTCTAATTTTTAGTGTATTCTTTTCTTCAGTTATCTTTTTTAGCTCCTTTTGTACTTTGTCAATTGAATTGCATTTTTTTCCATTTCACTAATTCTGTCTTTCAATGAGATGATATCTTTTTCATATCTATTTTGTAAGGAGTTATGTGCTTTTTCAATTTCATCAAATCTATTTGTATGCTTTTCCCATTTCATCAAATCTAATTGTATGCTTTTCCCATTTCATCAAATCTATTTTTAAGGAGTTTTCTTCAGATAATTTCTATTTTTCCTTTTCTATTCTTTCTTGCAAAGGTCTCATTTCCTTTCCCCCTTTTCTTTCTAACTCTCTTTTAAGATACTTTTTGAAATCTTCCAAGAAAGCCTTGTGAAATTAGGACTAGCTCATGTGTCCTTTTAGGACTTCGTCTGGACTTGATTGGACTTTAGGAACCTTAGGGTCTGTGGTCTGTTCTATCTCTCCATAAAAGTTCTCCATGGTCAGAGTACTTTTTGTTTCTTGTTCATTTTTTTAAAGAGTTGAGATCTGCTCTTAAAACAAATGAGTCACAACTGTTTGTGACTGGACTTTTGTTTCTGACTGATTTCCAGTGCTGTGTAATCATAGCCAGCTGCCCAAGTTCTTTCAGAGCTCAGTACAATTTGCCTTTTGTATTTGTTTTCGTTTTTTGGTTTTTTTTTTTTTTAATAGCAAATCTGTTAACACCTTCTTGCAAATCAGGACAGTGTAAGAGAGCATCACAGAAGATTTCTCGGTTTATGTAAGCTGCAATGAACTGACTCCCTGCCCCAGCTCCTTGCTCTGGGCACCCTGTGCTGTGGTCAGCAGACTGTCCCTCCACCTATTTGAAACAGAGCTGTTCTAAAGTTCTTCTAAGGTATATTCTTCTGGGGTTCTACTCTAGATATTTGTCGATTCTGTCACTCCAAAATCAGTTTAAAAGCTTAATCTACTATGGGTTGGAGAGAATGTCAGAAGAGGTCACAGAAAGTCATGTCTGCTCTCTGCCATCTTGTTGAACTTTATTTTATTTTTCCTTTTTTCCCTTTTTGATCTGAATCTTATACAGCAAGGTAACTGTATAAATATGCATCCCTATGTTGGATTTACATATATTTTAGCATGTTTAGCATATTTTTTTTAAAAAGTAGTGTTTGCATTTTACTTCAGTCACTAGATTATTAATTTATATATTGAAAGCAGTCTTTTATTTCAATAAGGGAGATTTGTTGAACCAAGTTACTGTAAGCCCCAAAACCTTGCATGGAGTCTTAGTTCCTGGCCCTCTATACTTGGTAATGCTATAAATTGGAATTCCAGTGTCTGAAACAAAATGCAAACACGACTGAACAGATTAAAGCTAAACTTTGAACTTGGGAAAGGAAAGAAGGTTCACAAGGAGGCTAGAGGTATTTGGGAGAAAGATACTTGAGATAATGATATAATAAACTTTACTCTGATGAGGATCTCAACTATTTCCATCTCTGTTTCAGTAACTAAGATCCGAGGCTTAAGGGGTTTAATCGTGTAAATGATAGTAGATGTTAAGTTATAGGAATTTTAAAAGAGTTTACTTTGTACCAAAACTATGAGCATTTGAGGTATATATATATATATATATATATATATATATATATATATATATATATATTTGTCTCTCTGATCTCTAAACTTCGAAGAGCCCATAACTGAGACTCTCCCTGCTTGGTCCTGGGAAAGTCACA
Organism: Sminthopsis crassicaudata; assembly: GCF_048593235.1. NCBI lineage: Eukaryota > Metazoa > Chordata > Mammalia > Dasyuromorphia > Dasyuridae > Sminthopsis > Sminthopsis crassicaudata. Next base: position 209,444,311 of record NC_133622.1, read on the forward strand.
CCTTTCATCTTACTACAAGAGCTGGACTCCTACAGTGGCACCCAGAACAGGGACAGAGCTTTGCATGAGTGGAAATTCACACGAGTGAAGAGCGCTTCCATGAAAGGTTGTCCACTTATACATGCGTGTACTATTCAGGTAAGTGGGGAATTAAATAATAAAGAATGAGGATAAAATGGGGGGGGGGGAAGGTGATCACCAACAGGCACTGTATCTCTGGAAATAATTTAGCATTAGAAATAATTTATCACCAGGATGACACAGGGGAAAAATTATTAAATATAAGATATCATATAGGAACATATATATGTATATGTGTATGTATATATATATATATATGTGTGTGTATATATATATATATATATATATAATAAAACTTGTAAGATTGGTTATTGTCCAGCTGATATTAATACAGTATACATATTGGATTCGGAATAAGGCATTATTAGTCAGATAGCAGGGACTGAGAATCATATCTGAAAGTATTAATTAGTTAAAAGGAAAAGGACTGGGAGATCTTCCATTTTCTATATTCTCTATTTTGGTCTATTTTTCCAACCCTCTGAGACAGTGCCCTTAAATTCCTTAAAGTAAATTCTTTTATCACTTCCTTGGAGAAAGACAGAAGAGCAGAGATTTCGAAGTCTGAATCCTTGAAGAAGGGAACAATTAGCACTTTCTCCCCTCCCCCAGGCTTTCTTTTCGGATCTCTCTCAGAGACACAGACCCGAAAAAAAAAAGTCAAATTCTTATACCTAGAGAACTAATTCATGAGACACTTTTAGAGAGCTAAAAGAAAGAGAAAGGACTATTGCTATTGAAATACAAATAGTCTTTCCAACTCCTGATCTAAATAATCCAATGTAAATTAAAAGACGCTTACCAGTTTCTTTCTTTTTTTTTCTTTCTTTTTTTTTAGTCAGAAAAGGGAGGCAATTTTAAACTACTTTGAAACAACCTGCCTTTAGAAAATGCTAATGCCAATTTAAGAGGGCATTAGCTGGGGAGAAATCAAAATACCTTACTTCCAACTTTCAAGGGACTGCTTGAAAATTAGAAAGCCTTACTATTAATTTTTTTCAATTTCTCCTAGACACTTAAATTATGAACATGGAATATATATTTTTTCCCACTAGAGACCCATTTGAGTCTACCTCCTTCCTATTTTAGGATGCAGTTTACAAGCATTACAAAAGTTTAAGGTTATTTAGAATTTTTCAGAAAATATGTATTCTCTGCTATACCATTTCTCACCATGGTAAGTTTTCTTAAATACATAGGGAGAGAAAAATGGCACAATAATACCTTAAAAAATTAGGAAAAATACTAAAATAAAAAATTTAAAATATGCATATAAAATTTTTAAAAAGTGGGGGTGGTGAAAGATTTTGAGAGCACAGTATTCTGGGTGTAATCTATTACCGATTTTACGCCAATTCTAAAATGGAAATTGGAGAGGATAATCTGATTACTTTAAATGATTATCAGGAATTAATAAGGGATATTAATTGAATAAAACTGTATTTGAACTAGGAAACACATGAATTGACAAAATTATTTCAAATTGTACAAGCTTATCCTAATCCAAATTCTAAAGGAAATCTTACCAAGATTTCTTGGGATTCAGTTGCAAGCAGTGGGAGGGGAAATAAACGAGCTATCATTGGATATTACCATAACTGACTAACAAAAGTTAGCCTCTTTCTATATGTATTCCATCTATCTGGACTGTAGATTGTGCCTTACATCCCCTGGAAAGATGCGTTTGAGAGGTAAGGCTTGAAAAAGCCCTAAAGTTAAGATGAGCCAGCAATACCAAACCTTTTTTGCTTACTTAAAAAGACCCTTGTCTTTTTTCTGTAAAAACCATCCTTAGCATAAAAATGTCAATGAAAACTTCATTCAAGATCTCTGTGTCCCTATTCTTGTCACTGAACACTGTCAATAAATGTGTTTTTTTACAACCTCTCTTGGAAATACATAGCAGAAAAAGTTGTGTGCAATTATTACTACACTATATACCTCTCAAGATCTTCCTAATATTTTTCAGATAGCAAATTTGCTGTTTTTTGAAACAGCCCAAATTCTGAATATTCTGCTGGTTAAAAGAAGATTTATTAAGCATAATTGTCTGTAAAGTGTCTGAGTGTGTATGGTTGATCCTTCCTCAAGTGATAATAACTGGATAAGATGTTTTTTTTTTAATTTTTTAAATTTATGACATTATACAATGTTGGGACAATTCTCTTCCATGTCATTTTGGTTTGTGTCTGTTTGTTTCTGTGCAGAATGCCCCTGTCATAC